>NC_086447.1:163126431-163450067 GCF_028390025.1 Pseudophryne corroboree | reverse complement strand
TGTGGCTCTTGGTCAGTGTGACAGTGTGTGAGGGTCCAGGTCATTGTGAGAGTGTGTGTGGCCCCAGAGCCGGGATGATGCATGTGAGCTCCAGCATCCATGACCTCAAATCTCCCCTCTGCTCTAGCTGGTTAAGCACATCCCACCAGTGGTGGCTACTGAGGGCTGCCGCCTGCTGAAGAATCACACAAGGACCCTAGAGGTGAGGAAGATGCAGCAGATGCAGCTGGATGGGGAGTCCTGGACCCGTGGCTCCTCATCCTAACTCGCAGCACTAACTGTGGGTGTCGCAGGCTGTGCTGGCTGTTGGGGGATCTGGGGCTGCAGAGGTGGCTGGCGGCTGGGCTACTGTACCATGGGGGCTGGAGATGGGGTATGGGTCATTAGGTCGACAAGACTTAGGTCGACAGTCATTAGGTCACTGGGTCGACATGGTCATTAGTCGACATGGAAAAGGTCGACATGAGCTTTTTTACTTTTTTGGTGTCGTTTTCTCCGTAAAGTGACAGGGAACCCCAATTAGTGCACCGTGTCACCTCGTGTCCCCTTGGCTCGGGCAAGCTGCCTCGCGCCTCTACCGAAGCACTCGGCACAGGTTACTATTCCCAATTGTAGTCCACGTGGAACGTAAAATATGAAAAAGTAAAAAAAATGGGGGAGAAATTTGAAAAACACAAGTCGACCTTTTTCCATGTCGACCTAGTGACCATGTCGACCTAATGCATGTCGACCAATAGTCATCAACCTAATGACTGTCGACCTAAGTCTTGTTGTCCTAATGAGCGTAAGCCTGGAGATGAAAAGTCATAGCGTCCACCAGGAGAAGTGGGGAGTAATCAGCGATCAGGAAGGGCTGGGCTGATATGAGAAGCACAGCTAGAGGTGGCTGGTCCCTGGGGAGAGCCACAACTAACAAATCAGTGTCAGCTTCAGCACGTATATCTGTTAGGGCTGGCTCTATAGTTACACCACTGCTCTCTAATATGTGTATCTGCATATCTGAAAGAAATGTGATGTTCTGCAATGTCCTGATACCCCAGCTTTTACTGTGTCTGTATTTTGTTAGTGGTACGCTCATATATCCTTATGGGCCCTACACACTGATAGATCCGCCGCCAAGCTGCCCGACGTTGGATACTGCCGACGGGCGATCCGGCGGCAAGAGGGCAGTGACAGTGGGGGTGAAGTTTCTTGACCCCCCGTCACTCGGCTCCATAGCAGTGCAGACAAATATCGACGATCTCATCCATATTGGCCTGCATGCACAAGCGACGGGGCACCAGCGATGAACGAGCGCTGGGCCGCGCATCGTTCATCGCTGGTGCCTCCACACTGCTCGATATGAACGAGTTCTCGTTCATTAATGAACGAGAACGTTCATATCATGCAGTATCATCTGCCAGTGTGTAGGGCCCATTAATTGCTGTTCCATATCCCAGCTATGAGAGTATCAGCATGTTATTCCTGAGTGAGAGTCTGTGTGAAGTGATTAGTTATTTGTATAACGTGATATAATCAGTCAGTATTAGGAGGGGGGTGACCGGGACTGTGTGGCTATGACTTTTGTCCGCAGCTGGAGGACTCTGAGGGTGGTGGGGTCACCAGGACACTGTGGCACTGCGTACTCACCTCACCTAGAATCCTCTCGTCCGTCAGCCGCGCTGCTACAGAGCTACTTCTGGTCTTGCAAGATGATGACATCATCTCAGGAGTCTTTCCCTACAATAGGCAGCTCCGGGCACACAGTGAGGCTCTGTACAGGCGCCGGTGACACTCCCACCCACCCCTACCTTCACCCACCAGGAAGCAAATTGCCCGGCCTGGAACCCGAAGGGCGGCTCAGTACTTTAGTTACGTCACTGAATGCAAGCAACACATCCAAAAAAATGAGATTTATGGTAAGAACTTACCGTTGTTAAATCTCTTTCTGCGAGGTACACTGGGCTCCACAGGGAATGACATTGGGGTGTAGAGTAGGATCTTGATCCGAGGCACCAACAGGCTAAAAGCTTTGACTGTTCCCAGAATGCATAGCGCCACCTCCTCTATAACCATGCTTCCGTGCACAAGAGCTCAGTTTCTCTAACGTCCTTGAGGATGCTGGGACTCCGTAAGGACCATGGGGAATAGACGGGCTCCGCAGGAGATAGGGCACTTTAAGAAAGCTTTGGATTCTGGGTGTGCACTGGCTCCTCCCTCAATGCCCCTCCTCCAGACCTCAGTTTTACACTGTGCCCAGAGCAAGATGGGTGCACTGCAGAGAGCTCTCCAGAGTTCTCTGCCTGAAAGCATTTTTGTTTGGATTTTTCTTTCTACTTTTTACTACTTTTTCACAGGGAGCACTGCTGGCAACAGGCTCCCTGCATCGAGGGACTGAGGAGAGAGGAGCAGACCTTCTTGTCAAAGATAGGCTCTGCTTCCTCGGCTACTGGACACCATTAGCTCCAGAGGGCACGTTCTTACTGGGCGTCCACCCTCGGAGCCGCGCCGCCGTTCTCCTCACAGAGCCAGAAGTACAGAAGTCAGAAGACGTCTCAGGCGGCAGAAGCCTTCAGCTTCACTGAGGTAACGCACAGCACTGCAGCTGTGCGTCATTGCTCCCATACACCTCACACACTCCGGTCACTGTAAGGGTGCAAGGCGCAGGGGGGGCGCCCTGGGCAGCAATATAAACCTCTGCATGGCAAAAAGACTATATACATGTACAGATGGGCTCTGTACATGTATATAAAAGAGCCCCCGCCATATTTTCCTAAGTTTGAGCGGGACAGAAGCCCACCGCCGAGGGGGCAGGGCTTCTCCCTCAGCACTCACCAGCGCCATTTTCTCTCCACAGCACTGCTGAGAGGAAGCTCCCCGGACTCTCCCCTGCTTACACACGGTGAAAGGGTGCTTAAAAGAGAGGGGGGGGGGCACATAATTGGCGGTTTACATATTACACAGCGCTGCTGGGGAAAAACATTTTGTGTTGGTCTCCAGGGTTATTGCGCTGGGGGGTGTGCTGGCATACTCTCTCTCTGTCTCTCCAAAGGGCCTTGACAGGGATACTGTCTTCAGAAAAGGGGTTCCCTGTGTGTGTGAAGTGTGTCGGTACGCGTGTGTGGACATGTTTGACGAAGAAGGCTCGCTTACTGTGGAGGGGGAGTGTTTGAATCTCAGGTCGCCGTCGGCAAAGCCGACACCGTAATGGGTGGATATGCTGAATGTCTTGAATGCAAATGTCAATCTATTGCATAAAAGGTTAGACAAGGCTGAAGCTAGGGATCAGTCAGGTACCCAGTCCATGCCTGTCCCTGTGGCGCCAGGCCCGTCGGGGTCTCAGAAGCGCATCATATCCCAGATCGATGACACAGATACCGACACAGATTCTGACTCTAGTGTCGACTATGAAGATGCAAAATTACAGCCGAAGGTGGCAAAAGGTATTCGGCACATGATTATGGCCATTAAAGAGGTTTTGTATAATACTGAGGAACCACCTGTCCCTGACACGAGGGTACACATGTATAAAGAGAAAAAGCCTGAAGTCACTTTTCCATCCTCATTTGAATTAAGTGAATTGTGCGAAAAGGCTTGGGACTCTCCAGATAGGAGACCACAAGTTCCCAAAAGGATTCTTATGGCGTATCCTTTTCCACAAACTGATAGGATACGCTGGGAATCTTCACCAAAGGTGGACAAGGCGCTGACACGCTTGTCCAAAAAGGTGGCACTGCCTTCTCAGGATATGGCTTCCCTCAAGGAACCGGCTGATCGCAGGCAGGAAATTACCTTGAAGCACATTTACACTCACTCTGGTACTATTGCTAGACCGGCTATGGCGTCGGCCTGGGTTTGTAGTGCGGTTGTGGCATGGGCAGATTCCTTATCTGCGGAGATTGACACCTTAGATAGGGATGCCATTCAAATGACCATAGAGCATATCAGAGATGCTATATAGAGAAAAAAAATGTTTTCTGCGCTGTGATTGAGCTGCTTGTTGGAAAAAAGGGGGAATTATAAAAATGTATAAACAAGCGCTGTTTTTGTGTGTGGCACCTGAAAAAAAAGATTGGTTAGTGGTAATGTTTACAGCTCCTTTTGGAGCTTTTTTTGTGATGACCAGTCCGTGAAGAAACAACCTAACTTTCCCTACCTTGCTCCCGGCCACGGGATTCCTCAGCCAGGTGGAGTCCAGCTGTCCGTGGCGAGTTGTTGAGTCAGTGTCTCCCCGCCGCTGCATCCAGCGGTGAGAGACGTGGAGCTGGGTGGTGAGAATGGTGTGAGCGGGTGACGTCACTTAGCGCTCGGCGATCCTCCGATTGGTGTTTCCAGCACTTTATCATAATGATAAAGTGCTGGAAATAGCATGAAACGCGTTAGATGGACAAGTGCTGACCAGAAGAGACGCTAAGAACACCAACCGGAGGATCGCCGAGCGCTAAGTGACGTCACCCGCTCATACCATTCTCACCACCCAGCTCCACGTCTCTCACCGCTGGACGCCACGGACAGCCGGGCTCCACCTGGCTGAGGAATCCCGTGGCCGGGAGCAAGGTAGGGAAAGTTAGGTTGTTTCTTCACGGACTGGTCATCACAAAAAAAAGCTCCAAATGGAGCTGTAAACATTACCACTAACCAATCTTTTTTTTCAGGTGCCACACACAAAAACAGCGCTTGTTTATACATTTTTATATCAGAGATGCTGCCTTGTATATGAGAGATTCTCAGAGAGACATTTGTTTATTAAGCTCCAGAATAAATGCTATGTCTATTTCTGCTAGGCGACTCCTGTGGACCCGGCAGTGGACGGGAGATGCCGATTCTAAGCGGCACATGGAGTCCTTGCCGTACAAGGGGGAGGAGTTGTTTGGAGACGGCCTCTCGGACCTTGTCTCTACGGCTACGGCTGGTAAGTCGAATTTCTTACCTTATGTCCCCCCGCAGCATACTAAGAAGGCACCTCATTATCAAATGCAGTCCTTTCGTTCCAATAAAAGGTGCGGGAATCGTCCTTTGTTACCAGAGGAAAAGGTAGGGGAAAGAAGCTGCACACAGCTAGTTCCCAAGAGCAGAAGTCCTCCCCTGCGTCTGCACAGTCCACCCCATGACGCTGGGGCTTCCCGGGGGGAGGCAGATCTGGTGGGGGCTCGTCTTCGGTTTTTCAGCCACGTCTGGGTTCAATCGCAGGTGGATCCCTGGGCAGTAGAGATTGTTGCTCAGGGATACAGGCTAGAATTCGAAGACTTGCCTCCTCGCAGGTTTTTCAAATCGGCTCTGCCGACTTCCCCGTCAGAGAGGGAGTCAGTGTTGACAGCAATCCAAAAATCGTATGTTCAACAGGTGATTGTCACAGATCCTCATCTCCAGCAGGGAGAGGGATATTATTCAACCCTGTTTGTGGTCCCGAAACCGGACGGTTCGGTCAGGCCCATTTTAAACCTGAAATCTCTGAACTTGTACTTGAAAAGGTTCAAGTTCAAAATGGAATCACTCCGGGCGGTCATCGCCAGCCTGGAGGGGGGGGGGGGGATTGGATGGTGTCTCTGGACATAAAGGATGCATACCTTCATGTTCCAATATTTCCCCCCCATCAGGCATTTGCAGTGCAGGACTGTCACTACCAATTTCAGACGTTGCCGTTCGGGCTTTCCACGGCCCGAGGGTTTTCACCAAGGTAATGGCGGAAATGATGGTGCTCCTGCGCAGGCAGGGGGTCACAATTATCCCATACTTGGACGATCCCCTAATAAAGGCGAGATCTCGGGAGAAGTTGCTGGACAGCGTGTCTCTGTCCATGAAGACGTTGCAGCTACACGGCTGGATTCTCAATATACCGAAGTCCCAGCTAGTTCCTACAACGCGTCTGACCTTTCTGGACCTGATCCTAGACACAGACCAGAAAAAGGTTTTTCTTCCGATCGAAAAGGTTCAGGAACTCATGACCATGGTCAGGAACCTATTGAAACCAAAGAAGGTTTCAGTGCATCAGTGCACGCGGGTCCTGGGGAAGATGGTGGCTTCATTCGAGGCCATCCCTTTCGGCAGATTCCATGCGAGGACTTTTCAATGGGACCTCTTGGACAAGTGGTCCGGGTCCCATTTACAAATGCATCAAAGGATCACCCTGTCTCCCAGGACCAGGGTATCTCTCCTGTGGTTGCTGAACAGTGCTCACCTTCTAGAGGGTCGCAGGTTCGGCATTCAGGACTGGGTCCTGGTGACCACGGACGCAAGCCTCCGAGGCTGGGGAGCAGTGGCACTGGGAAGAAATTTCCAAGGTCTCTGGTCAAGCCTGGAGACTTGTCTCCACATCAACGTCCTGGAGTTGAGGGCCATATACAACGCCCTGCGTCAAGCGGAGAACTTACTTCGGAGATGACCGGTTCTGATTCAGTCAGACAATGTCACGGCAGTGGCTCATATAAACCGCCAAGGCGGAACAAGGAGCAGAGTGGCCATGGCAAAAAAAAACCAGGATTCTACGCTGGGCGGAAGGCCATGTAAGCGCGCTGTCAGCGGTGTTCATCCCGGGGGTGGACAACTGGGAGGCAGACTTCCTCAGCAGGCGCGACCTGCATCCGGGGGAGTGGGGACTTCATCAAGAAGTCTTTGCACAGATCGCGGATAAAGCGGTATTGCGCCAGGTCAAGGGACCCCCAGGCGGTAACGGTAGACGTCTTGGGTGTTCAGATCGGTCTATGTGTTTCCTCCTCTTCCTCTCATACCCAAGGTGTTGAGAATTGTAAGAATAAGCAGGGTCAGAACAATCCTCATTGTTCCAGATTGGCCACGGAGGACTTGGTATCCGGAGCTGCAAGAGTTGCTCGCAGAAGATCCGTGGCCTCTTCCTTTAAGGCAGGACCTGCTGCAGCAGGGGCCCTGTCTGTTCCAAGACTTACCGCGGCTGTGTTTGACGGCATGGCGGTTGAACGCCAGATCCTATCGGAAAAAGGAATTCCGGAGGAAGTCATTCCTACCCTGATCAAGGCTAGGAAAGACGTGACGTTGAAACATTATCACCGTATATGGCGGAAATATCTTTCTTGGTGTGAGGCCAGAGCTGCTCCTACGGAGGAGTTCCATTTGGGCCGTCTACTTCACTTCCTTCAAACAGCAGTGACCTTGGGCCTAAAATTAGGGTCCATAAAGGTCCAATTTTCGGCCTTATCCATTTTCTTTCAAAGAGAATTACTTTCTGCTCAGCGGTAAGATCACTTTCGGTCAACCGCTGAGCAGAAAGTTCCCACCATTGGTTACAATGGAGCGCATAGGCGCTACATTGTAACACTGCCGTGTGCCGCCTGTCAGTCAGTACAGGAGCACACAGCCGATCAGGAGGGTGCCACAACGTGGCGCTCCCTGATTGGCTGAAGAAACCCACTTAGACAGAAGTCAGAGAGGGTTTCTGGCATTCGGGGAAAGGGGTCCCATGTGAAAACATGGGGCCCCTTTCAGTTCGTGGTCGGGACTCCGTTTTTTTTTCTTCTCAAGTACGTGGATTACAAATGGCTTTGAAGAGGACCGATCTACACTGGATTTTGTGAGTATAATTTTTTCTACAGGTACCCCATGGATTCTACTGGACAAGAGGACCGACCTGCGTGTGAACATAAGGTAAGTATGTGTATATGTTTGTGTGGATGGATGTATTAAAACTTTACTTTCAAGGTGTGTGTGTGTTGTCTTTTTTTGGGTATTTTTTTAGTAGTAGTACTACAGGTACCAGCGGGCCCGTTTTTCCGCCGCATGCTGGTACTTGTGGTTCTCCAAGTACCAGCATGCGGGGGAGGCTTGCTGGGCCTTGTAGTACTGCTACTAAAAACAATATCTTACACTTTTACAAAAAGGCTATCAGCCCCCCATCCGCAGCCCATTGGATGGGGGAGACAGCCTCGGGCTTCACCCCTGGCCCTTGGGTGGCTGGGGGGGGGACTTGATTGAAGGGGTTCCCACTCCCCCAGGGTACCCCGGCCAGGGGTGACTAGTTGGATATTTGATGCCACGGCCGCAGGGCACGGTATAAAAGTGACCCCCGGCTGTGGCATTATCTGTCCAGCTAGTGGAGCCCGGTGCTGGTTTTAAAAATACGGGGGACCCCTACGCTTTTTGTCCCCCATATTTTTGGAACCAGGACCAGGCGCAGAGCCCGATGCTGGTTGCTTAAATATGGGGGAACCCCTGTCATTTTTTATCCCATATTTCTGCAACCAGGATCGGCTCAAAGAGCCCGAGGCTGGTTATGCTTAGGAGGGGGGACCCCACGCAATTTTTTTTTTTAAGTTTTACAGTGTTTATTTAAAAAAAATAAAAAACAAAATGAACCCCAGCACGGATCACACAGATCCGGCCGAGATTCATTTTGAAAAAGTCGGCAGTGTTTTGCTAATCACTGCTGTAAAAAACAGAAAAAAAACACGAATGACATCGACATCGGAAAACCCGAAAAGGCAAAATACGGCAGCTTAGTAAATTAGTCGTAATCAATTCAAAAAGTTGCAATTTTACACTGTCGATGTCATTCGTGATTGATCTTTGACCTTTTTCGGAAAATTACGATTTTTAGTAAATATACCCCCCAGAATCCAAAGCTTTCTTAAAGTGCCCTATCTTCTGCGGAGCCTGTCTATTCCCCATGGTCCTTATGGAGTCCCAGCATCCTCTACGGACTACGAGAAATAGATTTACCGGTAAGTAAAATCTTATTTTTTTGCTGTCACTGCCATTGGATAGGATCATCAGTCATTGCTATCAACAGGCTGAAGCTTCAAGCAAATAAAATATTATTTCACCTCAGTAGTTCCCCTTTGACAGTGCGTCAGCATCAGTGCCAGATTAAGGTCCCTATGGGCCTGGAGCTGAAATTTATGAAGGGCCTATTGTGTGGAATATGTAGGGCCTGCCTTCCTGGGGTAAGGGGCGTGGCCACAGAATAGTATCAATTCACATTACACCGCACAGTAGAGCGGCTTATACACGTCACACCCCAGCAGAACCGCTTATACACATCATACCCCAGTAGAGCCACTTATACACATCACACCCCAGTAGAGCCGCTTATACACGTCACACCCCAGTACAGCCGCTTATACACGTTACACCACAGTAGAACCACTTATACAGATTACACCACAGAAGAGCCGCTTATACACATTACACCACAGAGGAGCCGCTTATACACGTTACACCACAGAGGAGCCGCTTATACACGTTACACCACAGAGGAGCCGCTTATACACGTTACACCACAGAGGAGCCGCTTATACACGTTACACCACAGAGGAGCCGCTTATACACGTTACACCACAGAGGAGCTGCTTATACATGTTACATAGACTATATAGGGGACACCCTGACAGACACATATGGTACAGGTCCCAGGGGCACACACACACACACACACACACACACACACACACACACACACACACACACACACTGTAGAGTAGGAGCTGCCTCTGCCATGTTCCATCTGTAGGTCATAGCTCCAGCTCCCCCTATTAGTAAACGCTGCACTGTCTCCCTCCCCCTATTCCCTGGCATCGGGGGAGGGCTGTGGAGACAGAGCAATCTCCCGGGAGGTGGAGCAGGCAGTTCCAGGTCTCCTCTGTGCTCTTATCTGAGGAGCTTGGCTGTTACTGTCCAGGTCGGCCAGGTGGTGTGGCAATTGCAGAGAGAGTACCGATGACTTCAGCAGCGCCCTCACCCATCCAGCGCTCTATGCAGCCGTGTAGTCGGCGTATGTGTAGGGCTGGGCCTGTATGTGGCCAATAACCACATTTCTCTAACGTCCTAGTGGATGCTGGGGACTCCGTAAGGACCATGGGGAATAGACGGGCTCCGCAGGAGACTGGGCACTCTAAGAAAGAATTAGGACTACTGGTGTGCACTGGCTCCTCCCTCTATGCCCCTCCTCCAGACCTAAGTTAGAATCTGTGCCCGGACTGAGCTGGGTGCTTTTTAGTGAGCTCTCCTGAGCTTGCTATTAAGAAAGTATTTTAGTTAGGTTTTTTTTATTTTCAGAGAGCTTCTGCTGGCAACAGACTCTCTGCTACGTGGGACTGAGGGGAGAGAAGCAAACCTACTTACTGCGGCTAGGTTGCGCTTCTTAGGCTACTGGACACCATTAGCTCCAGAGGGATCGAACACAGGAACCTAACCTTGGTCGTCTGTTCCCGGAGCAGCGCCGCCGTCCCCCTCGCAGAGCCAGAAGACAGAAGCCGGCGGGTTGAAGCAAGAAGACGTCAAAATCGGCGGCAGAAGACTCCTGTCTTCATATGAGGTAGCGCACAGCACTGCAGCTGTGCGCCATTGCTCCCACACTAACCCACACACTCCGGTCATTGTAGGGTGCAGGGCGCAGGGGGGGCGCCCTGGGCAGCAATTGAGTACCTCCTGGCAAAAAGCAGCATATATACAGCTGGGCACTGTAATATGCATGAGCCCCCGCCATTATTTTACACAAAATCGCGGGACAGAAGCCCGCCGCTGAGGAGGCGGGGCCTTCTTCCTCAGCACTCACCAGCGCCATTTTCTCTCCACAGCTCCGCTGAGAGGAAGCTCCCCAGGCTCTCCCCTGCAGAAGCACGATAGAAGAGGGTGGAAAGAGAAGGGGGGCACATAAATTTGGCGTAAAAACAATATATACAGCAGCTACTGGGTTAACACTAAGTTACTGTGTGATTCCTGGGTCAGATAGCGCTGGGGTGTGTGCTGGCATACTCTCTCTCTGTCTCTCCAAAGGGCCTTGTGGGGGAACTGTCTTCAAATAGAGCATCCCCTGTGTGTGTGGTGTGTCGGTACGTGTGTGTCGACATGTCTGAGGTAAAAGGCTCCCCTAAGGAGGAGATGGAGCTAATATGTGTGTGAGAGGGTGTCTCCGTCGACAATGCCGACACCTGTTTGGATATGTGTAAGTGCTAAGGTGAATTTATTGCACAAAAGATTAGAGAACAGACAGGAAATCTACCCATGTCTGTCCCTCTGTTGCAGAGACCTTCATTGTCTCTCAATGCTCACTATCCAAAATAATAAACACTGATGTCGACACGGAGATCGACTCCAGTGTCGACTACGATAATGCAAAGTTACAGCCAAAATGGCAGAAAAGTATTAAATATATGATTATTGTAATAAAAGATGATTTGCATATCACTGATGACTCATCTGTCCCTGACACATGTTTAAGGGGAAGAAAGCTGAGGTAAATTTCCCTCCTCTCATGAGCAAAAAGAGCGGGAATCTCCAGACAAGAGACTGCAGTTTCCCACAAAGAATTCTCAGGCAGTATCCTTTCCCCACTAGGGTCAGGATACGATGGGAATCTTCCCCTAGGGTGTCACGTTTGCCCAAAAGGTAACCTGTTGTAACAGCTGTTCTCAGGGATCCTGCAGATAGCGTGCACATTCTGGTACACTACTCAGACCGGCGACTGTGTCGGCATGGGTTTATAGCGCTGGGGCAGTGTGGACAGGTACCTTATCAGCAGAAATTGAGACCCTAGTATGTAGATATATATAGATATATGTATATATACTGAGATTTCTCTATCGTCCTAAGTGGATGCTGGGGTTCCTGAAAGGACCATGGGGAATAGCGGCTCCGCAGGAGACAGGGCACAAAAAAGTAAAGCTTTACTAGGTCAGGTGGTGTGCACTGGCTCCTCCCCCTATGACCCTCCTCCAGACTCCAGTTAGATTTTGTGCCCGAACGAGAAGGGTGCAATCTAGGTGGCTCTCCTAAAGAGCTGCTTAGAGAAAGTTTAGTTTAGGTTTTTTTCTTTACAGTGAGTCCTGCTGGCAACAGGATCACTGCAACGTGGGACTTAGGGGGAAAGTAGTAAACTCACCTGCATGCAGAGTGGATTTGCTGCTTGGCTACTGGACACCATTAGCTCCAGAGGGATCGAACACAGGCCCAGCCGTGGAGTCCGGTCCCGGAGCCGCGCCGCCGACCCCCTTGCAGATGCTGAAGCGTGAAGAGGTCCGGAAACCGGCGGCTGAAGACTCCTCAGTCTTCATAAGGTAGCGCACAGCACTGCAGCTGTGCGCCATTTTCCTCTCAGCACACTTCACTGGGCAGTCACTGAGGGTGCAGAGCGCTGGGGGGGGGCGCTCTGAGAGGCAAATATAAACCTTATACAAGGCTAAAAATACCTCACATATAGCCCATAGGGGCTATATGGAGATATTTAACCCCTGCCTGACTGGAAAAATAGCGGGAGAAGAACCCGCCGAAAAAGGGGCGGGGCCTATCTCCTCAGCACACGGCGCCATTTTCTGTCACAGCTCCGCTGGTCAGAACGGCTCCCAGGTCTCTCCCCTGCACTGCACTACAGAAACAGGGTAAAACAGAGAGGGGGGGCACATTAATGGCTATATATATATATATATTAAAGCAGCTATAAGGGAGCACTTAATATAAGGATATCCCTTGTATATATAGCGCTTTGTGGTGTGTGCTGGCAGACTCTCCCTCTGTCTCCCCAAAAGGGCTAGTGGGTCCTGTCTTCATTAGAGCATTCCCTGTGAGTTTGCGGTGTGTGTCGGTACGTGGTGTCGACATGTATGAGGACGATATTGGTGTGGAGGCGGAGCAATTGCCAAATATGCAGATGTCACCCCCCAGGGGGTCGACACCAGAATGGATGCCTTTATTTGTGGAATTACGTGATGGTTTATCTTCCCTTAAACAGTCAGTTGAGGACATGAGGCGGCCGGACAATCAATTAATGCCTGTCCAGGCGCCTCAAACACCGTCAGGGGCTGTAAAACGCCCTTTGCCTCAGTCGGTCGACACAGACCCAGACACGGGCACTGATTCCAGTGACGACGGTAGAAATTCAAACGTATTTTCCAGTAGGGCCACACGTTATATGATTTTGGCAATGAAGGAGACGTTACATTTAGCTGATACTACAGATACCGTAAAACAGGGTATTATGTATGGTGTGAAAAAACTACAAACAGTTTTTCCTGAATCAGAAGAATTAAATGACGTGTGTGATGAAGCGTGGGTTGCTCCTGATAAAAAGTTGATAATTTCAAAAAAGTTATTGACATTATACCCTTTCCCGCCAGAGGTTAGGGCGCGCTGGGAAACACCCCCTAAGGTGGACAAGGCGCTCACACGCTTATCCAAACAAGTGGCGTTACCCTCTCCTGAGACGGCCGCACTTAAGGATCCATCAGATAGAAAGATGGAAGTTATTCAAAAGAATATATACACACATGCAGGTGTTATACTACGACCAGCTATAGCAACTGCCTGGATGTGCAGTGCTGGAGTAGTTTGGTCAGAATCCCTGATTGAAAATATTGATACCCTAGATAGGGACAATGTTTTACTGTCGTTAGAACAAATAAAGGATGCATTTATCTATATGCGTGATGCACAGAGGGATATTTGCACACTGGCATCTCGGGTGAGTGCTATGTCCATTTCAGCCAGAAGAGCCTTATGGACACGACAGTGGACAGGCGATGCGGATTCAAAACGTCACATGGAGGTTTTGCCGTATAAAGGGGAGGAGTTATTTGGAGTTGGTCTATCAGACTTGGTGGCCACGGCTACTGCCGGGAAATCCACTTTTTTACCTCAAGTCACTCCCCAACAGAGAAAGGCACCGACCTTTCAACCGCAGCCTTTTCGCTCCTACAAAAATAAGAGAGCAAAGGGCTTGTCGTACCTGCCACGAGGCAGAGGAAGAGGGAAGAGACACCAACAGGCAGCTCCTTCCCAGGAACAGAAGCCCTCCCCGGCTCCTGCAAAAACCTCAGCATGACGCTGGGGCCTCTCAAGCGGACTCGGGGACAGTGGGGGGCCGTCTCAAAAATTACAGCGCGCAGTGGGCTCACTCGCAGGTAGACCCCTGGATCCTGCAGATAATATCTCAGGGGTACAGGTTGGAATTAGAGACGGATCCTCCTCATCGTTTCCTGAAGTCTGCCTTACCAACCGTCTCTTCCGAAAGGGAGAGGGTGTTGGAAGCCATTCACAAGCTGTACGCTCAGCAGGTGATAGTCAAAGTACCCCTATTACAACAAGGAAAGGGGTATTATTCCACTCTATTTGTGGTACCGAAGCCGGATGGCTCGGTAAGGCCTATTCTAAATCTGAAGTCCTTGAACCTCTACATAAAAAAGTTCAAGTTCAAGATGGAGTCACTCAGAGCAGTGATAGCGAACCTGGAAGAAGGGGACTTTATGGTATCCTTGGACATCAAGGATGCGTATCTACACGTTCCGATTTACCCCGCACACCAGGGGTACCTCAGGTTCATTGTTCAAAACTGTCACTATCAGTTTCAGACGCTGCCGTTCGGATTGTCCACGGCGCCTCGGGTCTTTACCAAGGTAATGGCCGAGATGATGATTCTTCTTCGAAGAAAAGGCGTATTAGTTATCCCATACTTGGACGATCTCCTAATAAGGGCAAGGTCCAGAGAACAGCTGGAGACAGCTTTAGCACTATCTCAAGAGGTGCTAAGACAACACGGGTGGATTCTGAATATTCCAAAATCCCATTTAATCCCGACAACTCGTCTGCTGTTCCTAGGAATGATTCTGGACACGGTTCAGAAAAAGGTTTTCCTTCCAGAGGAAAAAGCCAAGGAGTTATCCGATCTGGTCAGGAACCTCCTAAAACCAGGAAAAGTGTCAGTACATCAATGCACAAGAGTCCTGGGAAAAATGGTGGCTTCTTACGAAGCAATTCCATTCGGCAGATTCCATGCAAGAATATTCCAAAGGGATCTGTTGGACAAATGGTCAGGGTCGCATCTGCAGATGCACCTGCGAATAACCCTGTCACCAAAGACAAGGGTGTCACTTCTGTGGTGGTTGCAGAAGGCTCACCTATTAGAAGGCCGCAGATTCGGCATTCAGGATTGGATCCTGGTGACCACGGACGCCAGCCTGAGAGGCTGGGGAGCAGTCACACAAGGAAGAAACTTCCAGGGAGTATGGACGAGTCTGGAAAAGTCTCTTCACATAAACATTCTGGAACTAAGAGCAATCTACAATGCTCTAAGCCAGGCGGAACTTCTCCTGCAAGGAAAGCCGGTGTTGATTCAGTCGGACAACATCACGGCGGTCGCCCATGTAAACAGGCAGGGCGGCACAAGAAGCAGGAGTGCAATGGCAGAAGCTGCCAAGATTCTTCGCTGGGCGGAGAATCACGTGATAGCACTGTCAGCAGTGTTCATCCCGGGCGTGGACAACTGGGAAGCAGACTTCCTCAGCAGACACGATCTTCATCCGGGAGAGTGGGGTCTACATCCAGAAGTCTTCAACATGTTAATAGACCGTTGGGAAAGACCAATTGTAGACATGATGGCGTCTCGCCTCAACAAGAAACTGGACAAATATTGCGCCAGGTCAAGAGATCCACAGGCAATAGCTGTGGACGCACTGGTAACTCCTTGGGTGTACCAGTCAGTGTATGTGTTTCCTCCTCTGCCGCTCATACCAAAGGTATTGAAGATCATACGGCAAAGAAGAGTAAGAACAATACTAGTGGTTCCGGATTGGCCGAGAAGGACTTGGTATCCGGAACTTCAAGAGATGCTCACGGACGAACCGTGGCCTCTACCTCTGAGAAGGGACCTGCTACAGCAGGGTCCCTGTCTTTTTCAAGACTTACCGCGGCTGCGTTTGACGGCATGGCGGTTGAACGCCAGATCCTAAAAGGGAAAGGCATTCCAGAAGAAGTCATTCCTACCTTGATTAAGGCACGGAAGGAAGTCACCGTGAAACATTATCACCGCATTTGGCGAAAATATGTAGCGTGGTGCGAGGATCGGAGGGTTCCGACGGAGGAATTCCAACTGGGTCGTTTCCTACATTTCCTGCAATCAGGATTATCTATGGGTCTCAAATTGGGATCCATTAAGGTTCAAATTTCGGCCCTGTCAATATTCTTCCAAAAAGAATTGGCCTCTGTCCCTGAGGTCCAGACTTTTGTCAAGGGAGTACTGCATATACAGCCTCCTGTGGTGCCTCCGGTGGCACCGTGGGATCTAAATGTAGTTTTAGATTTCCTCAAATCCCATTGGTTTGAACCATTGAAAAAGGTGGATTTGAAATATCTCACATTGAAAGTGACTATGTTACTAGCCCTGGCCTCTGCCAGGAGAGTATCTGAATTGGCGGCTTTATCTTATAAAAGTCCTTATCTAATCTTCCATTCGGATAGGGCAGAACTGCGGACTCGTCCGCATTTTCTCCCTAAAGTGGTATCAGCATTTCATCTGAACCAACCTATTGTGGTGCCTGCGGCCACTAGCGACTTGGAGGACTCCAAGTTGTTGGACGTTGTCAGAGCCTTAAAAATATACATTGCAAGGACGGCTGGAGTCAGAAAATCTGACTCGCTGTTTATATTGTATGCACCCAACAAGTTGGGCGCACCTGCTTCTAAGCAGTCGATTGCTCGTTGGATTTGTAACACAATTCAACTTGCACATTCTGTGGCAGGCCTGCCACAGCCTAAAACTGTAAAAGCCCACTCCACAAGGAAGGTGGGCTCATCTTGGGCGGCTGCCCGAGGGGTCTCGGCATTACAACTCTGCCGAGCAGCTACGTGGTCGGGGGAGAACACGTTTGTAAAATTTTACAAATTTGATACCCTGGCAAAGGAGGACCTGGAGTTCTCTCATTCGGTGCTGCAGAGTCATCCGCACTCTCCCGCCCGTTTGGGAGCTTTGGTATAATCCCCATGGTCCTTTCAGGAACCCCAGCATCCACTTAGGACGATAGAGAAAATAAGAATTTACTTACCGATAATTCTATTTCTCGGAGTCCGTAGTGGATGCTGGGCGCCCATCCCAAGTGCGGATTATCTGCAATACTTGTACATAGTTATTGTTAACTAATTCGGGTTATTGTTAAGGAGCCATCTTTAAGAGGCCCTTTCTGTTGTCATACTGTTAACTGGGTTTAGATCACAAGTTGTACGGTGTGATTGGTGTGGCTGGTATGAGTCTTACCCGGGATTCAAAATGCCTCCCTTATTGTGTATGCTCGTCCGGGCACAGTACCTAACTGGAGTCTGGAGGAGGGTCATAGGGGGAGGAGCCAGTGCACACCACCTGACCTAGTAAAGCTTTACTTTTTTGTGCCCTGTCTCCTGCGGAGCCGCTATTCCCCATGGTCCTTTCAGGAACCCCAGCATCCACTACGGACTCCGAGAAATAGAATTATCGGTAAGTAAATTCTTATTATATATATATGTTAATGCTGTCTTAAGAGATTTATATATATATATATATATATATATATATATATATATAAAACATGCCCAAAGAGACATGAGTATACTGGGTCCTAGAGACAAAGCTATGTTGGTTTCTGCTTGACGTGTCCTGTAGAATACGCAACGGACAGATGATGCCGACTTAAGAGGCATATGGAAGGCTGAGGATTGTGTGGAGAAGGGTTCTCGGACCTGGTCTCCACAGCTATAGCTGGTAATTCTGTTGTTTTGCCTTATATTCCTGCATAGCCTAGGAAAGCACGACATTATCAAATACAGCCTTTAGAACAAAGAAACAAGAAAGTCCGAGGTGCGTCCTTTCTTGCCAGAGGCGAGGGCAGAGGAAAGAACTGCACAACACAGCTAGGTCCCAGGAACAAAAGTCCTCCCCGGCCTCTACAATAATCCACCGCATGTCGCTGGGGCTCCACAAGGCGGAGCTAGGCCCGGTGGGGGCACGCCTGCGTAAGTTCAGCCACAAGTGGCGAGGACCTGTCAGTGGGATCTGTTGGACAGGTGGTCCGGATCGCATCTTCAGATGTATCGGCTGATCACCCTATCCCCCAGGGCCAGGGTGTCTCTTCTGTGGTGGCTGCAGAGTGCTCACCTTCTCGAGGGCCGCAGGTTCGGCATACAGGACTGGGTCCTGGTGACCACGGATGCAAGCCTCCGTGGATGGGGGGCAGTTACTCAGGGAAGAAACTTCCAAGGGCTGTGGTCAAGTCAGGAAACTTGTCTGCACATCAATATCCTGGAACTAAGGGCCATATACAACGCCCTGAGTCAAGCGGAGCATCTGCTTCGCAATCAACCGGTTCTGATTCAGTCAGACAACATCACCGCAGTGGCTCATGTAAACCGCTAGGGCGGCACAAGAAGCAGGGTGGCGATGGCAGAATCCACCAGAATTCTTTGCTGGGCGGAGAATCACGTGCAAGCACTGTCAGCAGTATTCATTCCGGGAGTGGACAAGTGGGAAGCAGACTTCCTCAGCAGGCACGACCTCCACCCGGGAGAGTGGGGACTTCATCAAGAAGTCTTCACACAGATTACAAATCGATGGGAACTGCCACAGGTGGACATAATGGCGTTCCGCCTCAACAAAAAGCTACAAATGTATTGCGCCAGGTCAAGAGACCCTCAGGCGATAGCTGTGGACGCACTAGTGACACCGTGGGTGTTCCAGTCGGTTTATGTGTTTGCTCCTCTTCCTCTCATACCCAAGGTGCTGAGAATCGTAAGAAAAAGAGGAGTGAGAACAATACTCATTGTTCTGGATTGTCCAAGAAGGACTAGGTATCCGGAACTGCAAGAAATGTTCACAGAGGACCCCTGGCCTCTGCCTCTCAGACAGGATCTGTTGCAACAGGGGCCCTGTCTGTTCCAAGACTTACCGCGGCTGCGTTTGACGGCATGGCAGTTGAACGCCGGATCCTAACAGAAAAAGGCATTCCGGTTGAGGTTATTCCTACGCTAATAAAGGCTAGGAAGGACGTGACGGCTAAGCATTATCACCGTATATGGCGCAAATATGTTGCTTGGTGTGAGGCCAGGAATGCCCCTACAGAGGAATTCCAGCTGGGCCGTTTCCTTCACTTCCTAGTCGGGAGTGACTTTGGGCTTAAAATTGGGGTCCATTAAGGTCCAGATTTCAGCCCTATCCATTTTCTTTCAGAAGGAACAACTGGCTTCTCTTCCTGAAGTTCAGACGTTTGTAAAGGGAGTGCTGCATATTCAGCCCCTTTTGTGCCACCAGTGGCACCTTGGGATCTTAACGTGGTGTTGAGTTTCCTGAAATCACACTGTTTTGAGCCACTTAAAACCATGGAGTTAAAATATCTCAAGTGGAAGGTGGTCATGCTATTGGCCTTAGCTCTGGCTAGGCGTGTGTCAGATTTGGCGGCTTTGTCATGTAAAAGCCCCTATCTGGTTTTCCATATGGACAGGGAAGAATTACGGATTTGTCCGCAATTTCTGCCAAAGGTGGTGTCATCCTTTCATTTGAACCAACCTATTGTGGTGCCTGCGGCTACTCGTGACTTGGAGGATTCCAAGTTACTAGATGTAGTCAGGGCTTTGAAGATTTATGTAGCCAGAACGGCTGGAGTCAGGATAACTGACTCGCTGTTTTTCCTGTATGCATCCAACAAGCTCGGTGCTCCTGCTTCAAAGCAAACTATTGCTCGCTGGATCTGTAACACGATTCAGCAGGCTCATTCTGCGGCTGGATTGCCGCATCCAAAATCAGTGAAAGCCCATTCCACAAGGAAAGTGGGCTCTTCTTGGGCGGCTGCCCGAGGGGTCTCGGCATTACAGCTTTGCCGAGCAGCTACTTGGTCGGGTTCAAACACTTTTGCAAAATTATACAAGTTTGATACCCTAGCTGAGGAGGACCTTGTGTTTGCCCATGCGGTGCTGCAGAGTCATCTGCACTCTCCCGCCCGTTTGGGAGCTTTGGTATAATCCCCATGGTCCTTACGGAGTCCCCAGCATCCACTAGGACGTTAGAGAAAATAAGATTTTACTTACCGGTAAATCTATTTCTCGTAGTCCGTAGTGGATGCTGGGCGCCCGTCCCTAGTGCGGACTTCTTCTGCAATCCTTGTATATAGTTATTGCTTACATAAGGGTTATGTTATGGTTGCATCAGGTTGGTCTGATGCTCTGTTGTTGTTCATGCTGTTAACTGGGTAAGTTTATCACGAGTTATACGGTGTGATTGGTGTGGCTGGTATGAGTCTTACCCTGGATTCCAAAATCCTTTCCTTGTAATGTCAACTCTTCCGGGCACAGTTTCCTTAACTGAGGTCTGGAGGAGGGGCATAGAGGGAGGAGCCAGTGCACACCAGAAGTCCTAATTCTTTCTTAGAGTGTCCAGTCTCCTGCGGAGCCCGTCTATTCCCCATGGTCCTTACGGAGTCCCCAGCATCCACTACGGACTACGAGAAATAGATTTACCGGTAAGTAAAATCTTATTATAAACAGCTGCTCCTAGCAGCCACTCATGTAGGTTGGAGTATGAAACTATTTTTTTTATATATTTTATATATATATATTTGACTAGATTAATATATTTGACTAGATTAATATACACACATATAATAATTGTGTATGGCTGTTCCAAATGTGGGACAGCCTTGGGATAGGAAGACAAGCGGACGGTTTTAGTATGGAGCAAGGGGTTCTAGATGGAATTGTGACGGGGAAGGGGTCGGGAAGATTTGTGGAGTGCAGGACTAAAATTTTGGGGGAGTCGGGAAGGAGATGTAGCGGGAGGGGAATCACAACAGCACCTGGAGAAGGAGGGGGGGAGGGCTATGGACAAGAGGGAATGGTGCAAGCCAGAGCAGGGGCGGAGACTGTTAAAACTAGGATAGATAGATAGATAGATAGATAGATAGATAGATAGATAGATAGATAGATAGATAGATAGATAGATAGATAGATAGATAGATAGATAGATAGATAGATAGATAGATTATGCAGAGATTTGGCAAAAAACTTTAAGTTAGCCAGCAATATGTTACTTTTTATATATATATATATATATAGTAATGTATAAAAATATAATTAGTAACTTCTTCAGTCAGTGACAGTGCATAACTTTTACAAAGGCACTGCAAGACACTGGCACCCCTTCTCTGACCAGCGGCTGCCGGGTAGCTTAGTCACAGCCATCAGAGTTACCTTAATGGAGCTGAGTCGGCTGCTGCACAGTGCACACTTGGACAGCAGTTCTACACAGTGGTAGGGCGGCAGCGCAGCGCTTGTTGTAATGTCACATGGCGGGATGCGATGTCCTGTCATGAAGCTGCTGCGCTGGAGAGTCAGGTACTGTGCGGCTCAGGGAGGCCTTTTGAAATCTTCTGCTGTGCCGCCATTAGCAAAATTATTAAACCCGGGTTTTCAACACCGGGCAGGAAAGCGGGGGAGGGGGGTTTGCTGCAGCCGCTGTAACGGGATAGAAAACTATTCCTGTGTACAGCAGCGCAGCACATCTGATCCGCTTGACCTTTTTTTATGGGGCTGCCAGGAGCTGCAGCTTCATCTGCCCCATTGTTAATCTGGCCCTGCCATTAGGCCACACCCCCAGAAAGTACTCAGGCCTAGTTCAGCTCTCTATAGCTATGCTCCCCATGATACAGCCACAAAACACATCTCTTCAGTGCAGCCACACAGGTACCGTACGGTTATATCCATTTCACAGCAAGCTAAGCCTGAACCACTGCGGATGCTTTGTGCGACGCAGCAGTCTGCAGAAAATGTTATTATGCTTCTGCTTTTGCACTTGCGTCCAACTCAGAATCAGACCTATTGAGTCAGCATTATGTAACCGTAAGATATAGCTGTACAGGATTTAAAGGAAATGAGCAGCGAGCTGATCAGTAAATAGAAATCCCTATTGCCATGACTTCCTATTTACTGGCCAGCCTTCCTGGACGCCCACAGGGCCGTCTTAACAGCAGTGTAGGCCCCTGGGCACAGCAATGCACTGGGCCCCCTACCCATCTTCCAGCGGTAGGTGTGGGGGGTGCTATCAGCGGGCGGTAGGAGGTGTTCTATCTTTTGCTCAGCCTGTAGGAGCTGGAGCAGTAATTTCTGCTAATTACTCCTTTACTGCACAGATGGTGGAAGATGGGGTGGGAGAGAGAACACTAAACTGTAGAAGAGGCATTGGGCTGAATGAATGGGCCCCGGTACATGACTTCCAGGGTGGTAGGGGGGGGTGTAATATGCAGGGGAGGGGTGGATAGTGGAGTGGACTTAATATTCATAATTTTCTGGTGGGAAGTCAGCTTGCTTGACTGCAGATATCTCCAGTTCCTGGAAAAAGATTTCTTAGCTTTGAATGTGATTAAAAAAAAACTAGACTTTTCAGGAGGTACTGGGGACTTGGGGATCAGAGTTCAGGATCCAGAGCAATCTACCCATGAAAATATAAAACTGCAAACCAGATGTCTGGAGCAGGGACCAGCTGCTTGAAGGCTTATATCTCCGGTTCTGGACATAGTAGAGACAAGCTACCAGTGTCCACTGAAAGGGAAGGGGTCCCATATTTTGGAGTCTCCTCAGAAAATCTATAAGTTAGACAGAACCCAAGATATCTGGCTGGGAAGAGCAATTAACAGTCTTGGATGGGGACCACTGCTACGAAGTCAGATATCTCTGGTTCCCCAGGGCCGATTTTCAAAAATCTGGTACCCCTGGAAAGAGGGGACCCTCAGTTACCAGCCTAGGACCCTTAGACTCCTGGGGCCCTTGGGCAAGAGCCCATTGAGCCCATATGAAAAGACGTCCCTGGACGCCCATGCAGACATAGTCAGCGCTGAAGAGGTGAATGGGAAAGGCAGGATCCCTCTGGTAATATTGGTGCGTGGCAAATGAAAAGTATCACTGTGATTAACAATTTACTGTCAAGGTATTTACAGCAAATAATACTGCCCATACAGCCTGCATCAAGGACTAAATGACTTCTTAGTACATTGAGGAATGTGCTCCATCTCTTGTCTTTCACCATGTTTGAAATTTGCGCCAAAGTTATGCTGTTTATTACTGGTATTATGTAATTCAATGTTTCCTTATAATTCAGTGCCACAAGTAGCACAGTTGGTTTTACCGGTTGGTGGAGCAAAGGATGAGTCAAGTGAAGAGGGTGAGTGGAATGGGCTTTCTCTAGCTATATGATTTACTTGTATTCCATACATATTTTACAAAACCCAACTACTGCGGTCCACGCTCATCTGATTACAGCTGTGTAGTTATGATTACAGCTGTGTAGTTATGTATTATGTACACACAGTAACATTTAAAAATATCACTCCCACAAACAGCGGCATAGCCAGAACTTTGTGGGGCCCCATAGCAACATTTCGAATGGGCCCCTGTCCAAATGCTTCTAGAGAGACATCTCTCCGCAGCAGTTAATGATATGCCCCATAGTAGTGCCCTAGTTTATTTTCTGAACCATAGCAGTGCCTTAATTCACATTATGTCACATTGTAGGGCTGCCAGTACACATTATGCAACATAGTACCCCTAATTCACTCTATGACATACAGTGATCCCAGTTATTTCTGTATTATGCCTCAATGCAGTGCCCCAGTTCAAATTGTGCCACATTACAGTGCTCTATTGCATAATTATGTAACATTATAATGTCCTCCAGTTCTCTTTATGCCACATTACAATATGCAGGTCTCAGGGCATACCTAGATGTAATGCAGGCCACAAGGCAAACATTTGTAAGGGCTCCTCTGTACCTCCCAATGGTGAAAAATGTATACAACACAATTATCTGTGACAGGGAAGGCGGGTCCCTCTCAGCTCTGGGCCCCATAGCAGCTGCACTCCCTGCACCTATGGTAGCTACAAACTAGCTCAAAATTACTTTTCACCCGATCTCTACACTTCGGGTGTGGTATACAAGATAGACAGTCATTAGGTTGACACCATATGGTCGACAGTCAAATGTCCGACAGGGTCAAAAGTCAGACAGGGGCAAAAGTATGACAGTCAAAAGGTTGACAGAGTCCAAATGTTGACACAAAAAAATGGTGGGGTCTTTCTGTGTTATTTTGTGTTTTTAAACATGATTTTCTAAATTTGTTGAAATTCGTCCCCTCACGGGCTCGCTTCGCTCGTCACGTTTCAGGCTTGGTGGCTCCCTCCACTTGCCACAAGGTTACTAAAGGTTATTTGTGACATGGATAGTAAATGGAAAAAAAAAGTTGTAAAAGCTAAGAAAATGTGTCGACCTTGTGACTGTCGGACTTTTGACCCTGACGGACTTTTGACTGTCAACCATTTGATTGTCGGACTTCTGAACCTGTTGGGCTTTTGACTGTCGACCATATGGTGTCGACCTAATGACTGTCTATCTTTTAACCACTTGCCTGGCATGGTTGCATCAGATGTGACCACACCAGCAAGTGTTTTATCTGACCTGGTCGCACAGGATACGACCAGTTAGATAAACCATGTTTGCAGCGGCAGGGAAGGGAAACACCCCTCCACTGCTGCTCTCAGAGGGACCGGAAGGTCCCTCTGCCTTCCTGCACCCTCCCCTCAGTGTTGCCGTGCTGCCAATCACTGCTGATCGGTCAGCACGGCAGGACCCCCCACCCAGCATCTGC
Source organism: Pseudophryne corroboree (assembly GCF_028390025.1). NCBI lineage: Eukaryota > Metazoa > Chordata > Amphibia > Anura > Myobatrachidae > Pseudophryne > Pseudophryne corroboree. Next base: position 163,425,702 of record NC_086447.1, on the reverse strand, counting down.
AGACAATATAAGCAGCTGGGAAAGTGTAAACCAAGCCCCATCCCCCCCTCTGTACCTTGTAGCTGTCTGCGGTGTAAAAAGTAACGTTGCAATGTTACCGATGTTCTGATGTTACTGATCTTCCCGACCGATGTTTTGTTTTTTTTAACTAAAATAATTTTGGATAAGGATAAATTCATGTTCTTCAGCTAATTCACTCATAAAAAAACCAACAATTTCTGAGCGGTTTTGGGGGGAAAATATTGTCAGTTAAGTGGTTAACTGTTTATCAACCGCCTCCCTACACTTCTGGTGAAGCAACTTCATGAACAGGTGAAATAGTGCCCCTCTTTGTGAAAGGTTAGTTTTTATTAAATTGCAGTGATAACCAGCGGTGGTTCCTTGCCTGGCTGGCCTAGGGGGTCTGCAAATATATACTCTGCTACCACAGTCCAGGCTGAAGGTCCCAGGGGGAGATAACACTTTGGGACAGCTTGTCCAGCGTTTGATTAGCAGGGAGCCCTGCTAGGCGTATGGCAGATGTTGGGCAATATGTAATAGCCTGCTAGGTGCAGGCTGTTCATGAATTTCTGCGAGTCTGCCCATATTTTTAAAGCAGCAGTTATTTACAAGGCAAAACCGACCTGGTTTTGTCTTGTAAATGAATACGGGCAGACATTCCTGAACAGCATGCACCTTGCAGGCTATTACATATTGCCCTTTATTGGGAAGGCAGCAGTCCTGCAGCCCCTAGGAAAATCCACCACTGGTGGTGATAACACATTTTGTAATGATCCAGAACTTTATAAATTGGGAAACAGCAATGAACAAGAGGCATGCTAGTAAAAGTTGTAATTGTGGCATTTTTACATTAGTTTACTGTACACTGGGGGTAATTCCAAGTTGATCGCAGCAGGAATTCTGTTAGCAACTGGGCAAAACCATGTGCACTGCAGGGGCGGCAGATATAACATGTGCAGAGAGAGTTAGATTTGGGTGGGGTGTGTTCAATCTGCAATCTAATTTGCAGTGTAAAAATAAAGCAGCCAGTATTTACCCAGCACAGAAATAAAATAACCCACCCAAATCTAACTCTCTCTGCAAATGTTATATCTGCCACACCTGCAGTGCACATGGTTTTGCCCAACTGCTCAAAAATTTCCTGCTGCGATCAACTTGGAATTACCCCCACTGTCTATAACCTATAACTTACAGCAGTGGTTCCCAAACTTTTTGGAATCACGGCGCCCTCGAGCATCAGAATTTTTTTCACGGCACCTCAAGGACAAAAGCTTCTTATTGTGAAATTTAGAAATAAATATTAAATTAAGTAAATTGTGTTTATATGTCATCCATAAGTTAAATTGTGTGGTGAGGGACAAGATTTGCTTCTGTTTGGCCACATATTTTATGATTGGCAGCCACCAGCACCGGTTTTTCCTATTACATTGACCATAAATGATTTTAATTTGTCCTGGACCACCAATCCAAGGCACCCCTGCAAGTGTCCCGAGGCACCCCAGGGTGCCACGGCACACAGTTTGGGAACCACTGACTTACAGTAATAGCAATGTAATCTTTAAAACTGCTTATTATCAGGGCATTGCATGCTGCTTCCATTTATTTAAGTACTCTAGCAGTATATGCATATGGAGATGGCATTGCTTCTTCATGGGTATTTTGTCATCAACCATTGTTTCTGTAAATGATATGCAGAGATGGATGAATCTCTAGGCCAGAAAATGAGAAGGATTGACGCTGTACGAAGGAACCCAGAGTTTATCAGGCAGTTCCGTCCATTACTGGAGGAGACTTTAATGGAGAAGCTTGAAAGTATGGGTGTGAAAAAGGTAACAGACATCTTGCAAGGGGCTCCTTTTCGCTCGCCACGCTGTCGGTATGCCGGCGGTCGGGCTCCCGGCGCCGGTATGCTGGGCGTCGGGAGCCCGAGCGCCGGCATACCGTACGACACCCCTCAGGAGGTAGTACATTAAGAAACTTTAAAGGGGTGGTCCACGTCTTTTCTTTATTCTCTGCTACGAGCCCACTCAATAGTTCCAGGAGTTGGGCCACACTATTAGTGTGAGGGCATTTGCTGCTGGCCACAAATCAGAAAGACTCCGTAGCCAGTCTGAATCAACATGCAAGTCAAATTTTAAGATTTATTTTTCCTTTTAAATTGCATCTGTATTTGGTACGTATCATATATAAAACATCAGCTTCATCACTCCAGAGGGATTACTTAGATCATGTGGCTGCATTTAAAACTGGATGCAGCGCCAGTGGGATTCCCTTACACCACTCATCCCAACTCTGGACTGATCACTGAAATCTGGACTGTGCAGAGCAGAGATTGTCAACCTTTTACAACTCGCGGCACACTGAACAAGATTTAAATATTGCCACGGCAGACTCAAATATAATGGTGATGCATGGTGCAGTTGCGTGTCCTAGGATGTCATGTCGCAGCTTCTCTATAGGTAACGCCTGAGCCACATCTGAGAAAACCAGAAGAGACCAACACTGCCCGGGCGCCCTAAATTAGAACTGGCTCTGCAACCACTAGACCCACCAGTATTGATTGTTCCAGGGCCACAGTAGCGGCAAAACACTGACGGGCCTGGCACTGCTTCTATGGCGGCACACCTGGAGACTGCTCAGGGCACAATAGTGTGCCACGGCACAGTGGTTGAAAAACACTGGTGTAGAGGAATCCCAGAAGGGAGCAGATTTCAGCAGGGCGTGTGCCATAATGTGACTTCCCTTAAATGCAGTGTCATTTTATAAGATTAAGCTGGTACAGTATTCCCACACAAAGCGGGGTGTAGTTATGTGACCGGCGGTCAGGAATCTCCTGACCGCTGGTCACGCATACCCAACACCATATTACCTTACATATATGATATTAATGAATTTAGAGATAGGAAAAGTAAATGTAGTGGTCATTTTTCTTGCAACAAAAAGACGCCTTTATGATGTTAGGCAAAGATATCAAGTAAAAATGCTATCTATTTCACTGCTATGCATCTCACAGATATCTGTGTATTATCTCTTGGTAATGTTAAAGGGTGCAAAAGGAATTCCATCATCTACCTACAAAGACTTGAAGGCTCTTTTGGTGAAACAGTTTCAACAGAAAATGAAGAAATACCCAGATATTGAAGGGATAAAAGCCAAGTTGGGAAAAGTACTGCAGAAACTAGTGAAGCACCAGAGGAAGAGTGAGGACACCTTACAGTCCACAACTTCCCAGCTTTCAGGTAAGCAAAAAGCACATTCTGCTTCCTTCAAGTATTTGTGAATCTCGGGCCTTATTCAGCACGGCCCGCTATTGCGATGTGATCGCATTGAGCCGTTTGTAGCACCAGTGCGTATGTGCAAGTCCCGATCTATGCGTGCGTGCGTGGGCTAGCCAATGCAATTGCATTGCATTGATGTGAACGCCTCTGTCTGATTAACACTTATTTGATGGGCGGTGGCACCCACATGTCTCTTACTGTCTCTTAGTGTCAATACTGGCCGAGCTAGTTTTGATGTAGGCAGTTAGCACAACATTGTTTTTATTTTTATAGTGCTGGCAGTTACATCTATTGTCTAATGGTGGGTACACACTGGTGGCACTTGATATACCGTCTTTCGGCATACCAGTGCCGTAATCCCGACCACCGGTATAATAACAACTATTCTCCCTCTTGGGGTGTCCAAGACACCCCTGGAGGGAGAATAAATAAAATAATGCACGTATCGCGCAACCGTGCCTGCAGCGTAGCGAGCCCGCAAGGGGCTCTTTTGCGCTCACCCGACTGCCGGCATTCCGCCGGTCAGGATTCCGGCGCCGATATGCTGGATGCCAGGATCCCAAGCGCAGGCTAAACATACTACACTCGGTACGGACGCCAGGATCCCAAGTGCCGGCGAAATATACTACACCCAGTACCCGGTACGAAACATACTACACCTGGTACTTTGTAAACCATATCGCTCATTTTTACCCTCCCTTTTGTTTACAATATCGCCCCGCGTGTATGCTACCAGCGATGCCCGATGCATGCTTAACGAACCCCGCTGTCGCCTGTACATGCAGCTCAATCTAACTATATTATCAGATGCTGCATGTTCCCGGGAGGGGAAAAACTATGCGATATTGCTCATAGAGCGTATCGCATAGTGTGTATCCACTATTAGTGCGTCACACTGGTGCTTCCTGTGACCCTAACTGTGTCACACTGGTGCTGAGCATTAACTTTTGGTGCAACTGCACACTAGTGTTTTTTTTTTTGTCTCTGCCTACATTGCAGCCCAAAGCTCCATATAGAGCAGCATTAATGCTTGGTGCACAGCACACTGGTGTTTTTTGTCACTGCCTACATTGCAGTCCAGAGCCCCATATAGGGCAGCATTAAGCCTTGGTGCACAGCACACTGGTGTTTTTTTGTCACTGCCTACATTGCAGTCCCGAGCTCCATATAGGACAGCACTAAGCCTTGGTACACAGCACACTGGTGTTTTTTGTCACTGCCTACATTGCAGCCCAGAGTTCCATATAGGGCAGCATTGAGCCTTGGTGCACAGCACATTGGTGTTTTTTGTCACTGCCTATGTTGCAGCTCAGAGCTCCTAATACAGGGCAGCATTAACCCTTTATTGGTACATGCTGGTGCCCGCAAAAGTTTTTGGTGAAGTTGTTGTCATTTGTGAAAAAAATAGAAAAAAAAGTTGGTTTTATTTTTTTTTCTACAACTTGTGCATTCAACAAAGCTCAGTTAGTGCAACACCACAGCATTAATAAATATAAGCACTGCAAGTTCACAGTGAGAATCTGTCATTTGTGAAAAAACAAAAAAGCTGTTAGTTTGTTTTTCTACAACTTGTGCCAATATGGATTACGATCAGTTGATAGACGAGCAGGAGCAGCAAACAAGTACTAGTGCTGTGCCATGCCCCAATGTGTAAATAAATATAAGCACTGTGTTGATATGGATCATGATCAGTCGATAGAAGAGCAGGAGCAGCACCCAAGTACTAGTACTATGGCTGCTGCCAGTCATGATGATCATGATATTAGTACTTCAAAATCTACTAGAACTGGTGCTCAAGGGCATAGACGGTTTAAGAAAGGGCACCTGATATCAAAATAATACTTTACAATGCAAAAAAAAAAAACTTCACCTCTAATAGAGCTCAGGCCTTGGCCTTTATTTATGAGTGATGGTACTGCAACTGTCAGTGGGGCATCTTCTTCTGCCTCATGACAATGCAAGACCTTCTCACTCAGAGTCTAGAAGAGGTGTAAAAAGAAAGAAAACCAGAAAACCAGTGCTGAAAAAAAATACTAAGGCAGTAGAACAAAACTGTGTGTTCAGAAACGTCACACATCCCTGAGGAGAGTCTAAGTGTGTCATGAGTGCTATGTGTGAGCCTGACCTTTCTGATACTATACTCGTAGAGAAGCCTCCTTCCACCATTTCTGCACCCTCTGCAAATGTGGTGTAAACTTCTGACACCACTTTGTAAATGTCTGCTTTACAAAGAACAACTCTTCACTCTGGTTGCTTTATCAGGTGGCTTATTTATTCCTTTCAAATGTTGTACCATCACATTTGTTCACCAGATATAGCTTCCCTGAACATTAACTAAGCACCACAAGCCCTCTCTGTCATCCAGCTGCTAACCAGTGTCTGAAACCCCGCCCACTGCATCCCTCAAACCTTTATACCTTCACACACACTAATCAGTCACACCCAGGTAGTGCAGCTGTATGAATTTCCTTTTCTGTAGTAAGCAGCAGAATTATTAACCCTATCTGCCCCTTGTCCTAGAGAGGTAGTCCTGTTCTGAGCATCAGAAGGTAGTAAAGTACCCTCTTTGCCTCATACCCTTTCCCTTAGCATAACCATACTTGGCAAAGCGGACCCTTTACCTGGAAAAGATTTCCCAACTCCCCCTCACTTAGCTTTGCCAGCTTTGGCGACACTCGTACATCGGACATAGTTTTGATTTTCCCATCACCTCCCACTGTGGTCTGTTGAGGTGGGGCTTGAGGACGAAAGGGTCTACGCAACCTGCAGCAGAGCCTTCATGGCGGTAGCCTTTGCGGAGGAAACACTTCTTTCACACATTGTTTGAACCGGTTGACGTGACAAACTAGTTCTGTTTCCCGTGTAGCCAACTGCCGTACTCCATAACTTATTGGTCCCACGGCCTCTATTACCTGATAAGGGCCTTGCCCATGTGCACAGAATTTATCCTCTTGGGTGGGTACCTGGACAAGCACCTTATCACTTGAATTAAGGGTGTGTGTGGTGACTCGCATATCGTAACCCCTCTTTTGCCACACCTGTGCTTCTTTTTGAGAATTGTCTGCCTAATGGGCCTGGGATTATAGGAAGAGGTACACAGGAACCTCAGTAATCGGATTTAGGACCATTCCGTTGGTAGACTGTGCAGGCTTGGCAGTATCTCTTGACCGCCATGCGAATGTCCGGCCAATAAAACCTCTGGAGAAACCATTTAAGAGCTTTTCCTCTCCAGAAATGCCCTCCTGTAGGATGTATATGGGACGCTGCCAACACCAACAGAACGTGTACCTGTGGCACTAATCGTCGTTTAACTAACCTCTCTTGTACTACCCTTTATAGCAGGTCCCTTTCCATTAGAAAGTATGGTTCTCTCCCTGCCTATCTCTCAGCCTTCCATACTTCATTCACTCTTGCAATACTTTTGTAAGCACTGCCCAATGCACAATCATCTAATTGGTTCAAAGCAAAGTCTTGGAGTGTTAGAGTTTTCTGAAAACAGGAGACCAATTTTTTCCACCAGTTAGCAAGGTCTCTGTTTCCTTCCTGCCTTCTCTGACCATGCCTTCATCCTCCCATCCTCTGGAATGCAACTCTGGTCTGACTGCTGCCAAAGCCTGGCAACCAGACTCCAGATATTGCTGCTTCCTGACCACTCCTTCTGGTTCTGTGGTGTGAGTGACAGGTTTATGTAGAGTCGGACATCCGGCCGGTAACTCAGTTGTCAGCATTTCCGGACCGATACGGTCAAGTAGAATTTACAGGCAACAGGGGAAAGTCTTGCCCTAGAATAAGGGAGTATGGCAGCTTTGGGGCTATTGCTGCCACTACTTGCACCATTTGTCCCCTCACCGTAACAAGACAGATATGGTCATACTCCTCGGTGACCCCATTGACACAAAGGACTTTTACTGGCGGTAGTTGGACCTTCAGGTCTTCCGTAACTAGAGTGCTAGACACCATGGTGACTTCACTGCCTGATTCCATCACTGCCCATACCGCCTGCTGCCCTATCAAGACAGACACCTGAAACAGTAGTGGGCTACCCATGGAGGACATGGTCACACACGCACGGGGGCCTAGTCACCCCACCGAACAATCCTTCAGTTCCTGTTGATTTGGACAGTGCCCAGGATCACTACACTCACATCACCCTTCTGGGGTCACCTTCCGGTCTGTGCCAACATCCATTGCTGCTTTTGGCCTGACGACTGGCCTAACAACCTTTCCCGCTGTCTTAGCCAAATTTTCCAGGATTTAATATCGGTCAATAGCTATCGCAAGCTCTGATACAGCCTGTCGTAGCTGACTAGCTCTTCCCGCAACAGCTAACTGTTTAGTGTCATACTGCTGTGCCTAGCCCTCTAACCCAACATAAGCTTTGCAGTGTCCCCTAGATTGATGACGAGGAAAGGATTTTATGGTGAGTACATTAAAAAATCCACATTTTTATCTTCACAGTTCCTAAAAGTCTGTATACTATATGTTTTTATAAAAAATATTTGTAATGTTGAACTTTTTTGAATAAAGGGTTAAAAGTCTGATTTCTTTTGTAAATCCACCTACCCACTTTGAATGATGGGCTCCTGTTTTTGCTATAAAACACTGGACACAATGATTTTCATTCCTACCCATATTTTCCGACCATACATTTTCCAAAATGGACATTTTAAATCAGTCTTATCTAGGAGCACAGGAACTCCCCCAATATCCATATGTTTTCATATTCTTATTTAGAAGATGATGATGATGTCTACAAAGAGACTACACAAATCTATTAAACTCCGTAAAGGTTGAATAAATTTGGATTCATTCTGGAAAAATTTAAATCTTTAGGTGGAAATTTATCAAACCTTCTAAAGAGGTAAGTGAAAATAGTTGCCCACAGCAAGCAATCAGATTCTAGCTGTCATTTAACTAGTACATTCTATGAAATATTAGCTAAAAGCTGATTGGTTGGTATGGAAACGTCTCCACATGTTCTATTTGGAAGGGTTGATAAATCTCATCCATAGAGAATCGTTGGTCTTTATTTAAAATTTTCCAATCCGTGTGCTATGTGGCAATGATTAAGGGGGTCATTCCGAGTTGATTGCACGCTGTCATCAGGTCTCTACTGCGCATGCGTATGCTCTGCATTGCGCACGCGCGTCGTACGGGTACAATGCGGATCGTTGCTGAGCTATGGATTTACCGAAGAATCCATTCGCACAGCCGATCGCAAGAAGATTGACAGAAAGGGGCCGTTTATGGGTGTCAGCTGACCGTTTTCTGGGAGTGGTAGGGAAAACGCAGGCGTGTCCGGGCGTTTGGAGAGCGGGTGTGTGACATCAATTCCGGCACCAAAAAGACTGAAGTGATCGCAAAGGCTGAGTAAGTTCAGACCTACTCTGAAACTGCACAAAATGTTTTTGCAGAGCTTGGCTGCACCGGCGTTCGCACACTTGCAAAGCAAAAATACACTCCCCCATGGGCGGCGACTATGCGTTTGTATGGCTGCTAAAAACAGCTAGCGAGCGATCAACTCGGAATGAGGGCCTAAGTCACTAGTGCTTGTATATAATAAAATAATTTTTCTCATACGTCCTACAGGATGCTGGGGACGACATCAAGACCATGGGGTATAGACGGGAAACGCAGGAGACATGGGCACTCTAAAGACTTTTCATTGGTTGTGAATTGGCTCCTCCCTCTATGCCCCTCCTCCAGACCTCAGTTTTAGAAATGTGCCCAGGCTGACTGGATGCACTCTGAGGAGCTCTACTGAGTTTCTCTGAAAAGACTTATGTTAGGTTTTTTATTTTCAGGGAGAACTGCTGGCATCAGACTCCCTGCTTCGTGGGACTGAGGGGGCAGAAGCAGAACCAACTTCCTAAAGAGTTTCATGGCTCTGCTCAGTGGCGCACCCAGGGGGGGTTTCCGAGTACCCAGAAACCCCCCTCCACTAAAAAAAAAAATTATATTTTTTTTTTTTTTTTTTTTTTAGCTGCATGACTATTATTAATGACTGTATAGCGTGCTCTGCAGCCTGCTGTCTTCCTGGTGGCACTTGCAAGTGCAATAAAAGTTTACTTTATTATAATTATAGTACATATATCCATGTGCCTACATATATACACATGTATATACATACATACATACATACATACATACATACATATAAACACACACACACATATGATATATATATATATATACATGTGTATATATATGTGTACTGTATGTGTGTGTATATATATATATATATATATATATATATATGTATGCATGTTTAATATGCTATGTATATGTGTATATGGGTTCACTACGATCTCCCGGCGGCCGGCCTCCCGGCGACCAGCATACCGGCGCCGGGAGGCCGGCCGCCGGCTTACCAACAGTGTGGCGAGCGCAAATGAGCCCCCTGCGGGCTTGCTGCGCTCGCCACGCTACGCGCGCCACACTACGAGGGAGAATAAGTGTTGGTATGCCGGCAGTCAGGCTCCCGGCGCCGGTATGCTGGTCGCCGGGAGCCCGACCGCCGGCATACTGAAGACCACCCGTGTATATGTATGTGTGTGTGTATGTATATATATATATATATATGTGTGTGTGTGTGTGTAGATATATGTATATATATATATATATATATATATATATATATGTGTAGATATATATATATATACACACACACACACAGACACACTAGTTTTACGGACCCAGCATATACTGGGTCACCTCAGTCCCCACGCCCGTGATTGGCTCCGCCCAGTTCTGGAAACCACCCCATGCAAATCCTGCGTTTGCCACTGCTGCTTCTGGCTAACAGGACACCATTAGCTCCTGAAGGGTACTGAACGCTAGCCGTGTCTAGATGCTCACTCCCACAGCACGCCGTCACCCCTTTCGCAGAGCCAGAAGTCAGAAGACAGGTGAATATGAGAAGAATGATCTTCTATCAAGTAAGTGACGGCTGAGGTGCGGCGCAGCTGGCAGGAGCGCAGCGCGCCACTGCTGCCCACACACACAAGCCCTGCAGGGCGCGGGGGGGGCGCCCTGGGCAGCAAGAAATATACCTCAAACTGGCTAAAACGGGGCATAAGACCCCACCAGTATAAATATTGTCATGGATACTGAGTGTAAGGACGTGCCATTGTGGGGGCGGAGCTTCTTCCTCAGGCAGCCAGCACACTGTTCGGCACCATTTTCTCTCTCTCCTCAGGCGTGTGTCTGTGAGTGTGCTGTACACGTGTGAGGCATGTCTGAGGCAGGGAGTTCCTCCCCGGAGGAAGCCATTTTAGGGACACAGACTTGTAATGTGGTGGCGCTGCTGGCACACCAAGAGCCTGCATGGGTGAAAGAGATACGTGACAGTATGCATCTGATTAACCGAAGATTAGATAAGTCTGAATCTAAGGGTGCATGCTGGAGAAAATCTGTGGAAGATGTGATTTTTCAGGATGCTGTTATTCTTTATGCTGGCGACCCCTCTGGGTCACATAAGAGACCGTTTGCGAATGTTGTAAACACTGATACTGACACGGACTCAGATTCTTGTGTCGACGATAGTGACTCCAGAGATTTAGATCATAAATTGGCAAAAAGTATACAATATATGATTGTGGCTATAAGGGACGTGTTGGAGGTTACAGAAAGCACTCCTGTACCTCAGGAGAAGGCTTATTTATGTAAAGAAAAGAAATCCTTCACACAAACTAAATGCTCTGTTTGAAGGGATGTGGGTGAATCCTGATAAGAAATTTCGTATTCCCAAAAGGATTCAGATAGCTTACCCTTTCCCGGCTGAGGACAGGAAAAAATGGGAGTCACCCCCTGTGTTAGACAGTGCGCTTTCCAGGTTGACAAAGAAGGTAATTCTCCCTGCTCCTGGCACGGCTTCTCTTAAAGAGCCGGCAGACCGCAAAATGGAAACGACATTGAAATCCATTTATGTTACAATGGTACACTGCTCAGGCCCACTATTGCCTGCGCATGGGTGAGTTGCGCTATTAAAAAATGGTCAGAAAGCGTGTCATCAGAAATTGACACGATTGATAAAGATGAGATACTCCTTAAGTTAGGGAATATCAAGGACGCTGTCACCTACATGCTGGAAGCAATGAAGGATATTGGCCTCTTGAGTTCACAAGCCGCTACCATGGCAGTATCGGCTAGGCGGGCGCTGTGGATTTGCCAGTGGAACGCGGATGCAGATTCCAATAGAAACATGGAGGCGCTCCCATATAAAGGTAAGACCTTATTTGGCGATGGCCTGGATGCGTTGGTCTCGGCGGCTACCGCAGGTAAGTCGACATTTTTGCCCTATGCTCCTGCATCGGCAAAAAAAGACCTATCACCCGCAAATGCAGTCCTTTCGGCCCAATAAATACAAAAAGACGAGAGTTTCCCCCTTCTTTGCAGGTAGGGAAAGGGGAAAGAAGCCCATAGCGGCTCCAGGTTCCCAAGAGCAGAAGTCTACCCCTGCTTCTGAAAAATCCTCAGCATGACGCTGGAGCTCCCTTGCGGGAGGCCGCTCGGGTGGGGGCACGTCTCAAACTCTTCAGCCAAGGTTAGATTTTGTCTGGCCTGGACCCCTGGGTGTTGCAAATAGTATCCCAGGGATACAAACTGGAGTTTCAAGATGTTCCCCTATGCCGATTTTTCAAATCGACCTTGTCAGTTTCTCCGCCAGAAAGAGAAGCAGTAACAGCGGCAAACCAAAAGTTATGTCAAGACCAGGTCATTGTCCTGGTACCGTTGTCACAACAAGGGCGGGGGGTTTTATTCAAGCCTCTTTGTTGTTCCAAAGCCGGAAGGCTCGGTCAGACCGATCCTAAATCTAAAGGATCTGAATTGTTATCTGAAAAGGTTCAAGTTCAAAATGGAATCCCTTCGAGTGGTGATTGCCAGTCTGGAGGAGGGGGACTACTTGGTGTCGGTAGACATAAAGGATGCTTACCTGCATGTTCCCATTTATCCTCCTCACCAGGCTTATCTGAGATTTGCGGTTCAGGATTACAGTTACCAATTCCAGACGTTAACCTTTGGCCTCTCCACAGCGCCGAGGGTATTCACCAAGGTGATGGCAGAGATGATGGTCCTCCTTCGTCAGAAAGGAGTCAATATAATTCCTTATCTAGACGATCTCCTGATAAAGGCGAGATCCAGGGAGCAGTTGTTTCAAAACATATCACTCTCTCTGTCAATACTCCAACAACACGGGTGGATCATAAATTACCCGAAGTCACAATTGGAACTGACGACAATGTTGTCTTTCCTCAGGATGACACAGAACAGAAGTTCAGAGAGTATTTCTTCCGGTGGAAAAGGCTCTGGAAATCCAGAAAATGGTAACACAGATATTAAAACCATCGAGTGTGTCGATCCATCAGTGCATTCGGTTGTTGGGGAAGATGGTGGCGCACTACGAGGCCATACAATTTGGCAGGTTCCATGCCAGAGTATTCCAGTGGGACCTGTTGGACAAGTGGTCGGGGTCACACCTACACATGCACCGAAAGATAGTCCTGTCATCAAAAACCAGGATTTCGCTCCTGTGGTGGTTACACAGCTCTCACCTACTAGAGGGATGCAGGTTCGGATTTAAGACTGGGTCCTGGTAACAACGGATGCGAGTCTCTGAGGCTGGGGAGCAGTCTCTCAGGGAGAAAACTTCCAAGGACGTTGGTCACGTCAGGAAGCCTGCCTTCACATAAACGTACTGGAGCTAAGAGCCATTTACAACGGCCTTCAACAAGCGGTACATCTTCTTCAAGACCGTCCCGTGCAGATCCAGGCGGACAATGTAACAGCATAAACAGGCAGGGTGGAATGAAAAGCGGAGCGGCAATGGCAGAGGCGACAAAAATCCTCAGCTGGGAAGAAAAACATCTACAAGCTCTGTTGGCAATATTCATTCCGGGAGTAGAGAACTGGGAAGCAGACTTCCTCAGCAGACACGATCTCCATCCAGGAGAGTGGGGCCTCCACCAAGAAATCTTCGCAGAGGTGACAAGTCTTTGGGGAGTTCCTCAAATAGACATGATGGCATCTCGCCTCAACAAGAAGCTTCAGAGATACTGTTCCAGGTCGAGAGACCCTCAAGCAGTAGCAGTGGATGCACTGGTGACCCAGTGGATTTTCCCGTCAGTGTATGTCTCCCCTCCACTTCCACTGATCCCAAAAGTACTCAGGATCATAAGAAAAACAAGGGTTCGAGCAATCTTCATTGCCCCAGACTGGCCAAGGAGGGCTTGGTACCCTGATCTTCAGCAGTTGCTCATAGAAGATCCTCAACCTCTTCCTCCTCGAGAGGACCTGCTGCAGCAGGGGCCGTGCGTGTACCAGGACTTACCGCGGCTACATTTGACAGCTTGGCTGTTGAACGCCGGATCCTAGCCAGGAAGGGTATTCCCAAGGAAGTCATCCCCACCCTTATTCAGGCCAGAAAAGGAGTAACGTCGAAACATTACCACCGTATTTGGAGAAGATATGTGTCTTGATGTGAATCCAAGAAAGCTCCTACGGAAGAGTTTCACTTAGGGCGTTTCCTCCATTTTTTGCAGGATGGTGTGGAGGCGGGCCTCCGATTGGGATCAATCAAGGTTCAGATTTCGGCCTTGTCAGTGTTCTTCCAAAAACAATTGGCCTCTCTTCCAGAAGTTCAGACCTTCGTGAAAGGGGTTCTGCACATCCAGACTCCATTCGTGCCTCCAGTAGCACCATGGGACCTTAACGTGGTATTGCAGTTCCTTCAATCGGATTGGTTTGAGCCTCTACAAAAGATAGAGTTGAAGTTTCTCACTTGGAAAGTGGTGATGCTTCTGGCTTCTGCAAGACGGGTGTCTGAATTGGGGGCCTTGTCTCACAAGAGCCCTTACCTGATCTTCCATGAAGATAGGGCAGAGTTGCGAACTCGACAATATTTTCTTCCTATGGTGGTTTCATCTTTCCACATAAACCAACCTATTGTAGTGCCAGTAGTTACTGAAACATTCACTGAATCAAAATCTCTAGATGTGGTTAGAGCTTTGAAAATCTATGTTGCTAGAACGGCTCGTATACGGAAAACAGAGGCCCTGTTTGTCCTGTATGCTCACAACAAGATTGGGTGTCCTGCTTCCAAGCAGACTATTGCACGGTGGATCAGAAATATGATTCAGCAAGCTCATACTACGGTTGTATTGCCGTTACCGACGTCGGTGAAGGCCCATTCCACTAGGAAGGTGGGCTCATCCTGGGAGGCTGCCCGGGGGGTCTCGGCATTACAACTGTGCCGAGCAGCTACTTGGTCAGGGTCAAACACATTTGCTAAGTTCTACAAGTTTGACACCTTGGCCGATGAGGACCTAAAGTTTGGTCAATCAGTGCTGCAGGGTCATCCGCACTCTCCCGCCCGTACTGGAGCTTTGGTATAGACCCGATGGTCTTGATGTCGTCCCCAGCATCCTCTAGGACATATGAGAAAATAGGATTTTGATACCTACCGGTAAATCCTTTTCTCCTAGTCCGTAGAGGATGCTGGGTGCCCGTCCCAGTGCGTACTTTACCTGCAGTTTTAGTTATTAGAGTTACACAAGTTGTGTTATCTTAGTTTTCAGCATGTTTCTGCAATTTGTTCATGCCTGTTGGCGTGTGTTATGTTGTATGCCATGTGTGCGGCATGGTTGAGGGTGTGAGTTGGTAGATATCTCACCACTAATTTAAGTAAATCTTTTCCTCGAAATGTCAGTCTCCCTGGGCACAGTTCCTACAACTGAGGTTTGGAGGAGGGGCATAGAGGGAGGAGCGAGTTCACACCCAATGAAAAGTCTTTAGAGTGCCCATGTCTCCTGCGGATCCCAGCTATACCTCATGGTCTTGATGTCGTCCCCAGCATCCTCTACGGACTAGGAGAAAAGGATTTACCAGTAGGTATCAAAATCCTGTTTTTTCTTTCTCATTAACGTATACAATGTGTCACATTAGGTTAATGTAAACCCTTTTTCCCTGTATGTTTGGTAGTACAAAGTCCGAGGAGTACACAAAGCATCCCCCCACCAGAAGTTACACCAAGAGCTAGGAACGTGCAGACTGTTGAGTCCTATCGGTCTTCACAAGTTCCTGTCCCTTCACCACGGACCAAAGGGATGGCAAGCCAGAGTGCAACTGGAATCACTAATGTTGTTTCACAGCCACCACCAAGGTATATTACGCCTGCCCATTGTCCAATTTATATTTGACTCTTTGTACTTGTATTTTTCTAAGATAGGTACAGGGGTGTAACTAGATATTTTTAAGCTCCATAGGAACATTTTGTTAGGGCTTCCATGATGTGACATGGCCAGCATTGCCCTCAATAAACACATTTACACATAGAGCTTGGACAGGGAAGCCTCTCACCGGTGGGTTCCTTAGTAGCTGCAATACTTGCCACTACAGTAGTTGTACAAAAGGAGGGCAATAGGAATGGTGGTAAATTCTGTAGAAATAGTTTGAAGTATCCTGTGGAATGTACAATATAAAGGATATTTTAGCATTGTAGTGAATACACATTGGTAATATAACTGCAGGCTACGGAGAGTTGGATGTAAGGATATATACACCTTTTGCAAGGCATATCACATGCACCAAGGACAGGCTGTTGCAAATGCGCATGATGATGATGACTAGCAGCAAACCAAGTGTACGGATGGGGTGGATGCACGGCAAGATACAGTACGTACAACACTAAATATGGGCAAATACATTTTTCCATACACACAATGCAGGAGCACATACATTTCTGTCCAACACTGCATAAGGCCCAGAGGCTCACAACAGCCACTGATACGGAAAAGGCTCATCCTTCAATTTGCATGTTACAATAAATGAATACTCTCTTAATTAAAACAATGCATTAGCTTACTGCTGATACTAAAACATGAATGACTACAGCCGAGCCACCCGCCCTCATATCTGTTGTCTGTTATTAGAGATGGCTAGGGGGTTAATGTATTAAGCAGTGAAAAGACTGGAGAAGTGGACCAGTGGAGACGTTGCCTATGGCAACCAATCCGCTTCTACCTATCATTTTATAGATGTACTGATACTTTGAAGCTGATTAGTTGATATTGACAACTTCTCTACTGGTCCACTTCTCCACTCTTCTCACTACTTAATACATCAACTCCGAAATGTTGTAAAGAGAGGAGCTGTGTGAAATGGCTCCTGAGGGTAGAGCCAAGCATAGCCTGTGACACCCTGTAACATTGTGACCTACTGACTACATCATTGCCCCCATGGACTGAGAGTATTGCAGAGTATTATGCAATGTTCTCAGTAGAAGTAACTCCACACCTGGTATCTCTTTCCAGTTCTATAGTTGATGGCAGTTCAGCACCAAAATATTGTAATTTGACCAGAATAATTGTACTACCGAAAATTAATGAATACCCCAAATGAATGAAGTTTTTTAGATTGATGACACTGCTCAGTCAAAGTCATTAAAATTCTAATTAAAGTAATAGCCACCCAACTGTAAGATATCTCACCCACCCTGTAATACCTAGCACAAAGGGGATAGGCTAAGGGTCAGATATTCTGTACACAGTGTTCCAACCTACAGTAATAGCAGTAATTATGCAAACTCACCAACAGAAAGCATTCTCGTTAGTGCAGATGTGGATAGACCTTTTGATCAGATCTATTTAATTTGAGTATTTAAATGTCAACACTTTGTTCCTGCCTTTCTTAATTTAGATTTATTCTTACGATTAATAATATAGATACAAATAACTTCCTTTTGCAGAGGAACAACATTGGGCTGGTTCTCTCATCTCCTTTCTAATATTGCACTGGATCTTCTATTTAGGCACTTACTGTAGATAGCCTGAGTAGTTGGGAAAGAATCAAAGTGGAAATTATAGAGCACTGGTTATCCACATTTGCAGATGATATTTTATTGCATTTTCATAATCCAAAAAGAACCATTCCTTCCAATTTGGATTTGGACAAACTTAAAATGCAAAATGATTTCAGCTTCCCATCTGGGATTCATTGGATGCTGTGCCCTTAGGTTTGCCACTAACCTCATTTTGTGACACATTTATAGTATAAACGGTGATTTGATGAGACCCTAAGACTGGTGAACACACAAAACACATGTCTTTTGCAAGCAGACAGTATATGTACTTACTTATTTTATTTCTCACCAGGACTCCTCCATTCACCTCAGAAGACGACGCGTCAATGTTGGACCGTTCCCCCTACCATTCCCTTGCACGCAAGTTGACTCCAACCTCTCAGCCCATCTCCTTGGTACAAAAGCAGGCGGTAGAGGACAGCGATGATGATGATTGGTCTGATTCAGACGTCTCTCCTGAGAAACCTAGCCCCAGAGTGGTTAGTTTTTCTAGAGATACAACAAACCAAGGTCAGAAACAGTAACACAGCCATGTTGGTTTCGCAGTATAGTAATAGATGTGAGATTACACTGACTCCCTGCATTCCCCAAGCATGTAAATCTATTGTGGGTAATGTGATGGGAAATGTAATCTGGTAATTGTTGCTCTGCTTAAACATAAAGCTCCCCTGTGATTTATGTGGATGGTGGCAGTATCTACTATTCATAGGCTGTCTGGTGATATTTTACTGGACTGGTATATGTTATGTGTTATGGAATAAATTGTTAGTTGTGACACAGCTTTAATTTGCAAATGGTTTGATCCACTAGTAATGGTACGTGCCTATTATTTTTCCTGGTTAGGCTCTCAGGTCCAGGTTATGGCGCGGTCCTTAGAGAGGCAGCTGTCAAGACAGAGGGAGAAACCAGTCGGAGGAATAGAAACTGTTCCTTCTAAGTTAATAAAGTCATCAAATCCACCTGAAGCGAGGAAATCTCAGGTACAGTACGTATGTGGAACCTCCAAAACTTTCGTAGCCTGGTTGTTCCTAGTAGGTTGGAATACATATGTTAGATTAGGTTTTGTAGTGTCTGTGTCTGAGTTTCCACTTCATCTGCCAACTGCAGCTAGACTAAGGGGGTTACTCAGGTCGCATGGCTAATCGATGCGACCGCAATAACCCTGGCTGCACAGCAGGGTGCATGTGCAGGCCCCATCCTGCGTGTGCGCTAGCAGCCAATGCAATCTGATCGCATTAGCTGCAAACGCCTCTGCCTGCTTAATAGGCCAATCCGTACTAAATAACTCCCTATGCCACTAAAATGTACTGAGGCAAAATGAACACACATGAAGGTGTAGAAGCTAATGAATGTGTTTCAACAATAATTTAATCACACACAATATTACCAAAGAATAGGGTTAAGTGTACTTTAATGCATGAGATCATACCACACAAACAATTCCAGTAAGTCCCCTAATTGCCACAGTTTGAAAATGGACATGTAAGAGAGAATAGTCATATTTTCCTGGCTTTGACACTGGAACTGTTTAGTTTTCATTCTTGAAGTTCAATGTTATATTATATAATAACTCAGTCCAGTAAATCCTTAACCTTCAGACACATATTCCGGCTCTGTGATAGATTAATAAATAACACTGATATATTTCCTAGTCATGGGATGACAGCGACTCTGAAATATCTTCTTTGGAGGAAGTCACTGATCACTTGGACTTCAGTCCCAGGAAGCCACAACCAGCTGTGAATCGAAGCGCAGAATCCACAGGCTCACATGGCACTAGCATCTGGAGCTCAAACAGTGCAAAGGGCTGGTGACTTACAAGACGCTGAGAGTTCTACATTGCCCTCTGAATATGTGGACTAACAAAATGTTTGATTTTGTTCTGAGGGATTCCATAAAGTGCAATGTTACTACCCAACAAGTGCGTTGCAATATGTGTTTTACACGATTATTTTGAAACATATTTTAATGTCGGTACGCAGCTGTTCTAAGTATTATATATTTCCAGGTTTATATCATATTGACTTATTACCCCTATTTGTATACATTGTCTTCTCTCTTCTAACCAAGGCCAATTATACGGGATACATACGATATCCCGACAGACGGGATGACGGCTGTCAGTATACCGACAGTGGCATCCCGGCAGACGGAATACTGGCAGCGAATCCCCTCGCGGGCTCACTGCGCTCGCCATGCATCGGGCCTGGTGGAGAGCTTCGTGCGGATGCCGGGATGCCAGCTGTCGGGATACCAGCGGTTGTGTCCCCTGAATGCCAGGATCCCGACTGCCGGTAACCTGAATGCATCCCAATTATACTCACATTCTCTAAAATCTATGCAGCAACAAAATGTAACAAACTCTCCTCTAGATGGCGCTGAGTAGAAACAAGCTGCTGTAAAAAACAGACTGCAACCTCTTGTATAACAGATACAAGAAAATGGATAGTCAACAGATATAAAAGAAATTGAAGATAAATTTAAAAATATTACACTTTTGGCAGTGGATGTGCATAAAACGCAAATTTATTCATATAAAAATAATGACTAGACAGTTAAACAGATATTGTATAATTTTGCATACAATAATAAAAATATACTGGCTTGATTTCAATACACAATCTGGCAATACTGTAAATATGAGTTTGTATTTCCTTAAGAATTAGTAATGGTGTCTTAGAATTCTATAAAGTCAGCGATCCACACTGGCAGAAGATGGAAGTTTATCAGATCCAATTAGGAATAAAGTAGTCCATAAATTCTCTATGTCTCTTCAATGCATTTTACCCAAGATGCATCTGTCTAGCTCCAGACTAACTTATGTGCGTACTATCTGATGTATTAGATGCACACAGTCTTGTGGCAAACAATCATGTCAGCATATTCTTTAGCTGATTTGCCAGCTCTCACATATTTTTGAATTCTCTGGAGTTTGTATATGGTTTCAACATTATTTATAAGTACTGACTGACAGTAAAAAATTCTGATGCGTTTCATTATTCTGAACAATTTCATAAGAGCAATAGTGTGAGTGAAGGTCCATAAGTCAAGTTGGGTACAAAATCCCGGCTGTCAGAAGACTGACAGTGGAATCCTGATGGATAGAATCCCAATGGATCCCAGTATTTAAACCTAACCCCTCCCACAGTCTAACCCTAACCTACCCCTCCTGTAGCCTAACCCTCTCCTTCCACAGCCTAACCCTCCCCTCTCACAGCCTAACCCTAACCGTCCCCTTCCTCAACCTAACCCTGACCCTCCACCTAGTGCCTATTCCAAACCCCAGTACTTAGTGGTGGGATCTGTAGGGATTCTGTCCGTTGAGGTTCTGCTGTCAGTTTTCTTCTGTCGGGATCTTCACCGTATCCCCTGCCCACACATTAGGTCCAAAACCATTGTTTTTTTAGTTGTCAACAAAAATATGCAAAGTAGTACTTACTGTTTCTCTGACGTCCTAGTGGATGCTGGGAACTCCGTAAGGACCATGGGGAATAGCGGCTCCGCAGGAGACTGGGCACAAAAAGTAAAAGCTTTAGACTAGCTGGTGTGCACTGGCTCCTCCCCCTATGACCCTCCTCCAAGCCTCAGTTAGATTTTTGTGCCCGAACGAGAAGGGTGCAAGCTAGGTGGCTCTCCTGAGCTGCTTAGAAGTAAAAGTTTAAATAGGTTTTTTATTTTCAGTGAGTCCTGCTGGCAACAGGCTCACTGCATCGTGGGACTAAGGGGAGAAGAAGCGAACTCACCTGACTGCAGAGTGGATTGGGCTTCTTGGCTACTGGACATTAGCTCCAGAGGGACGATCACAGGTTCAGCCTGGATGGGTCCCGGAGCCGCGCCGCCGGCCCCCTTACAGAGCCAGAAGAGCGAAGAGGTCCGGAGAAAGCGGCGGCAGAAGACGTTCCTGTCTTCAAATAAGGTAGCGCACAGCACTGCAGCTGTGCGCCATTGCTCTCAGCACACTTCACACTCCGGTCACTGAGGGTGCAGGGCGCTGGGGGGGAGCGCCCTGAGACGCAATAAAAACGATATGTAAACCTTATATGGCTAAAAAAAATGCATCACATATAGCTCCTGGGCTATATGGATGCATTTATCCCCTGCCAGTATCCTGAAAAAAGCGGGAGAAAAGGCCGCCGTGAAGGGGGCGGAGCCTTTCTCCTCAGCACACAAGCGCCATTTTCTTTCACAGCTCCGCTGGAAGGACGGCTCCCTGACTCTCCCCTGCAGTCCTGCACTACAGAAACAGGGTAAAACAGAGAGGGGGGCACTATTGGCAGCTAATATATAAATACAGCAGCTATAACAGGGAGTAACACTTATATAAGGTTATCCCTGTATATATATAGCGCTCTGGTGTGTGCTGGCAAACTCTCCCTCTGTCTCCCCAAAGGGCTAGTGGGGTCCTGTCCTCTATCAGAGCATTCCCTGTGTGTGTGCTGGGTGTCGATACGATTGTGTCGACATGTATGAGGAGGAAAATGATGTGGAAGCAGAGCAATTGCCTGTGTTAGTGATGTCACCCCCTAGGGAGTCGACACCTGACTGGATGGTGGTAATTAAAGAATTACGTGACAATGTCAGCACTTTGCAAAAAAACTGTTGACGACATGAGACAGCCGACAAATCAATTAGTGCCTGTTCAGGCGTCTCAGACACCGTCAGGGGCGCTAAAACGCCCGTTACCTCAGATGGTCGACACAGACCCTGACACGGATACTGAATCCAGTGTCGACGGTGACGAGACAAACGTAATGTCCAGTAGGGCTACACGTTACATGATCACGGCAATGAAGGAGGCATTGAACATTTCTGACACTACAAGTACCACAAAAAAGGGTATTATGTGGGGTGTGAAAAAACTACCAGTGGTTTTTCCTGAGTCAGATGAATTAAATGAGGTGTGTGATAAAGCGTGGGTTTCCCCCGATAAAAAACTGCTGATTTCTAATAAATTATTGGCACTATACCCTTTCCCGCCAGAGGTTAGGGCACGTTGGGAAACACCCCCTAGGGTAGATAAGGCGCTCACACGCTTATCAAAACAAGTGGCGTTACCGTCTCCTGATACGGCCGCTCTCAAGGAACCAGCTGATAGAAGGCTGGAAAATATCTTAAGAGGTATATACACACATACCGGTGTTATACTGCGACCAGCGATAGCCTCAGCCTGGATGTGCAGCGCTGGAGTGGCTTGGTCGGATTCCCTGACTGAAAATATTGATACCCTGGATAGGGACAGTATATTATTAACTATAGAGCATTTGAAGGATGCATTACTATATATGCGAGATGCACAGAGGGATATTTGCACCCTGGCATCTAGAGTAAGTGCGATGTCCATTTCTGCCAGAAGAACGTTATGGACGCGACAGTGGTCAGGTGATGCGGATTCCAAACGACATATGGAAGTATTGCCGTATAAAGGGGAGGAGTTATTTGGGGTCGGTCTATCGGACCTGGTGGCCACAGCAACGGCTGGAAAATCCACCTTTTTACCCCAGGTCACCTCTCAGCAGAAAAAGACACCGTCTTTTCAAACCCAGTCCTTTCGTCCCTATAAGGGCAAGAGGGAAAAAGGCCGCTCGTTCCTGCCCCGGGGCAGAGGAAGGGGAAAAAGACTGCACCATGCAGCCTCTTCCCAGGAGCAGAAGCCCTCCCCCGCTTCTGCCAAGTCCTCAGCATGACGCTGGGGCTCTGCAAGCAGACTCGGGCACGGTGGGGGGCCGTCTCAAGAATTTCAGCGCGCAGTGGGCTCACTCGCAAGTGGACCCCTGGATCCTGCAGGTAGTATCACAGGGGTACAAATTGGAATTCGAGACGTGTCCCCCTCGCCGGTTCCTGAAGTCTGCTCTACCAACGTCTCCCTCCGACAGGGAGGCAGTATTGGAAGCTATTCACAAGCTGTATTCCCAGCAGGTGATAATCAAGGTACCCCTCCTACAACAGGGAAAGGGGTATTATTCCACGCTGTTTGTGGTACCGAAGCCGGACGGATCGGTGAGACCAATTTTAAATCTAAAATCTTTGAACACTTACATAAAAAGGTTCAAATTCAAGATGGAGTCACTCAGAGCAGTGATAGCGAACCTGGAAGAAGGGGACTATATGGTATCTCTAGACATCAAGGATGCTTATCTCCATGTCCCAATCTACCCTTCTCACCAAGGGTACCTCAGGTTTGTGATACAAAACTGTCATTATCAGTTTCAGACGCTGCCGTTTGGATTGTCCACGGCACCACGGGTCTTTACCAAGGTAATGGCCGAAATGATGATTCTTCTTCGAAGAAAAGGCGTATTAATTATCCCTTACTTGGACGATCTCCTGATAAGGGCAAGGTCCAGGGAACAGTTAGAGGTCGGAGTAGCACTATCTCAGGTAGTGCTACGTCAGCACGGGTGGATTCTAAATATCCCAAAATCACAGCTGATTCCAACAACACGTCTACTGTTCCTAGGGATGATTCTGGACACAGTCCAGAAAAAGGTCTTTCTCCCGGAGGAGAAGGCCAGGGAGTTATCCGAGCTAGTCAGGAACCTCCTAAAACCAGGACAAGTGTCAGTGCATCAGTGCACGAGAGTCCTGGGAAAAATGGTGGCTTCTTACGAAGCGATTCCATTCGGAAGATTCCATGCAAGAACTTTTCAGTGGGATCTGCTGGACAAATGGTCCGGATCGCATCTTCAGATGCATCAGCGGATAACCCTATCTCCAAGGACAAAGGTATCTCTCCTGTGGTGGTTACAGAAGGCTCATCTTCTAGAGGGCCGCAGATTCGGCATTCAGGATTGGATGCTGGTAACCACGGATGCCAGCCTGAGAGGCTGGGGAGCAGTCACACAGGGAAGAAATTTCCAGGGCTTGTGGTCAAGCATGGAAACGTCTCTTCACATAAATATCCTAGAGCTAAGGGCCATTTACAATGCCCTAAGTCAAGCAAGGCCTCTGCTTCAGGGTCAACCGGTATTGATCCAGTCGGACAACATCACGGCGGTCGCCCACGTAAACAGACAGGGCGGCACAAGAAGCAGGAGGGCAATGGCAGAAGCTGCAAGGATTCTCCACTGGGCGGAAAATCATGTGATAGCACTGTCAGCAGTGTTCATTCCGGGAGTGGACAACTGGGAAGCAGACTTCCTCAGCAGACACGACCTCCACCCGGGGGAGTGGGGACTTCATCCAGAAGTCTTCCAAGTGATTGTAAACCGTTGGGAAAAACCAAAGGTGGACATGATGGCGTCCCGTCTCAACAAGAAACTGGACAGATATTGCGCCAGGTCAAGGGACCCTCAGGCAATAGCGGTGGACGCTCTGGTAACTCCGTGGGTGTTCCAGTCGATATATGTGTTCCCTCCTCTTCCTCTCATACCAAAAGTACTGAGAATCATAAGAAGGAGAGGAGTAAGAACGATACTCGTGGCTCCGGATTGGCCAAGAAGAACTTGGTACCCGGAGCTGCAAGAGATGCTCACGGAGGACCCGTGGCCTCTACCTCTAAGGAAGGACCTGCTCCAGCAGGGACCTTGTCTGTTCCAAGACTTACCGCGGCTGCGTTTGACGGCATGGCGGTTGAACGCCGGATCCTGAAGGAAAAAGGCATTCCAGATGAAGTCATCCCTACCCTGATCAAGGCCAGGAAGGATGTAACTGCAAAACATTATCATCGCATTTGGCGAAAATATGTTGCGTGGTGTGAGGCCAAGAAGGCCCCTACGGAGGAATTTCAACTGGGTCGTTTCCTACATTTCCTGCAAGCAGGATTGTCTATGGGCCTAAAATTAGGATCCATTAAGGTTCAAATTTCGGCCCTGTCGATCTTCTTCCAGAAAGAACTGGCTTCAGTGCCTGAAGTTCAGACGTTTGTCAAAGGGGTACTGCATATACAACCTCCTTTTGTGCCTCCAGTGGCACCTTGGGATCTCAATGTAGTTTTAGGGTTCCTAAAATCACATTGGTTTGAACCACTTGCCACAGTGGATTTGAAATATCTCACATGGAAAGTGGTAATGCTGTTGGCCCTGGCTTCAGCCAGGCGCGTATCAGAATTGGCGGCTTTATCCTATAAAAGCCCTTACCTGATATTTCATTCGGATAGGGCGGAATTGAGGACTCGTCCTCAATTTCTCCCTAAGGTGGTTTCAGCGTTTCACATGAATCAACCTATTGTGGTACCTGTGGCTACTAGGGACTTGGAGGACTCCAAGTTGCTGGACGTAGTCAGGGCCCTGAAAATATATGTTTCCAGGACGGCTGGAGTCAGAAAATCTGACTCGCTGTTTATCCTGTATGCACCCAACAAGCTGGGTGCTCCTGCTTCTAAGCAGACGATTGCTCGTTGGATTTGTAGTACAATTCAACTTGCACATTCTGTGGCAGGCCTGCCACAGCCAAAATCTGTAAAAGCCCATTCCACAAGGAAGGTGGGCTCATCTTGGGCGGCTGCCCGAGGGGTCTCGGCTTTACAACTTTGCCGAGCAGCTACTTGGTCAGGGGCAAACACGTTTGCTAAATTCTACAAATTTGATACCCTGGCTGAGGAGGACCTGGAGTTCTCTCATTCGGTGGTGCAGAGTCATCCGCACTCTCCCGCCCGTTTGGGAGCTTTGGTATAATCCCCATGGTCCTTACGGAGTTCCCAGCATCCACTAGGACGTCAGAGAAAATAAGAATTTACTTACCGATAATTCTATTTCTCATAGTCCGTAGTGGATGCTGGGCGCCCATCCCAAGTGCGGATTGTCTGCAATACTTGTATATAGTTATTGTTACAAACAAATCGGGTTGTTTATTGTTGGAAGCCATCTTTTCAGAGGCTCCTACGGTTATCATACTGTTAACTGGGTTCAGATCACGAGTTGTACGGTGTGATTGGTGTGGCTGGTATGAGTCTTACCCGGGATTCAAGATCCTTCCTTATTATGTACGCTCGTCCGGGCACAGTATCTTAACTGAGGCTTGGAGGAGGGTCATAGGGGGAGGAGCCAGTGCACACCAGCTAGTCTAAAGCTTTTACTTTTTGTGCCCAGTCTCCTGCGGAGCCGCTATTCCCCATGGTCCTTACGGAGTTCCCAGCATCCACTACGGACTATGAGAAATAGAATTATCGGTAAGTAAATTCTTATTTTTACCCGAATATATGCAAAGCATCTCATTGCGCACAGAAGCTTATGACTAATCAAATATCCCCCTTAATCTAAATCTCTGCAGCTGTGTACACATATTTAAATCCACTAAAAATACATTTTAATAAAAGCATGTACAAGTATAATTTTCTTGAGATACTTAATTAGAAAGGCAATTTTAAAATAACACAATAACAATTATTACAATCTTAATAAATATATTAATAAATATTCTATCCAGTTGTAGTCTCCTATTTATAAAATAAACAGACCATTGACCAAATTGTAATATCATAAAAAATGAGTCTGGTGCTAGATGGCTCTATCTTGGGAAAGATATATAAGAGGTACTATATTACAGTTTCAGCAAGAATTCTTAACTCACCTATGTCCCTTCTTTATATGTTTATAGTATGTCTATCCTATTGAGACTTCATAATATGGAGTACTGTACAGGGGCAAATGTATTAAGCCTGGAGAAGTGATAAAGCAGTAATAAGTGCAAGGTGATAATGCACCAGCCAATCAGCTCCCAATTGTCAATTTACATATTGGAGCTGATTGGCTGGTGCGTTATCACCTTGCTTTATCACTGCTTTATCACTTCTCCAGGCTTAATACATCAGCCGCTTTATTCTTCATTGGAACTGAGGAGCAGATTTATTAAGCCGGGTGAAGTGATAACGTGGAAGGTGATAATGCACCAGCTAGTCAGCTCCTAACTGTCATTTCTCTGACGTCCTAGTGGATGCTGGGAACTCCGTAAGGACCATGGGGAATAGACGGGCTCCGCAGGAGACTGGGCACTCTAAAAGAAAGATTAGGTACTATCTGGTGTGCACTGGCTCCTCCCACTATGACCCTCCTCCAGACCTCAGTTAGATTTCTGTGCCCGGCCGAGCTGGATGCACACTAGGGGCTCCTAGAAAGAAAGTTTATTTTAGTTTTTTTATTTTACAGTGAGACCTGCTGGCAACAGGCTCACTGCATCGAGGGACTAAGGGGAGAAGAAGCGAACCTACCTGCTTGCAGCTAGCTTGGGCTTCTTAGGCTACTGGACACCATTAGCTCCAGAGGGATCGACCGCATGGAACTGGCCTTGGTGTTCGTTCCCGGAGCCGCGCCGCCGTCCCCCTTACAGAGCCAGAAGCAAGAAGAGGTCCGGAAAATCGGCGGCAGAAGACTTCGGTCTTCACCAAGGTAGCGCACAGCACTGCAGCTGTGCGCCATTGCTCCTCATGCACACTTCACACTCCGGTCACTGAGGGTGCAGGGCGCTGGGGGGGGGGGCGCCCTGAGGGCAATATATGACACCTTGGCTGGCAAATCTACATCATATATAGTCCTAGAGGCTATATAGATGTAAAATTACCCCTGCCAGTATTCCAGAAAAAGCGGGAGAAAGTCAGTTGAAAAAGGGGCGGGGCTTCTCCCTCAGCACACTGGCGCCATTTTCTCTTCACAGTGCAGCTGGAAGACAGCTCCCCAGGCTCTCCCCTGTAGTTTTCAGGCTCAAAGGGTTAAAAAGAGAGGGGGGGCACAAAATTTAGGCGCAATATTGTATATACAAGCAGCTATTGGGAAAACTTCACTCAATATAGTGTTAATCCCAAAATTATATAGCGCTCTGGTGTGTGCTGGCATACTCTCTCTCTGTCTCCCCAAAGGGCTGTGTGGGATCCTGTCCTCAGTCAGAGCATTCCCTGTGTGTGTGTGCGGTGTGTCGGTACGGCTGTGTCGACACGTTTGATGAGGAGGCTTATGTGATGGCAGAGCAGATGCCGATAAATGTGATGTCGCCCCCTGTGGGGCTGACACCAGAGTGGATGGATAGGTGGAAGGTATAAACCGACAGTGTCAACTCCTTACATAAAAGGCTGGATGACGTAACAGCTGTGGGACAGCCGGCTTCTCAGCCCGCGCCTGCCCAGGCGTCTCAAAGGCCATCAGGGGCTCAAAAACGCCCGCTCCCTCAGATGGCAGACACAGATGTCGACACGGAGTCTGACTCCAGTGTCGACGAGGTTGAGACATATACACAATCCACTAGAAACATCCGTTACATGATCCCGGCAATAAAAAATGTGTTACACATTTCTGACATTAATCCAAGTACCACTAAAAAAGGGTTTTATGTTTGGGGAGAAAAAGCAGGCAGTGTTTTGTTCCCCCATCAAATGAGTGAATGAAGTGTGAAAAAGCGTGGGTTCCCCCGATAAGAAACTGGTAATTTCTAAAAAGTTACTGATGGCGTACCCTTTCCCGCCAGAGGATAAGTTACGCTGGGAGATATCCCCTAGGGTGGATAAGGCGCTCACACGTTTGTCAAAAAAGGTGGCACTGCCGTCTTAGGATACGGCCACTTTGAAGGTACCTGCTGATAAAAATATATTATAAGATATTATTATGCTGTTTTTTGTTTTTGGGATATTAGTAATTGGTTAACTATCAACGTCAAATATGGGTGTACTGTGAACTAGGGTCCGATTCATAGTCTGACTGTATTTTATAACTTTGGTATATTGCATAACCTTGATGTCTAATTTCATATAGCCTGCTCATGATAATATGGGTTATGAATAGATATAAAATACTGGATGGTCGATCCAAGTGGAAAACATCTATTTTAATTGAGTTGGTTTTTCATTTAATTTAATTTATTTTAATTTTTTTGTGATGTAGAGGATGTCTTATAGTGTGTGTCAGCTGTGTGATAAAACAGTTCCTATATAGTTTGATATTAAAGATGTTTAATTACTGTGTAGGTTTTTAGGATCAATACTTTAAGGTTGCTATTAACAACTATAGGTTTAAGAATGGAATCTGAAAGTGAAAGGGTTAATGAACATAAGGACCCTATTAAGATGTTGATTGATACCCCACTGAGGATAAAAGCAGTGAATAGGAAGGGGAGTGCATTCTTCTGAGGAAACAGCCATAGACATACGGCTGAGAAACGCGTCAAGAGTGCTCCTTGCGTGTGTGGACCTAATCGTGAAAACAGCTCATGAGTTCCCCCTTGTCGGCAAGACACCTGGTAAAGCCTCGGGAACTGTAAAAACAGTGCGCAGTCGCTGACGGATACCGCCGGAGCTAACTAGTCCGACAGGCTGCATCATCACAAGCATTCTGTGGCACTGTCTTGGGAGAGGCGGGCCGTGAGATCTTTGGTGCAAGTGAAGCAGCTGTGGGCTGCCTATGATACCGACGGACGCCCGGCGGGAGCAGTAGCCGAGCCTAACAGGGGTGAGACTAGCCGTTTATGCGGCCTCCATTTACTGAATAAGAATTTATGAATGAACTGTGGAGCATGCATATCATCTAACAGGAGCTCTACTGTATTTATTTAATTCTCATCACCAGACGGGGACGCCCGTCAGAACTGTCTATTAATTCAGTTTCAGTAGCCTCCAATTAAGAGACTGTATAACGAAAAGTGGCAACTGTATCTCTTATAATTCTGATATTGCGTGCTTCAAATCTGTACTTTTGGATAGATTATTGTCCCAGCGGGAGGAGATATATATATAAATATTCTGTGCAATTAATTCAGATTTAAGGTGATCATATCTCTCCAGATATGTCTGGGACTGTGAACATTTAAATCCTTCCAATACTTCTATTTTTTAGGAGGCTGTTCAAAGGAGATAATTACCAAAAGGAAAAAACACTGAGTGGAGTAATATATAACATCTGATACAATTGTTTCACTTGGAATAGAGTGTGTCAATTTAATGCAAGTGTATCCACTGTGTTTAAACTGTTTCATTAATAGGTACCACTGAAAAATAGTTATGGTCCGCAATATGCTTTGATGTTTAACTTTTAGATCAGTATTGATTAGTGATTATATGTGAACTAGTGATTTTATAATTTTTTAACTAAATAAAAACTCTTTTATTGTGGACAGCGCTTTCAACCTTTTGTCCTTTGATTTATATAATAACTATTGGGATTCAACTACCCATTATTGAAAGCAGCAGTGCACAATTGGGAGGAGGTGTATTTTAATACTAAGGAGCTACACAGCTGACACACACAAGAGCATAGCGCTTTCTAAGTTTGAGGTTGCTTTTTGATAAAAAGCAGGAGGCTATCCTGAAGTCTGTATTTACACACTCAGGTACTAGACTGAGACCTGCAGATAGTGCTGCTGCAGCGTGGTCTGTAACCCTTTCAAACAGGGATACTATTTTGCGAACATAAGACGTCGTCTTATATATGAGGGATGCACAGAGGGATATTTTGCCGGCTGGCATCCAGAATTAATGCAATGTCCATTCTGTCAGGAGGGTATTAGAGACCCGACACTGGACAGGTGATGCTGACTTTAAAAGGCACATAGAGCCTTATAAGGGTGAGGAATTGTTTGGGGATGGTCTCTGGGACCTCGTATCCACAGCAACAGCTGGGAAGAAAATTTTTTACCTCAGGTTTCCTCACAGCCTAAGAAAGCACTGTATTATCAGGTACAGTCCTTTCGGCTTCAGAAAAGCAAGCGGGTCAAAGGCGCTTCCTTTCTGCACAGAGACGAGGGAAGAGGGAAAAAGCTGCACCAGTCAGCCAGTTCCCAGAATCAAAATTCTTCCCCCGCTTCCTCTGAGTCCACCGCATGACGCGGGGGCTCCACAGGCGTAGCCAGGTACGGTGGGGGGCCGCCTCAAAAATTTCAGCGATCAGTGGGCTCGCTCACAGGTGGATCCCTGGATCCTTCAAGTAGTATCTCAGGGGTACAAGCTGGAATTCGAGGCGTCTCCCCCCCGCCGTTTCCTCAAATCTGCCTTGCCGACAACTCCCTCAGGCAGGGAGACTGTGCTAGAGGCAATTCACAAGCTGTATTCCCAGCAGGTGATAGTCAAGGTACCCCTACTTCAACAAGGACGGGGTTACTATTCCACACTGTTTGTGGTACCGAAACCGGACGGTTCGGTGAGACCCATTTTAAATTTGAAATCCTTGAACACATACAGAAAAAAATTCAAGTTCAAGATGGAATCGCTCAGGGCATCAAGGATGCTTACCTACATGTCCCCATTTACCATCCTCACCAGGAGTACCTCAGATTTGTGGTACAGGATTGCCATTACCAATTCCAAACACTGCCGTTTGGACTGTCCACGGCACCGAGGGTCTTTACCAAGGTAATGGCAGAAATGATGATACTCCTTCGAAAAAAGGGAGTTTTTAATTATCCCGTACTTGGACGATCTCCTTATAAAGGCGAGGTCCAAGGAGCAGTTGTTGGTCGGAGTAGCACTATCTCGGGAAGTGCTACAACAGCACGGATGGATTCTATACATTCCAAAGTCACAGCTGGTTCCTACCACACGCCTACTGTTCCTGGGGATGGTTCTGGACACAGAACAGAAAAAAGTGTTTCTCCCGCAGGAGAAAGCCAAGGAGCTGTCATCTCTAGTCAGAGACCTCCTGAAACCAAAACAGGTATCGGTGCATCACTGCACACGAGTCCTGGGAAAAATGGTAGCTTCTTACGAAGCAAAATTCCATTCGGCAGGTTCCATGCAAGAACCTTTCAGTGGGACCTCTTGGACAAGTGGTCGGGATCGCATCTTCAGATGCATCGGCTGATAACCCTGTCTCCAAGGACCAGGGTATCTCTACTGTGGTGGCTGCAGAGTGCTCATCTTCAAGAGGGCCGCAGATTCGGCATACAGGACTGGGTCCTGGTAACCACGGATGCCAGCCTTCGAGGCTGGGGGGCAGTCACACAGGGAAGAAATTTCCAAGGACTTTGGTCAAGTCAGGAGTCGTCCCTACACATAAATATTTTGGAACTGAGGGCCATTTACAATGCCCTAAGTCTGGAAAGGCCTCTGCTTCAAAACCAGCCGGTACTGATCCAATCAGACAACATCACGGCAGTCGCCCATGTAAACCGACAGGGCGGCACAAGAAGCAAGATGGCGATGGCAGAAGCCACAAGGATTCTCCGATGGGCGGAAAATCACGTCTTAGCACTGTCAGCAGTGTTCATTCCGGGAGTGGACAACTGGGAAGCAGACTTCCTCAGCAGACACGACCTACACCCGGGAGAGTGGGGACTTCATCCAGAAGTTTTCCAACTGTTGGTAAACCGTTGGGAAAGGCCACAGGTAGACATGATGGCGTCCCGCCTAAACAAAAAACTAGATATTGCGCCAGGTCAAGGGACCCTCAGGCAATAGCTGTGGACGCTCTAGTGACACCGTGGGTGTACCAGTCGGTTTATGTATTCCCTCCTCTGCCTCTCATACCAAAGGTACTGAGAATAACAAGAAAACGAGGAGTAAGAACGATACTCGTGGTTCCGGATGGGCCAAGAAGAGCTTGGTACCCAGAACTTCAAGAAATGATATCAGAGGACCCATGGCCTCTACCGCTCAGACAGGATCTGCTACAGCAGGGGCCCTGTCTGTTCCAAGACTTACCGTGGCTGCGTTTGACGGCATGGCGGTTGAATTCCGGATCCTAATGGAAAAGGGCATTCCGGAAGAAGTCATTCCTACGCTGATAAAAGCCAGTAAAGAAGAAACCGCAAACCATTATCACCGTATTTGGCGAAAATATGTTGCGTGGTGTGAGGCCAGGAAGGCCCCAACAGAGGAATTTCAGCTGGGTCGTTTTCTGCACTTCCTACAGTCAGGGGTGACTATGGGCCTAAAATTGGGTTCCATTAAGGTCCAGATTTCGGCTCTGTTGATTTTCTTCCAGAAAGAACTGGCTTCACTGCCTGGAGTTCAGACATTTGTAAAGGGAGTGCTACATATTCAGCCCCCTTTTGTGCCTCCTGTGGCACCTTGGGATCTCAACGTGGTGTTGAGTTTCTTAAAATCACATTGGTTTGAGCCACTTAAAACTGTGGATTTGAAATATCTCACGTGGAAAGTGGTCATGTTATTGGCCTTGGCTTCGGCCAGGCGTGTGTCAGAATTGGCGGCTTTGTCATGTAAAAGCCCTTATCTGATTTTCCATATGGATAGGGCAGAATTGAGGACTCGTCCCCAGTTTCTCCCTAAGGTGGTATCAGCTTTTCACTTGAACCAACCTATTGTAGTGCCTGCGGCTACTAGGGACTTGGAAGATTCCAAGTTACTGGACGTAGTCAGGGCCTTAAAAATTTATATTTCCAGGACGGCTGGAGTCAGGAAAACTGACTCGCTTTTTATCCTGTAGGCACCCAACAAAATAGGTGCTCCTGCTTCTAAGCAGACTATTGCTCGCTGAATTTGTAGCACAATTCAGCTGGAGCATTCTGCGGCTGGATTGACGCATCCTAAATCAGTAAAAGCCCATTCCACGAGGAAAGTGGGCTCATCTTGGGCGGCTGCCCGAGGGGTCTCGGCTTTACAATTTTGCCGAGCTGCAACTTGGTCAGGGGCAAACACGTTTGCTAAATTCTACAAAATTGATATCCTGGCTGAGGAGGAACTTGAGTTCTCTCATTCGGTGCTGCAGAGTCATCCGCACTCTCCCGCCCGTTTGGGAGCTTTGGTATAATCCCCATGGTCCTTACGGAGTTCCCAGCATCCACTAGGACGTCAGAGAAAATAAGATTTTACTCACCGGTAAATCTATTTCTCGTAGTCCGTAGTGGATGCTGGGCGCCCTTCCCAAGTGCGGATTGTCTGCAATACTTGTATGTAGTTATTGCCTAACAAAGGGTTATTGTTGAGCCATCTGTTGAGAGGCTCAGTTATATTTCATACTGTTAACTGGGTATAGTATCACAAGTTATACGGTGTGATTGGTGTGGCTGGTATGAGTCTTACCCGGGATTCAAAATCCTTCCTTATTGTGTCAGCTCTTCCGGGCACAGTATCCTAACTGAGGTCTGGAGGAGGGTCATAGTGGGAGGAGCCAGTGCACACCAGATAGTACCTAATCTTTCTTTTAGAGTGCCCAGTCTCCTGCGGAGCCCGTCTATTCCCCATGGTCCTTACGGAGTTCCCAGCATCCACTACGGACTACGAGAAATAGATTTACCGGTGAGTAAAATCTTATTTTTTCAAACCCAGCCTGTGACATGACAGGTAGGAGCTGATTGGCTGGTCATTTATCACCTTCCACTTTATCACTTAACCAGGTTTAATAAATCTACCCCTGAGAACCTTTCGTCTCTCAGCCAGAGTGACCTCACTACTTCCTTAAATAATTGTGAATTCCTTATTCAAGGAGATAATTACTAATCTTTAATGAAATAGCTTGTATTCAGCACTAGAATATAATTATTGTGTACTATAATTAAACCAATATATATTTAATCATTATATGAAATTTGATATACTGTGATAACCATGTTATTATATATTAATTTGCTTTTAATGTTAATGTATCTTTTACCTACATCCATGGACACAGTTTTTGTTAATTATTGTGATGGATCTTACATGAAGTTGGCTAATCGCCGCTGTTTTTCATCTATTTTCTTGTCCATTGGTTGATTCACTGACTGACAGTTGCACCCCTATTATTACTGCTGGATGACACAGAGAGGGGGCAGACCTGGGTACATCCTGTACAGAATGTTGTATATTGTGTCCCCTTTCTGCCAGGGACAACAAGAAGAGAGAATGTAGCAGGGAAAGTATGAGATATAGGTTATATTGGGCCTAATTCTGAGTTGATCGCAGCATCAAATTTGTTAGCAATTGGGCAAAACCATGTGCACTGCAGGAGGGGCAGATATAACATGTGCAGAGAGAGTTAGATTTGGGTGGGGTGAGTTCAAACTGAAATCTAAATTGCAGTGTAAAAATAAAGCAGTCAGTATTTACCCTGCACAGAAACAAAATAACCCACCCAAATCTAACTGTCTCTGCAAATGTTATATCTGCCACACCTGCAGTGCACATGGGTGGTCATTCCGAGTTGTTCGCTCTGTATTTTTTTCTCGCAACGGAGCGATAAGACGCTAATGCGCATGCGCAATGTCCGCACTGCGACTGCGCCAAGTAAATTTGCTATGCAGTTAGGTATTTTACTCACGGCATTACGAGGTTTTTTCTTCGTTCTGGTGATCGTAATGTGATTGACAGGAAGTGGGTGTTTCTGGGCGGAAACTGGCCGTTTTATGGGTGTGTGCGGAAAAACGCTACCGTTTCTTGGAAAAACGCGGGAGTGGCTGAAGAAACGGAGGAGTGTCTGGACGAACGCTGGGTGTGTTTGTGACGTCAAACCAGGAACGACAAGCACTGAACTGATCGCAGATGCCGAGTAAGTCTGGAGCTACTCAGAAATTGCTAAGAAGTGTCTATTCGCAATTTTGAGACTCTTTCGTTCGCAATTTTGATAAGCTAAGATTCACTCCCAGTAGGCGGCGGCTTAGCGTGTGCAAAGCTGCTAAAAGCAGCTTGCGAGCGAACAACTCGGAATGAGGGCCATGGTTTTGCCCAATTGCTAAAAAACTTGCTGTTGCGATCAACTCAGAATTACCCCCATAAGGCGAAACAAGGTTACAGCACGGTAAGTCATGGTACATAATCAGTGCTATATTAGGCAGTTAATTACTGTATATTGTTATAGTAAAGTGGACAAAGCTTTTAAAACATAAAAAAAGAGCAGATAAGAGACGATAATAAAAATGTGCTGCCAGTGATATATCAGATCCTTGTAAGCTGAAGCACACTTCATTAATATGTATCAATTAAATATAAACTAATATCCTATATATTGTTTTAATGGGCGTGATACAGGATCCCAATGGTCGGGATGCCAGCGGTCACATTTACCCCTCTCCTGTCCTCTATCCTAACCCGCCAGGGTGGCGGCTAAGGCTAAGATATTGGGGGTGGTGGCTAAGGCTAAGTCACTGGGAGTGACTGATAGGGCTAAGACACGGAGGGTGGCGGCTATGCCTTCCCCCCCCCCCAGTGTCTAACCCTAACACCCCCTGGGCTATAAGCCTAACCGTCACCAAGACACTTACCTTCGGGATGTCAGCAGTCGGTGTTCCGGCACTAGGATTCCAAGTGGTGTCGGGATTCCATCGTCGGTCACTTGACCGCCAGCATCCCGATTTACAGTAATAACAAATACTGTTCAGTGTAACATCAGTATATAGCAGTACCCTTACTTTAAAGTAAATGTTTATCATAAATCATATATTTTATTTGTTACTGTACGGTATGTCAGATTTAAAGTATATTTTTACTTTATAACATTTTATGCCAAATA
The DNA here is from genome assembly GCF_028390025.1 of Pseudophryne corroboree. Taxonomy (NCBI): domain Eukaryota; kingdom Metazoa; phylum Chordata; class Amphibia; order Anura; family Myobatrachidae; genus Pseudophryne; species Pseudophryne corroboree. The sequence goes on along the minus strand of NC_086447.1, from coordinate 163,389,271 downwards.
TTTATAGTTATTTATAATAAATTATATATAATGTTTGTAATACATATTTTAATACTTACATTTAATTCCGAAAATGTTTTATTACAATCATACAGCCTGATATAAATTATGTTTTCTCTTCCATCAGTTATTTTTATTTACCGTTTATTTTTAATAGTAATTTACTAAAGTGTGAAAACTGCACCAGCGCTCCATTGCTGTCTGTGTAAATGTAGCTATTTGTCCACACATACCTTACATATGGGTCTACTGCGGTATGCCGGCGCTTGGGATCCCCGGTGCCCAGCATACTGATACCGGGATCCCGACCACCGGTATACTGGCAGCGGTGCAAGCACAAAAGAGCCCCTTGCGCGCTCGCTACGTGCGCCATACTATTTATTCTCCCTCTGGGGGTGTCGTGGATACCCCAAGAGGGAAAATAGTTGTCGGTATGCCGGCTATCGGGAATCCGGCACCGATATGCTAAGCGCTGGGATCCCGACAGGCTGCATATCAAGTGCCACCCCTTACATACATGTGTCATCTACTCAGATTTTGGAACAGCCCCTGTAAAATCAACCTGCGTCTGCTTTTCAGGAATTGCAGGTTCATCTGAATACGCTGCCCTACTTTGTTACTTCTACCATATCATTAGGAGACACTTTTTATTCTCAGAGAAAATTACATGATATGGACATATTGGAGAAAAGTCAGTTTTTGGATTATTTTTTTTTGACGACAGCAGTTTCATAGGGTTAATTTTGTGGGTTGGTTGCGATATCCCGGCAGTTGAAATCTCGATGTTCAGGATGCCGACAGCGATATTGCGATGGGCAAAATGTTGACAGATACTGATAAGTATTTTTACCATTACCCCAATCCTAACACTAACCAACCCCTTCCGCAGCCTATCCCTAGCCCAGCCCTCCGGTTCAACCTACCCTCCCCCTAGTGCCTAACCCAACCCCCCTACACTTACCCTCAGACAGTACACTTATGTTCTGACAGTATGCTGACTGTCGGGATCCCTACTGCCGGGAACCGGACTGCAACCTTTTGTGCTCTGTAAAATGCTAGCCACAACCCTTCAGCATATATATTAACATAACAGCTTTTAAATGTCAGGAACAATACAATATTCAGATATCGAGTGCTCAAGCTTTACAATGGCAAAGAAAGCTGTTCTCAGTGATCAGTTATTTATCTAGTCAGGATTGGGATTATGTAACGTGGCAGCCACTTTATTTACATCTGAAATAACCACCGTATAGAAGAAACTTCAGCTCGGATGGTGCATCCTGGCAATCTTGTTACATACTGATTCTCAGGTTTATACTTTGTACTTTCTGTGTAATGTAACTCTAGTGCTGGATGTATACTTTTGGTATTATTGTTGTGTTTTTTCATTTTATATTTGAATACAAATAAAACTGATATTTATACATATTGAGCATGAAAATTGAAATGTAGTTATTTTGGAAGCGTTTTACCGAAGGTACTTAATATATTTGCCAATAGCCCGGATTGTAGCAGAATTGTGAACATTAACAGCCTCCAAATGATGTGGATTCAGGCTTGGACTGGCCCACAGGGGTACAGGGGAATCCACCGGTGGGCCACATTGCCTGGAGGGCCCACCTTCTGCTCTAAGGAACAGGTTCTAGACTGTGCACTTGAATTATACATATGTTACCTTATACTGTACTATGGTGTATTTTCTACAGAACATTGCTGTTATTAATCTGGTACATTATCATGCATGCAGCAGCTGAATTTACTATATATATTTATGAAGGGGCCCAGACATTGGACTCTCTAATGGTTTGTCAAACCAATGAGGTGGCAGGCCACACCACCTCAGCAGACTGGCCACACCCCTAAACATGGGCCTCTACCACTGCATCCCCCCGGTGGGCCCTACATGCCCCAGTCCGACACTGTTTGGATTTATAGGAAAGTGGTCATGGTTCCTATTAAATGTAAGCGTTGCCGGGTGGGTGAGGGTAGGGGATTGCTTTGTCTAAATTTAGACTGGGAGGTGACTTCAAGCCTGATACAGAGGCACATGCTATGATGATATTGAACACAGTGGATTAAGCACCAAGGCGGCACTGCGTACACGATTGTGGATGTTTATTTGCCATGTAATAGGTAGTCAGCATTTTGGGAGAGTTTACAGGGGATTGGCAGAAAAACGCAGGCATGTTGGGACCATTTTCTGGGCGTTGCCCTGTCAGCCCAGGGCCGCTGAGAGGGGGAGGAGCAGGTACTAATTACATGGACTCGGCATGTTGGGGAGCCCAGGTACATTTTGCCGAAGGACCTTGCAATCTTTAGCACTGCATATGCACCATAGCCAAACCTACACAGCTGTGATTCCAACTAGTACGCAACTCAGTCGTATCTCCACATGCCAGACATGGGGCCTAATTCAGAATTTTTCTGTAATGGGCAAAACCATGTGCAGTGCAGGTGGGGCAGAAGTAACATGTGTAGAGAGAGTTACATTTGGGTGGGGTGTGTTCAAACTGAATCTAAATTGCAGTGTAATATAATAAAGCAGCCAGTATTTACCCTGCACAGAAACAATATAACCCACCCAAATCTAACTCTCTCTGCACATGTTATATTTGCTCTACCTGCAGTGCACATGGTTTTGCCCATTAGAGAACAATTTTGCTGCTGCGATCAGGTCTGAATTAAGCCCATAGCAAGCATGCTGAAATGAATGTAGCTGGAAAATAAAAATGTAAACTACAATTAAGTCTTCCCAGTGGTAATAACTTAGATGATTTCATCTCTATTTACAGTGGCATGTACTTGACCTTTTCTAGACTTAGGCCCTCATTCAGCTTCACTTCTATTTTAGCAAAACTGCAACTGGCTGCGATCGCATGCTGGGGGCCACCCAGCACAGGGCAAGGCCGCCCAGCATGCAAGTGGCCGTCAGCAATGCAATTGCAATTCCAAGCTGCGAAGGCAGGCGCAGAGTGGCCATTTTCCATGTCGAAGCGGTCGCATGTGACATCACACGGTCGCCCCAAACTCGTCTCCGTTTTCCATGCCACGATCCGCCCAATGCTGCATCATTGTCACCGCCCCATGAATGCCTCTGCCTGTCAATCAGGCAGAGGCATTCGCATAACTAAGATACAATTGCATCTTCCGCCCGCGCAAGCGCAGGTCAGATCCTGCGTGTGCGCACTGCGGGGGAAAGCAGGGAGATGCGATCGCATCTCAGTAGCTACTGCTACTTAATACCCCATCAGAGCCTAATACAGGTTTGTACTCAAATCTCACTGCACACGCACACAAATGCGAATATCTGCAGAATTCCATAAAAAATAATAGCAATGCCGATACAACGCAGTAGCAAAATTGTTCACAAATCCATAGCAATTGCGAAAATCCATAGCAATTGCGAACGAGGAGCTACACCAGTGTACAGATACTTACGCATTTGCATATGTATTAGAAATTGCAGTGTGGAGCATCAATACCATTTAAATACTGTTATATACCTGTTTTACAAGGCTTATCTACAATAGGAACTCAATTAACTCTACCCTATTACCTAATTAATTAAACCTAAACAATCAATTAAGACATCAAACACACAAAATCCTTACTATGATGGCCTAATTCATTGATTAATAGATAGATAGATAGATAGATAGATAGATAGATAGATAGATAGATAGATAGGTAGATAGATAAATAGATACCAACACAAATTATAGTTTTATAAAACTTTACTTTTCAAAAATTTTCAAAGTTAAACTTTTTTTCGTTAGCACATAAAAAAAATAAGTAAATAAGCAACACTTTTTGACAAACAAACAAAAAAAATTATGGCAAAGATTAGTCAACATCCAGTTGGTGTCGGACAGCCTGGCTTCTCTCTTGTGTCACATCACCGCCTACAGTTTGAGAAAAGAAAATAGAGTTTATTTTTAAAACAATTTTAATACAGGTTGAGTATCCCTTATCCAAAATGCTTGGGACCAGAGGTATTTTGGATATCGGATTTTTCCGTATTTTGGAATAATTGCATACCATAATGAGATATCATGGCGATGGGACCTAAATCTAAGCACAGAATGCATTTATGTTACATATACACCTTATACACACAGCCTGAAGGTAATTTTAGCCAATATTTTTTATAACTTTGTGCATTAAACAAAGTGTGTCTACATTCACACAATTCATTTATGTTTCATATACACCTTATACACACAGCCTGAAGGTCATTTAATACAATATTTTTAATAACTTTGTGTATTAAACAAAGTTTGTGTACATTGAGCCATCAAAAAACAAAGGTTTCACTATCTCACTCTCACTCAAAAAAGTCCGTATTTCGGAATATTCCGTATTTCGGAATATTTGGATATGGGATACTCAACCTGTATACACATATTGCATATAGATGCCCATTTATCTAGAATTACATTTGCAATGTGATCTATGCACGGTATTGGCGCCCAGAATCGCACTGCAATATGCAAATCTTATGGTGGCATACTACATACTACACCCGCAGGGTCAGGAGCCCGTCCCTGCAATGTGCTATGAGTGCTGCTTGGGCACCTACACACGCAGTCCTGCCAGTGATATGCGGTGAGGTAATGGCTCAGGAGGCACTGGCTAGTACCAGGACCAGATTTATACACAATATACAGTATGAGCCCAATGGTTCATGTGGGCATTATACACAGGTGCAGCAGTATATACTGCTGGAAATTTGCTGAGTTTTGATCAGAGATGTGTGGAAAAGATAGGCAGCCTCACCTGTCATAGACTTTTTACTTCAGAGTTTTGACTATAAAACGAGATTTATGGTAAGAACTTACCTTTGTTAAATCTCTTTCTGCGAGGTACACTGGGCTCCACAAGGATAGACATTGGGGGGGTGTAGAGTAGGATCTTGATCCGAGGCACCAACAGGCTCAAAAGCTTTGACTGTTCCCAAGATGCATAGCACTGCCCCCTCTATAACCCCGCCTCCCTGCACAGGAGCTCAGTTTTTAGTTAACCAGCCCAATGCAGTAGCAGGAAAAGAGACGACAACAGTTAGTAGCCACATACACCACACTCTCACGACAGGAGAAGTGTCAGCGGCTAATGCCAAACCAACCCAAAGAATCTAAGTGCGTCAGGGTGGGCGCATTGTGGAGCCCAGTGTACCGCGCAGAAAGAGATTTAACAAAGGTAAGTTCTTACCATAAATCTCATTTTCTGCTGCGGGGTACACTGGACTCAACAAGGATAGACATTGGGGATATCCTAAAGCAGTTCCTTATGGGAGGGGACGCACTGTAGCGGGCACAAGAACCCGGCGTCCAAAGGAAGCATCCTGGGAAGCGGCAGTATCGAAGGCATAGAACCTTATGAACGTGTTCGCTGAGGACCACATAGCCGCCTTGCACAATTGTTCAAGGGTCGCACCACGGTGGGCCGCCCAAGAAGGTCCAACAGACCGAGTAGAATGGGCCGTAATGTGAGCAGGAGCGGACAGACCAGCCTTCACATAAGCATGTGCAATCACCATTCTAATCCATCTGGCCAAAGTCTGCTTGTGAACAGGCCAGCCACGTTTGTGAAAACCAAACAGAACAAAGAGAGAATCAGATTTCCTAATAGAAGCAGTTCTCTTCACATAGATACGGAGAGCCCGTACCACATCCAAAGACCGCTCTTTGGGAGACAAGTCAGGAGAGACAAGGGCCGGAACCACAATCTCCTGATTAAGGTGGAACGAAGAAACCAACTTAGGTAAATATCCGGGACGGGTCCTAAGAACCGCCCGGTCACGGTGAAATATCAGATATGGGGAACTACAAGACAAGGCACCCCAATCTGACACTCTTCTAGCAGAGGCAATAGCCAGCAGAAACACCACCTTAAGGGAAAGCCACTTAAGATCAGCTGAACCAAGCGGTTCAAACGGAGACTCTTGTAACACCTCCAAAACCACCGACAAGTCCCAAGGAGCCACAGGCGGGACATAGGGAGGTTGGATACGCAACACACCCTCAGTAAAGGTATGAACATCAGGTAAGGTCGCAATTTTTCTCTGAAACCACACCGACAAGGCAGAAATATGAACCTTGAGGGAGGCCAGACGCAGGCCTAAGTCTAGGCCCTGTTGAAGAAAAGTCAAAAGCTTGGCTGTACTAAACTTGGAAGCGTCATAATTGTTAGATGCGCACCAAACAAAGTAAGAATGCCATACCTTATGGTAAATCAGAGCAGAAGCCGGTTTCCGGGCCCGCAACATAGTTTGAATGACCGCCTCAGGAACCCCTTTAGCCCTCAAGATGGAAGCTTCAAGAGCCACGCCGTCAAAGACAGCCGGGCCAGGTCCTGGTAGACACAGGGGCCCTGAACGAGGAGGTCTGGGCATTGTGGAAGTAGAATTGGATGCTCTGACGAGAGGCCCTGAAGGTCTGAGAACCAGTGCCGTCTTGGCCACGCTGGAGCTATGAGAAGCAGGATTCCTCCTTCCTGCTTGAACTTCCGAATTAGCCTGGGCAGGAGTGACACCGGAGAGAACACGTACGGCAGCTGAAACTTCCATGGACCGCCAGCGTATCCACGAATGCTGCTTATGGATCCCTTGTCCGTGCTCCGAAGACCGGAACCTTGTGATTGTGTCGAGACGCCATCAGATCCACGTCTGGAAGGCCCCACCTTTCCACTAGGAGTTGAAACACTTCTGGATGGAGGCCCCACTCTCCGGCGTGTACATCTTGACGACTGAGAAAGTCTGCTTCCCAATTCAGGACTCCCGGAATGAATATTGCTGATATGGCCGGTAGATGGCGTTCTGCCCATTGAAGAGTCCGTGAGACTTCCTTTATTGCCAAGCGGCTTCGAGTGCCGCCTTGACGATTTATGTAAGCCACTGTGGTGGCGTTGTCCGACTGTACTTGAACAGGACATTTCTGTATTAAATGTTGGGCCAGGTTCAATGAGTTGAAGACCGCCTGCAATTCCAGAATGTTGATCGGGAGGAGAGACTCCTCCTTGGTCCACCGACCCTGAAGGGAGTGTTGCTCCAACACCGCACCCCAACCCCTTAGGCTGGCATCTGTCGTCAACAGGGCCCAGTCGGGTATCCAGAAGGGATGACCCCTGCACAATCGTTGGTCCTGGAGCCACCAGTAAAGCGACAGACGGACCTCTGGAGTCAATAAGATCATGTGAGACCTGTTCCGGTGAGGTAGGCCGTCCCACTTGGCTATAATCAGCCTCTGGAGAGGGCGGTAATGAAATTGAGCATACTCCACCATGTCAAATGCTGACACCATGGCCCAGCACCTGCATCGCCGAATGTATCGACACTTGCGGTCGAGAGAGGAAGCAACGAATCCTGTCCTGAAGCTTCAGGACATTCTCCTGAGACAAGAACAACCGTTGGTTGTGAGCGTCCAATAGCGCTCCCAGGTGCACCATGCTCTGAGCAGGGACCAGGGAGGATTTCTTCCAGTTGATGAGCCACCCGTGGGCTCGCAGAAACCGGACAGTCAGATCTAGGTGACGCAGGAGAATTTCTGGGGAATTTGCCAGGATCAACAAGTCGTCTAGATACGGTAGGATCCTGACCCCTTGACGGCGGAGTACCGCCGTCATCACCGTCATAACTGGTGAAGACTCGCGGAGCCGTGGTTAAACCAAAAGGTAACGCCCGAAACTGGTAATGGAGGTTGCCAGCCGCAGACCTCAGGTATTGCTGATGCGACACTGCTATAGGAATATGCAGGTAGGCATCCTGTATATCCAGGGAGACCATATAATCCCCAGGTTCCAAGGCCAGAACAATAGAGCGAAGGGTTTCCATACAGAACTTGGAGATTCTCACAAACTTGTTCAATGCCTTGAGGTTGAGAATGGGCCGGGGGGACCCATTTGGTTTTGGGACTAGAAACAGCGGAGAATAGTACCCCTCCCCTCTGAGCAAGAGGCACTGTAGTACCGCTCCTGTGTCCAGGAGGGTATGTACCACCGAATGAAGAGTCTTTACCTTTGTCTGGTCCGAAGGGACGTCTGTGAGGCAAAATCGATGAGGGGGACGGTTTTTGATGGCTATGGCGTAACCTCGAGTGACAACTTCCCGTACCCAGGCATCTGAAGTGTTCTTCAACCATTCCTGGGTATACCCTAGAAGCCGGCCCCCCACCCTGGGGTCCCCCAGGGGGAGGCCGGCCCCGTCATGCGGCAGGCTTATCGGTCTTGGAAGCTGGCTGACGGCAGCCCAGGCTCTTTTGGTCTTTGGCTTACCAGGTTTGGAAGTGCGGGCCTGCTTGTTGTACGCCTGACCTTTTGCTTTACCTGAAGGACGAAAGGGGCGAAAGGAAGTACCTTTAGCCTTCGACACAGAAGGAGCGGTACTTGGCAGACAGGCAGTTTTGGCAGTAGCCAAGTCAGCCACTATCTAATTTAAGTCCTCCGCAAACAGAATATCTCCCTTGAAAGGAAGTACCCCCAGGGTTTTTCTAGAGTCCAGATCCACAGACCAGGATCTCAGCCACAATATCCGGCGAGCCAGGACTGACGTAGTAGAGGCATTGGCTGCTAGGATACCGGCATCAGAAGCCGCCTCTTTAATATAGCGAGAAGCTGTGACAATATATGACAAGCATTGTCTAGCATGGTCAGAAGAGATTTCAGCTTCCAACTCTTGGGCCCACGCTTCAATAGCTTCTGCAGCCCATGTCGCTGCAATAGTGGGCCTTTGCGCAGCAACCGTGAGGGTGTAAATTGCTTTCAGACAACCCTCCACACGTTTATTCGTAGGCTCTTTCAGAGACGTGACGGTAGTGACAGGTAGAGCTGAGGAAACCACCATCCTTGCCACATGCGAGTACACTGGAGGAGGTGTCTCCCAATTTTTAGACAGCTCTGATGCGAGGGAATAGCGAGCAAGCAGCTTCTTGTGAGGCATGAACTTCTTACCTGGATTTTCCCAGGATTCCTGACGTATATCAACCAGGTGATCAGAATGAGGTAAAACTTGTTTAACCACCTTCTGACGCTTGAACCTATCTGGTTTCTTAGGAGGAACGGATGGCTCGGGATCATCCGTAATCTGTAGAATCAACTTTATAGCCTCCAATAGATCAGGAACATCCACTTGCGAACTGCTATCCCCATCAGTATTATCAGTGTCAGAATGTAAACGCCATCTTCATCAGACGAGGTGTCAGTGACAGCAGTGGATTGTGAGGAAGTAATGGCCCGCTTAGAGGACCCCTTGGTCTTAGGCGAGCAAGGGTTAGACTTTTTAGTAGTCAGTGACTGGTTCAATTTCTTTAACTGAGCGGACAAGTTATCTGCCCACGGTGGATTAACCGCCGCGACCATATACGGTTGGACCAGCATAGGAGGTCCCATAGGGGGCGTTAGTTTAGTAACTAGCGTATTCAGTAGTGTGGAAAAGGTAGCCCACGGCAGGTCATTCTGGACCCCTGTTGCCACAGTCCCACTGGGGGGCAAGGAACCCCCAGAACCAGAGCCCTCAGCTGCTATATTTTCCTCAAAAGTATCTGCGGCTTCAGCACCACATGTTATAACTTGCAGTATAAGGTAACACAGTACAATTTGTCAGCAGCACAATACCTGACCCAAACCCATGCGCAGTGTGGTCAGCACAAACAGGGATTCGGGAGAGATATGGTGACTAAAATCACTGAGAAAAATACAAAGAAAGTATATCTTGTAAATATCCTATATTATATTATAATAAACCTGACACCCCTAGCCCCCAGAGGTTATAGAATATAGGGATAGCAAGCTGAGTGAGAGACACGAAATGGAAGTCACCCAGCAGGCCAATGCACACACATATAGGGGGTAATTCCGAGTTGATCGCAGCATCAAATTTGTTAGCAGTTGGGCAAAACCATGTGCACTGCAGGGGGGGCAGATATAACGTGCAGAGAGAGTTAGATTTGGGTGGGGTGTATTCAAACTGAAATCTAAATTGCAGTGTAAAAATAAAGCAGCCAGTATTTACCCTGCACAGAAACAATGGCCCTCATTCCGAGTCGTTCGCTCTGTATTTTTCATCGCATCGCAATGAAAATCCGCTTAGTACGCATGCGCAATATTCGCACTGCGACTGCGCCAAGTAATTTAACAATGAAGATAGTATTTTTACTCACGGCTTTTTCATCGCTCCGGCGATCGTAATGTGATTGACAGGAAATGGGTGTTACTGGGCGGAAACACGGCGTTTTATGGGCGTGTGGTTGAAAACGCTACCGTTTCCGGAAAAAACGCAGGAGTGGCTGGAGAAACGGGGGAGTGTCTGAGCGAACGCTGGGTGTGTTTGTGACGTCAAACCAGGAACGACAAGCACTGAACTGATCGCACAGGCAGAGTAAGGTTGAAGTTACTCAGAAACTGCAAAGTAGTTTGTAATCGCAATATTGCGATTACATCGGTCGCAATTTTAAGAAGCTAAGATACACTCCCAGTAGGCGTAGGCTTAGCGTGTGTAACTCTACTAAATTCGCCTTGCGACCGATCAACTCGGAATGAGGGCCAATATAACCCACCCAAATCTAACTCTCTCTGCAAATGTTATATCTGTCACACCTGCAGTGCACATGGTTTTGCCCAATTGCTAACAAACTTGATGCTGCGATCAACTCAGAATTACCCCCTTAGTCACAGTTTGTACAATGCAGACGTTATGACAAGCAATAATACTGCACTGGACTAGCTTATATATAGCTATGTAATCAATAGATATAACACTGCACAGTAAAGACTGGATGTATATCACAGGGTACTTGTACCAAATAACCCTGACCAAATGCACTTTTTCTTAACTATCACTGTCTAAACGACATGTAGAATACTTAAGTGTCTTGTAAAGTCACAGCGCTGACTGTCAGGCGGCTTTACAAAGGAGGATTTGCCCAAGCAGTCCCAGGAACAGTGTAGCTGAGAGAAATTGCGCCCAAACACTGACTGGGAGTGAGGGAGAGAGAGATATGCAGCTCCAGGGCGGAAACATTTACTGTAAATGGCGCCCTGGGGGCGGGGCTTCAGGTCTAAGCCCTATCCCCCTGCTGGACATAACCACCGGTACTATGGGCTTAATATAAAACGGTTTATGAGAGAAACCGACCTGTGCCCGTGCCCTGGTGGCCTAGTGGGGTCGCCTGTACTGCCACAGTGTCCACGCCAGCGCGCGCAGCCTGGCTCCCACTGGCCGCGCTGGATTGTGATAAAGAGCGGGTCCCGCGAACGGGACCCACTTACCACCTTTCGAAGCGCGGCCACGCGATCCTGGATAGCCCCAGCCGTGTGTGTCTAACGTGAAGAAAACCGGAGCCTCCTGCTGTAGGTACCCGGCAACCAGGACACGGGAGTGTACAGCGCCGCTGGGGAGTGATGGAGCTGCAGCAGAGAATGTCTCCTGACATCTAAACTCTGCTGCAGCCCTTGTAGTCTTCACTTTTCTTCACAAAAAAGCTCTTCTTAGGGCTGCCAGGAGCAGCCCCTCTGTTACGTGCCTGCTATCTGCAGCACCAACTACAAAACTGAGCTCATGTGCAGGGAGACGGGGTTATAGAGGAGGCGGCGCTATGCATCTTGGGAACAGTCAAAGCTTTTGAGCCTGTTGGTGCCTCGGATCAAGATCCTACTCTACACCCCCCCAGTGTCTATCCTTGTGGAGCCCAGTGTACCCCGCAGCAGAAAAAATAATTAGAATAATACAAAGAACAAATGTATTATAGATTCTTTGTATTTTTCATATAATTTATATAGTCAAAACGGGATCGGTATGGGATGTCAGTGCACAGGAAGCTGAATGTCAGTATATCCACATCAGCATCCCATGCGCCAGAATGCCGGCTCACCACGCTGATATGCTTTGCGCGCCACAGGTTCTATTGTCCCTCTGTGGGTGTCGTGGACACCCACAGAGGGGGAATCACCTATTTCACCGGGAATTCCGTCAGTGGTATAGTACCCCTGTCGGGATCCCGGCGTTGGTATTAAGACAGCCAGGATCCCAAGGGGCGGTATTTTAACCGTCAAAACTCTGGTGTATACTGGAGTATGACAGGAAAGGCTCTGCCTCCCCTCTCCACACGTCACTGTGGCTCAGATTTATTAAGCCTTGAAGAGTGATAAATTGCACGGTGATAAAGTAAAAACCAAGCAGCTCCTAACTGCCATGTTACAGGTTGTATTTGAAAAATGACCGTTAACAGCTGATTGGTTGGCGCTTTATCACCATGTAATTTATCACTCTCTAAGGCTTGATAAATCTGGGCCTATGTCCTGCTGACCATACATGCTCGGCAGGCATTGCTGGAGAGCACTGGCGTAACTACCGAGGGTGCAGTAGGTGCAGCTGCTACAGGGCCTTGGCTGCTTCCAGGGCCTGCAGCTCCCCCTGCACCCTGCCACTGGTTACCTCCGAGGCCCGCCGCTCCCCAAGCCGTGGAGGATGTAGTGGGGCCAACACAACAGAAACATCTTCCCAGCCTGTTCAGTCCGTTCTGCCCCGCCGCATACCTGGCCATCAGCAGGGAGTGCAGTGCCAAAATTCGCAGGTATTTTGGGGGTGGGGCCTAATTCTGTGAAGAGGCCTGTGTAGTGTGCATAGGTAATGTCTCTCCCTTGCTCATTCCCGCTCCCTGTCTCTTTCTTCTCTCTCTCCCTCTGTCTCTCTCTCTCTCCTGCTCACGCCCCCTGTCTCTCTCTCCTGCTCACTCCCTCTCTCCCCCATCCCTCACTCCCACTGTCTACCCCCTCTCTCTCTCCTGCTCACTCCCCCTCTCTCATCCATGCTCACTCCTACGCCCCCTCTCTCCCTCTTTCCTGTTCACCCTCCCTCTCTCCTGCTCACTCCCCCTCCCTCCCCCCTCTCTCACTTCTGCTCACTCCCTCTCTCTTTCTCTCTCCTGCTCACTCCCCCTCCCTTTCTCCCCACTCTCACTCCTGCTCACTCCCTCTCTCTCTTTCCCCCCTCTCTCTCCTGCTCACTCAACCTCTCTCTCTCATCCCCTATCTCTCCTGCTCACTCCCCCTGCCCCTCTCTCTCTCCTGCTCACTCCCCCTCCCTCTCTCTCCCTATTTCTCTCTCTCTCCTGCTCACTCCCTCCTTCTTCCCCTCTCTTTCTCCTCACTCACCCCTCTCTCTCTCTCTCTCTCTCTCTCTCTCTCCCTGACACTGTCTCTCTCCTTATCTCTCTCTGACACTGTCTCTCTCTCCTCCTGATGCTGCCTTTCTCACTGACACTTTCTCTCCCTGACTCATTCTCTCTCTCTACCTGTTTGTCCCTAACACTCTCTCTTGTTCACCTCTCTTTCTTTTCCTCCCTGGCCCTCTCTCTCTCCCTCTTACTTTCCTCCTTCTCTCTCTTGCTCCCCCTGCTCTCTCTCTCCAACACTGTCTCTCTCCCCCTGACACTGTCTCTCCGTTTCTACCTGACACTGTCTCTCGATCTCTGTCTTTCTGACAGACACTTTTTTCTCTCTGTCGTGTGCACTGTTTGTGTCTCTCTGACACTGTCTTTCTCCCTCACTGTCCCTGACACTGTAATTTAATCTCTCAATCTCTCTCGACACTGTATCTCACTCTCTCTCCCTGACACAGTTTCTGTCTCCCTGGGACATTCTCGCTCTCTCCTTGACACTCTCTCTGCCTGACAACCCCTTTCTCTCTCTATTGTTCTCTCTCTCTCTAACCTTGACACCCTTTATCACTCCCTCTTTATCTCTCACTGACGCGCTCACTCTCTTATTCTGCTCTTTCTCTTTCCCTCCCTCCCTGACACACTCTCATTTCTGCTCGCTCCCATCCCTCTCTCTCTCTTACTCCTCCCACCTCTTACACACCCTCTCTCTCTCTCTTTCCCTGATGCCTTGTCTCTCCCCTCTCATGCCTTTCTTTCTCTTTCTCCTTGACAACCTCTCTCTCTCTCTCTCTCTCTCTCTCTCTCTCTCTCTTCTATCTCTTTCTCTCATTCTCTATTTTTCCATGAAACCCTCCTCTCTTTCTCTTTCTCGCTCCTCTATCTCTTTCTCCCCCTGACACCCTCTTTGTCTCTCTCTCTCAGGCCCTCATTCCGAGTTGTTCGCTCGGTAGCTGTTTTTAGCAGTAGTGCAAACGCTAAGCTGCCGCCCTCAGGGAGTGTATCTTAGCTTAGCAGAAGTGCTTACGAAAGGATCGCAGCGCTGGTACAAAAAAAGATTGTGCAGTTTCAGAGTAGCTCGAGACTTACTCTTACCTTGCGATCACTGCAGACTGTTTAGTTCCTGTTTTGACGTCACAAACACGCCCTGCGTTCGGCCAGCCACTCCCCCGTTTCTCCAGCCACTCCTGCGTTTTTATCTGGCACGCCTGCGTTTTTCAGCACACTCCCTGAAAACGCTCAGTTACCATCCAGAAACACCCACTTCCTGCCAATCACACAACGATCAGCAGTGCGACTGAAAAGCGTCGCTAGACCTTGTGTGAAACTATGTCGGCTTTTGTGAAAGTACGACGCGCGTGCGCACTGCGTACCATATGCATGCGCAGAAATGTCGATTTTTTTGCCTGAAAGCTGCGCTGCGAACAACGGCAGCTAGCGATCAACTCGGAATGACCCCCTCACTCCCCTTGCACTCTTTCTCTTGCTAAGCGGCATTGTAGTAACAAGGGGTGGGGGGAAACCCTTTCAAGATTTCGCTATGGGGCCAACACAGTTCTAATTACGCCCCTGCTGGAGAAGGTTCTGGGGGAACCCTCTGCCTGGCTAATTTAGCTATGTGTAGCCCATAGTCTACAATGGCCATCTTCAGATAGCAGTAGCTGTGGGGGTAATAGACTATGGCCCTCATTCCGAGTTGTTCGCTCGGAGTTTTTCATCGCATCGCAGTGAGAATTCTCTTAGTGCGCATGCGCAATGTTCGCACTGCGACTGCGCCAAGTAACTTTACTATGATGAAAGTAAGTTTACTCACGGCATTTTCATCGCTCCGACGTTCGCATTGTGATTGACAGGAAATGGGTGTTACTGGGCGGATGCACGGCGTTTTAGGGGCGTGTGGCTGGAAACGCTACCGTTTCCGGAAAAAACGCAGGAGTGGCCGGAGAAACGGTGGGAGTGCCTGGGCGAACGCTGGGTGTGTTTATGACGTCAGCCAGGAACGAAAAGCACTGAACTGATCGCACAGGCAGAGTAAGTCTGAAGCTACTCAGAAACTGCTAACTCGTTTGTAATCGCAATATTGCGCGTACGTCGGTCGCAATTTTAAGAAGCTAAGATTCACTCCCAGTAGGCGGCGGCTTAGCGTGTGTAACTCTGCTACATTCGCCTTGCGAGCGAACAACTCGGAATGAGGGCCTATATTTTTTTAACAAATCAAATTATATTTTGGGAGTGTAGCCTCATTATGACCATCTCAGAACATAGACAAAGAGCAAAGAAAAAAGTTGTCTTTTATTGTCGCACTATATAGAAATATAAACATCGATTTTATTAATAACATTTCATAAAACAATTGTTGTACAGAGACCAGTGAAATACTGTATATAAAAACATTAGAAGAGCAAGAAAATTGTGCTCGAAAATGAAAGTATGTGAAATAAAATCTAAAGAAGTCCACTGTACATGACTCATTTATTTATAATAATATTTATGTGACTGCTGTATTGCCATTTATTTACCAATTTCACTTATATTGTTATTAGTATTCAGGACAGGTTCATTGTGACGATGGGGGACCCACTCACACCTAAAACATGATCTGCATGATGATTAATGTTTAATAACTGCCTAGGAGCAGTGCCGTATCTAGGTATTTTAGCACTGTGTGCCAGAAATGGCATTGGCATCCCCCCCCCCCCCCCTATGCAAGATAGGGGCAGTGCGCGCCGCAGGCGCGTGAAAAATATATAGGGGCGAGGCTACATGGGGAAGGGGTGTGGCCACAAAATAATACCAATTCATACTACGGTGTACAGTAGTCTCCATTATTCAAATTACGCTGCACAGTAGCGCCACTACACAAGGTAGAGCCCCTTTTTACACATTACGGCAAACATCGTCCCTCTTTTTACACATTACGGCAGACAGCGTCCCCCCTTATTATACATTACGGCAGACAGCGTCCCCTTTTTACACATTACGGCAGACAGCATCCCCTTTTTACACATTACGGCAGACAGCATCCCCTTTTTACACATTACGGCAGCCAGCGTCCCCCTTATTACACATTACGGCAGACAGCGTCCCCCTTTTAAACATTACAGCAGCCAGAATAGAGAGAGAGAGAGAGAGAGAGAGAGATACTTACCATCTCTCCCCGCTGGCAGTCAGGCTCCTCGTGCAGGCAGATCCATTCCCGGGCAGCGGAGGAGGAGGGAGGGGGACTGGAGCCGCAGCAGCGCTATGTAATTGGTGGAGGCGCCGCTGCAGCAACCCTCTCTCCTTCTGCATTGGCTGCCCGCCGCTGTGAATGCTGGGATGAGGGAAGCGCATCCCAGCATTCACAGCAGCGCCGGGCAGCCAATACGGAAGGAGAAAGGACTGCTGCAAGGCGCTACTACCAATGACATAGCGCTGCTGCGGCTCCAGTCCCCCTCCCTCCTCCTCCTTCCCTGCCTCCGGCACTGCGGCTCTCCACCAGCGCGGCGCACGGCACAGAACAGGCGGCTTGTAATGAGTCAATTTGACTCATTACAAGCCGCTGGCCGTGCGCCCTCAGGGTAACTGCGCTGTGTGCCAGGCACACCTGGCACACAGGTAGTTACGGCGCTGCACTGCCCACACACATATACATAGCACACTATACACATACATACACATTGCACACACATACATAGCACACCATACACACATACCCATTGCACACACAGCACGCCACACACATAAATATACATAGCACATTACACACATACATAGAACACCACACACATAAACACACAGCACACCACACACACACATAACACACACACACACACACATAATACACCACACATTGTATACATCATACAACACACATACTGTACACATGGGGCACACTCATATACACAGCGCACCACACACACATTACACACACATATTGCACACACAGCACACTACACATACATTGCACACCACACAATCATTCACAATGCACACACATATAAATAGCACAGCATACATACATACAGTATGCTCATCATGCACATTGCACACACATATAGTACACCACATACACGTTGCACTTCTAGTAGGCATAATTTATTAAAGATCACACCCCCACAACCCCCCCTCCCACCGCCACGAGACACACACCTGTCTCTCTTAGGAAAAGCGCCTCCGGGGAACACCAGTGACTCCAGTCCCGGCAGCAGATCTCATGCTCATGGGGCAGCAGTGCCCCATGGGAACTACCTTAGAGGGGATGCGCGCTGACGCTGCAGCTCCCTCTACAGTCACCCAGCCTCTCTGCCGGTGTGGAGAGCAGACAGCTGCCGCGTTATTAACACAGCTGCCTGCGCTCCGCACCGTCTCTCCCCACACCCGAATTGGAAATAGGTGAGCTGCGGGATGGATCGGCGGGCAGGGGGGGTTTCCAGGTACTCGGAAACCCCCCCTGCGTGCGCATATGCTCCTCAGCCGCTATTCAGCCTCCGGCCTACCACCATTGCTGGCCCTGGAGATTTACCCGAGATCTCCCCCCCCCCCCCTTCAGAATTCAGCAGTTCTGTTGGACACCCGGCATCCCCATCCCTGTTGCTGGACGGCTGCTCACTCACCCGCACCCAATTCCTATCTGAAGCACTCTTGATCACCTGCATCCAGGGGTCTTCACTGGGCCGCCATCCTGCAGTCTCCCGTGGCCTCCGGAGCTGTAGCTGCACCGCGGATTGTGATAAGTCACTGCCCTGTCCGCCGCTGCTCCCGCTGTCTCCTTACTGAGTAGCGCAGCTGAGGGGAGAAGGGTGTCTGCAGAGATTTTTCCGCCTCACAGCACATTGCGCTGTGTGCAATGCCCCTCTCGCCCATAGCTAGTTACGGTTCTGCCTAGGAGTATATCATATGGATTGAGCCCTTATACTGTATGTACAAATTGTGTGTATTGTGTTTAAGACGCTACTCAAAGGCTGTGGTGTTTGGACAGAAGGCTGTTAACTATACATGCATACATGACCTGGGCCCTAAATCTGCCCACTTTGGACACCCCCCCTTCTCTAGTTGCTAAGTCACAATTACTTGGGAGCGAGGGATGGATTCATTGAATCTGGCAACCAGACAGTTAATAGAACACCCTCAATACAAGTTGTTCATTTTCGTGAGGAGATCCATCGATCAAAATGCAACCAAGCTTCAGGAAGAGACCTCACTTCCACAGTTCAGGTGATCTAACGCAACCTGAATATTGGCTGAATGTATCACACCCGTATATTATATCGGTAGTATCAGTAATACAGAAATATTCCTAAATATATCTGTGACACATTCCACTCATTTAGGACCAGTGTGACGGGTCAAATATTCACATGCGCTGGTTTATTATGATTATATAACTCTGATTAACTACCTTTATTGCATAGTCTTATCTTTCAGATAATGATCTCCAACCCCTATGCTGCACACAGACCCTTCATCACAAATTAATCATCTGGTTTTAATATTTCCAGAGTATTACTGCTCATAACAGGATCCTAACATGGAGGGTCAGATATTAATATGTGCTGGGGCAGTGTGGTCATGTTAATTCAATTGTCTGCCTGTAATATACAGTATATTGACAAATTTTCATCAAATATTGGTCCACTAGTTACCAGCCCATCAAAATGATGTAGCAACATGACAGTAATGTCAGTGCCGGAGTGCAAAACACTTGAATTCCCCCTCCCCCATATATATATATATATATATATATATATATACACACACTGCTCAAAAAAATAAAGGGAACACTAAAATAACACATCCTAGCTCTGAATGAATGAAATATTCTTATTAAATACTTTGTTCTTTACATAGTTGAATGTGCTGACAAAATCACACAAAAATTATCAATGGAAATCAAATTTATTAACCCATGGAGGTCTGGATTTGGAGTCACCCTCAAAATTAAAGTGGAAAAACACACTACATGCCGATCCAACTTTGATGTAATGTCCTTAAGACAAGTCAAAATGAGGCTCAGTAGTGTGTGTGGCCTCTACGTGCCTGTATGACCTCCCTACAACCAACACAAGTGGCTCAGATAGTGCAGCTCATCCAGGATGGCACATCAATGCGAACTGTGGCAAGAAGGTTTGCTGTGTCTGTCAGCGTAGTGTCCAGAGCATAGAGGCGCTACCAGGAGTCAGACCAGTACATCAGGAGACGTGGAGGAGGCCGTAGGAGGTCAACAACCCAGCAGCAGGACCGCTACCTCTGCCTTTGTGCAAGGAGGAACAGGATGAGCACTGCCAGAGCCCTGCAAAATGACCTCCAGCAAGCCACAAATGTGCATGTGTCTACTCAAACGATCAGAAACAGTATCCATGAGGGCCCGACGTCCACAGGTGGGGGTTGTGCTTACAGCCCAACACCGTGCAGGACGTTTGGCATTTGCCAGAGAACACCAAAATTGGCAAATTCGCCACTGGTGCCCTGTGCTTTTCACAGATGAAAGCAGGTTCTCACTGAGCACATGTGACAGAGTCTGGAGACGCCAAGGAGAACGTTCTGCTGCCTGCAACATCCTCCAGCATGACCGGTTTGGCAGTGGGTCAGTAATGGTGTGGAGTGGCATTTCTTTGGGGGGCTGCACAGCCCTCCATGTGCTCACCAGAGGTAGCCTGACTGCCATTAGGTACTGAGATGAGATCCTCAGACCCCTTGTGAGACCATATGCTGGTGCGGTTGGCCCTGGGTTCCTCCTAATGCAAGACAATGCTAGACCTCATGTGGCTGGAGTGTGTCAGCAGTTCCTGCAGTCGCCACCTCATCAGGAGCATGCCCAGGCATTGTAGGGAGGTCATACAGGCACGTGGAGGCCACACACACTACTGAGCCTCATTTTGACTTGTTTTAAGGACATTACATCAAAGTTGGATCAGCCTGTAGTGTGTTTTTCCACTTTAATTTTGAGAGTGACTCCAAATCCAGACCTCCATGGGTTAATAAATTTGATTTCCATTGATAATTTTTGTGTGATTTTGTTGTCAGCACATTCAACTATGTAAAGAACAAAGTATTTAATGGGAATATTTAATTCATTCAGATCTAGGATGTATTATTTTAGTGTTCCCTTTATTTTTTTGAGCAGTGTGTATATATATATATATATATATATATATATATGGGGCAGGGGGGAATAGGGGGGAGTGCCGCATCAACCTTTCTATAGTGGAGGTCGCCATACCCAGAGCTGGACTATGGAGGGACACTGGGGGTATGTACTTTTGGGCCATTTTAGACCTTAGGGCCCCCCTGTCTTAAATACCCTGGGCCCCCAAAAGCCTTAATCTAGCTCTGCTGCTCAGTCATTGAAACCCGTTCCATTAAGCTTCCACTGTACAGTTTTTATGCTTACATTATTGCCAGTGGAAGTTTGGAACTCTTCAGCTTTGGAATCAGCAGGGTGTTGAGTTTTACGCACCATGCACCTTAGCAGTCGTTGACCCCACTCTGTGATTTTTACGTGGTCTTCCGCTTCGCGGCTGAATTGCTGTTGTTCCTAAATGCTTCCACTGTCTAATAATATCACTTACAGTTGACCATAGAATATCCAGCAGCGATGAAATTTCACAAACTGTCTTATTGCAATCATGGTATCCTATCACAGTACCCAGGGCAGTCGAGAGCCGGGCTGAGCCCAGGTACTTTTCAAGGGGCGTGGCCTAATCACAGGAGGTGTGGTCATGTAGTTTTAGAAAAAAAAATACTGACAACAATTGTAGTTTAAGCACCTCTATGGCCACACTGCAGCCCAGTACACAGCAGAGTGTGCTGGGCTGAGTAGAAGCGCTGCAGCTGCTGCTGTCAGGTACGGGGGACTGCAGCTGCTGCTGCCAGGTAAGTGGGAGGGGGCCTAGGCCCCTACTGGACCCTCACTTGGCCCCTCCATCAGACCTGGGCCCGGGTAATTTGTACCCTCTCCAGTGGCGTAAGTTCGTCCCAGACGCCCGGAGGCAAGATAAATATTGGTCCCCCCACCCCTATATTTAGACATATATATATATATATATATATATATATATATGAAAAAAAGGGGAGATGGGGGCGCCAGCGACCAACGGTGTCTAGTGGTTTTTTGGATAAAATATGAAGAAGTGGCTGGATACGTTCAGATAAAATTATAAAATTCAATTTAATTCATAAAAGAAAAGGGTGGGATAAAAGTTTACAAGCATAGGGCATTATTTAAGAATACATCATAAAAGATTTTTTTTTTTAAACGGATACACAAAATATGAGAATAAAAAAACATCAATATTCTAAAAAGATAAAAACACAATGCTTATCTTTTAAAATGGAGGGTCAGTTTAGAGGTACACCCGACCCTCCATTTTAAAAGATAAGCATTGTGTTTTTATCTTTTTAGAATATTGATGTTTTTTTATTCTCATATTTTGTGTATCCGTTTTAAAAAAAAAATCTTTTATGATGTATTCTTAAATAATGCCCTATGCTTGTAAACTTTTATCCCACCCTTTTCTTTTATGAATTAAATTGAATTTTATAATTTTATCTGAACGTATCCAGCCACTTCTTCATATTTTATCCAAAAAACCACTAGACACCGTTGGTCACTGGCGCCCCCATCTCCCCTTTTTTTTCATCTCCTAATCTTAGGCAGCTTATCCCTGCCTAATCTGCTTGGAGGCTAGCTGACACCTTATACCTATAAAGGAGTGTCTACGGTTGGGTCTATTGTTATAACCCTATATATTATCTACCTACATAAACCTGTGGCGCCGTACTACCACTATTTCATATATATATATATATATATATATATAAAAGGCTCTTCTCTCCCCAATTACCAGAAGCAGAGCGCAAATACAGTAGTGAGTGGAATCCAAGGCGAGTGCGGTCCCGCCTCTTCTAATCACACCACCTCCTCGCAGGGGCAAACGCAGGATTTTTATGTGTGTGATTATGTATGCAGTATATATACAGTACATACACACACACACCACACATGCATATGTCCCCCACATACATATGCACCACAGAAAATATAGGCTGCTGCAATCATTATAGCCCCCCCCCCACCCCCAGCAAACATTGGCCTGTGCAGTCATCTATTGTAGACCCCACTACTCCATATACATACTTACCCACCCATACCCCCCCTTCCCCTAGCAAATAATGGCACCTGTGCATGTGCCATACACAGTGTGGGCGCCGTCTTACGTGTGGTGCGGGAGCAGCGGTTCCCGTCACAGAGCCCCCCGGTCCCGACAGGGAGACGCTATTTCCGCCATTGTGGTTCTCTGTGCAGGAGAGTGACCGCAGCCCTGTGTCCCGGGCAGTGAGGGGGGGACGCGGTGCAGCTGCGCACCTGGAAGCCACACTCTGCCAGGCGGCGACTTCCCGGCACTGAGGTCCTGTCACTGCGCGCTGCCGCTTCGGCTTCCCCTGCTTCACGGATCGGCGGGCGGGCGGGCTGGCGGAGGGGAGTGTTTCTAGGTACTCAAAACACCCCCTCCCTGCTTGCGCGTATTCCGCCTCACACATGAGTGTGTCTCCCGCAGCAGCACCTCTTCTTGTAGGTGTTGGAACTGGAGACGAAGGAGGTGAGGTGCCCCCTTGAGGCTAGGAGCCCGGCGGCAGCCGACTCCGTTGCCTCCCGGAGTTCCGCCACTGACCCTCTCCCCCCGTCTCTCGACACCACTGACAGTACCACAATTGAAGCCACTGAGCTCTTCAGCACGACCCATTTTGTATCACAAATGTTTGCAAATGGAGATTGCATGGCTAGGTGCTTGATTTTATGTACCTTTGGCAAAGGGTCTGATTGAAACACCTGAATTCAATAATTAACAGGAGTGGCCAAATATTTTTGTCCATATATATATATTCCATATATATATATATATATATATATATCAATGTCAGTTTGCATCCTGCATAAATTAAGTTGTTTATTCCATGCACTGTAGTAGCCACCTTCTCTACAGGCTATGTCCTCTCTAATGGTTAACCAAGCCCCTGATGTAGCTGGACACACCCTCTCCTCTTAAGCATAGGTAACTAACACTGCATTACCCAGGTAGGCCCTTCATTCTCTACAGCACTGGTTCCCAACCTCTGTGCCACGGCACACCAGAACTTGTCTGATGTGCTGCCAGAGATACGCTGCCCGGCTGCCGGCATTAGACTCTAGGGCTCAGCCAGCACTTCTGCTCTTCCACAGCCCAACCTGTAACTTAGAGAATCGCAGCGTGACTCATAGGTCATGCACGCCACGTCGCCAGCATCAGCACCAGACTGAGTGCCAATATGCCACCAGCCAAGCGGTGCTCCTCACAGCCGTATAAACTGCCGGCAGTCATTGAGGAAATACTATTATTATGGGACAGTTCAATTTTGTTTATCTAATTGCTGTGGGGACAGTGTGAGGAATTACCAGGATGGGCAGTGTGTGGAACAACTGTGGGGGCAGTGTGTGGAATTACTGTGGGGGTAGTGTGTGGAATTACTTGGGGGGCAGTGGGGAAGTGTGTGGAATTACTGTGGGGGCCAATGTGTTTGTATTACTCTGGGGGTAAGTGTGTTTTTATTACCGTGGGGGCCAATGTGTGTGGTTCTTTCCCATGGGGGTCAATGTGTGAGTGTTTTTTTTCCTCATGGGAGACTGATGGTGTGCCTTGGTAATTTTAAAGGCTTGTCTGGTGCGCCTTGAGGTGAAAAAGGTTGAAAATCAATGCTCTAGAGTTCTTAGTAGAGAGATACTGGATGTCACTAGTTCCTACCAAATTGATAGGTTGCATTCTCCAAACTCACAGAACATAAAATGGTTGCCAATGCCTCTAGTGACTGCTCGTAATGGGTAGCTTAAAATGGAATATTTCTAAGCACTACTGTACAGTGCCATGGCAACAAATATTTATGGCTTATCACATGTGGACTTTGTACTTCAGTCTTCAGCATTTGTTTAAGTAACATAACAAGGAATAAAAACTATTCAGCATTTGTGGTTTGGAAAGAGAAGAGTTTTAACTAGGAGATCAAAAGGTAAGTGTTTTTTTCCCATTTTTCTGAGATAGGCATTCTTTTTTTTTTTAATGCGTTCTCTGAAACCTTGGCCTCTTTTACTACCCTGCAAAAGAAACCTCCAAGTCTCCCTGATTCATGAGATAGATACCGGAAACACTTTCTAATTACTTTGAATTGTGGCCCATATTTATCAAGCCTTGGGGAGTTATAAATGGCACGGTGATAAAGTACCAACCAATCAGCTCCTATTTGTCATTTTTCAAACACAGCCTGTGACATGGAAGTTAGGAGCTGGTTGGTTGGTAGTTTATCACCGTGCAATTTATAACTCTCCAAGGTTTGATAAATCTGGCCCTGTTTCAGAAAAGGATTCCGTACTAATTTTTACTGTCTAAAGGAAATAATAAAATTATGCTTATAAAAAGTTCTAAGGCTATATACCCCATCTTCTGCTTCTATTGTCCTACTACCCCATCATTACTGTAATCATTTCACTGCCCCATCGTTCTGTATAAAAAGTAAATTTTACTACAGTGTCCTCATATATCTTGCCTCAATACGCCATGCAGTGGAAGATGCCTGGCATGAGTGAAGCAAAGGGTTCTGTGCAACTCCGTTAGCATTGGGTGTCTTTTTTCTCAAAATGCATGTTTTTCACATTGCTATGCGACTAAGATGCACATACCACTTTTGCTGATTAAAATTATATGCACTATGCCTTCATATATGCTGTGTGTGACCATGTCTAATTCTGCATACAAAATGGTACGTTACAGTGTTTTCTAGGAAAACAGTGGATCTTCAGAGCTCTACGGTTTCGAGATCTTTAGTCTCAAAAATCTTCTCTGCAAGCTTTGATACATATGCCCTTGATTTTTTTTTACTTGCTATTGTCCACTGTACTGCCTGGGGACAATAGCAAGAGGAGGAGGTGGTTTGTTGTTGTTTTTTACAGGCAGTGCTGTGCTGCTCCCGTGAGACAGCAGTCAGCTCCCAGGGCAGTGTCTCTGACCCACCTGTCTGCCCACAGCTGGCTCCAACGCTGTGCGGGTGATCTCCAGTACCTGGGATCTCTCCTATGCCAGCTAGTGTCTTAAACTCTCTTCTTTGCCATGCAGTGCAGCAACTAGTGCGCGGTGCAACATGCAAGCTATAGAAGCGAGCTGCTGTTGCTGTGTTTTTCGGCAGGCTATGACCCCGGCTGCCTGCCCAGTACCAACCAATAACAAGCTGCCGGCTGAAAAAAACCACAGCTAAGAGCCTGGACAACCACCAACTCTCACCGAGTATCACTACAGCAGCTTTGTGGTGAGTTTAAAGACAGACTTTATTATCGCACTGTGCTCCCAGTTAGCAGTATCAACCCCCGCGTTGCCTCCCAGATGGGGGGATTTGGTGTAGCTTATAGGGGGATGATACAGGATAAAGTTTGGAGAATAAAGTTGAGGAGCTCGTCGCCTCTCATAATTACCTTCTCACCTCCCATAGTTTGGTTCTGGTGTAGCTTTCGGACGTTAAGGACAAGTTGACTGACCTGGAGGATAGGTCCAGAAGAAACAATGGCCCTCATTCCGAGTTGATCGCTCGCTAGCTACTTTTAGCAGCCGTGCAAACTCATAGTTGTCGCCCACGGGGGAGTGTATTTTTGCTTTGCAGGAGTGCGAACGCCTGTGCAGCAGAGCGGCTGCAAACACATTTTGTGCAGAACAAGACCAGCCCTGTAGTTACTTATTCTGTGCGATGATTGCTGCGACGAATGACACGGTAATGACGTCAGATATCCACCCAGCAAACGCCTGGCCATGCCTATGTTTTTCCTAACACTCCCAAAAAATGGTCAGTTGACACCCAGAAACTCCCACTTCCTGTCAATCTCCTTGTGATCGGCTGTGCGACTGAAAGCGTCGCTAGAACCTGTGCAAAACCACGATGCTCTTTGTACCCGTACGCCTTGCGTGCGCATTGCGGTGCATACGCATGTGCAGTTTTGCCATTTTTTAACTGAGCGACCAACGGCAGCTAGCGATCAACTCAGAATGAGGGCCCATGTCAAGAACAGAGGCGTTCCAGAAACTGTACCACCGTTTGACCTTCAAAACTTTGCTCTTACTCTCTTTAAAAAATTGCTTCCATCAGCAGACGATCGAGACTTACTGATTGATAGGATTCTTCGTCTCCCTAAGCCTCGCTCTGCTCCCAGCATTACCCCTCGAGATGTTCTCCTACGACTTAATTTCTTCCACATTAAGGAGTACATTCTTAAGGCTGCCTGTTTGGCGGATGATACTGACATTCCAGACAACTTACATCTTTTCTCGGATTTGTCGCTTCACACCATAAACAAACAGAGCTCATTTCAACTCAGTAAGAAAGCACTGCGGGACAGAGATATACAGTATAATTGGGGTTTCCCGGTCAAATTGTTGGTGAGGAGATAGATCCACTTCATTTATTTCCTCAGAGGATGCTGGTGTCAAACTACTCTTGGAATGGAACATCCCCGTCTCAATATCTTCATCTTCTCTGGGCACTCCGCTACATGCGGACTGGTCCAGCTTGGGATGATGGACCTTTGTCTTCATTATTGCTATGTGTAACAGACATTAGCTGGTCAAGACGGAGTTGCTTCGAATTGAGTCCAAACCTTTTTTTTACAATTTCCTGATCCTGCTCTCCGTAGCCTGAAGTTTTAATCGAGATGCAGCTTGATATTCGTATTGTTATAATGTTATATTTTCTGTTCCCTATTCCTAGTTCCGATTAGGTTTCATGGGTGGGGTGGGTGTTAGCCTGTCCCCACAAGTTAACTATGTCGTCGTATTTGTTTCTGGCGACACCTACAAGGTCCTGATATACTGGGACTTTTTTTTTTTTTTCACCCTTTTTTGTTTCTCTCGCCTTTTTGACAGATATTCCAATAGCATTTTTATATCCTTGTTTTTTCATTCTACTTAATGGTTAAGGTCCTTTCCCTTAATGTAAAAGAGCTTAACTCTCCACATAAGCGGAGTCTGGCCATTGCTTCTTTTCACCAGTGTAGAGCTAATATTGTAGCCCTCCAGTGAGACAAATTTTTCTTCTCTGGCTTCCACTGTTTTTAGGGATCATATATACCCAACATGTTATACTGCAAATGGCCCACTAAACGCAATGGCGTTGCTATATTACTGACATTCCAGACAACTTACATCTTTTCTCGGATTTGTCGCTTCACACCATAAACAGAGCTCATTTCAACTAGAGATGAGCGCCTGAAATTTTTCGGGTTTTGTGTTTTGGTTTTGGGTTCGGTTCCGCGGCCGTGTTTTGGGTTCGAACGCGTTTTGGCAAAACCTCACCGAATTTTTTTTGTCGGATTCGGGTGTGTTTTGGATTCGGGTGTTTTTTTCAAAAAACACTAAAAAACAGCTTAAATCATAGAATTTGGGGGTCATTTTGATCCCAAAGTATTATTAACCTCAAAAACCATAATTTACACTCATTTTCAGTCTATTCTGAATACCTCACACCTCACAATATTATTTTTAGTCCTAAAATTTGCACCGAGGTCGCTGTGTGAGTAAGATAAGCGACCCTAGTGGCCGACACAAACACCGGGCCCATCTAGGAGTGGCACTGCAGTGTCACGCAGGATGTCCCTTCCAAAAAACCCTCCCCAAACAGCACATGACGCAAAGAAAAAAAGAGGCGCAATGAGGTAGCTGTGTGAGTAAGATTAGCGACCCTAGTGGCCGACACAAACACCGGGCCCATCTAGGAGTGGCACTGCAGTGTCACGCAGGATGGCCCTTCCAAAAAACCCTCCCCAAACAGCACATGACGCAAAGAAAAAAAGAGGCGCAATGAGGTAGCTGTGTGAGTAAGATTAGCGACCCTAGTGGCCGACACAAACACCGGGCCCATCTAGGAGTGGCACTGCAGTGTCACGCAGGATGTCCCTTCCAAAAAACCCTCCCCAAACAGCACATGACGCAAAGAAAAAAAGAGGCGCAATGAGGTAGCTGTGTGAGTAAGATTAGCGACCCTAGTGGCCGACACAAACACCGGGCCCATCTAGGAGTGGCACTGCAGTGTCACGCAGGATGTCCCTTCCAAAAAACCCTCCCCAATCAGCACATGATGCAAAGAAAAAGAAAAGAAAAAAGAGGTGCAAGATGGAATTGTCCTTGGGCCCTCCCACCCACCCTTATGTTGTATAAACAAAACAGGACATGCACACTTTAACCAACCCATCATTTCAGTGACAGGGTCTGCCACACGACTGTGACTGATATGACGGGTTGGTTTGGACCCCCCCCCAAAAAAGAAGCAATTAATCTCTCCTTGCACAAACTGGCTCTACAGAGGCAAGATGTCCACCTCATCTTCACCCTCCGATATATCACCGTGTACATCCCCCTCCTCACAGATTATCAATTCGTCCCCACTGGAATCCACCATCTCAGCTCCCTGTGTACTTTGTGGAGGCAATTGCTGCTGGTCAATGTCTCCGCGGAGGAATTGATTATAATTCATTTTAATGAACATCATCTTCTCCACATTTTCTGGATGTAACCTCGTACGCCGATTGCTGACAAGGTGAGCGGCGGCACTAAACACTCTTTCGGAGTACACACTTGTGGGAGGGCAACTTAGGTAGAATAAAGCCAGTTTGTGCAAGGGCCTCCAAATTGCCTCTTTTTCCTGCCAGTATAAGTACGGACTGTGTGACGTGCCTACTTGGATGCGGTCACTCATATAATCCTCCACCATTCTATCAATGTTGAGAGAATCATATGCAGTGACAGTAGACGACATGTCCGTAATCGTTGTCAGGTCCTTCAGTCCGGACCAGATGTCAGCATCAGCAGTCGCTCCAGACTGCCCTGCATCACCGCCAGCGGGTGGGCTCGGAATTCTGAGCCTTTTCCTCGCACCCCCAGTTGCGGGAGAATGTGAAGGAGGAGATGTTGACAGGTCGCGTTCCGCTTGACTTGACAATTTTGTCACCAGCAGGTCTTTCAACCCCAGCAGACCTGTGTCTGCCGGAAAGAGAGATCCAAGGTAGGCTTTAAATCTAGGATCGAGCACGGTGGCCAAAATGTAGTGCTCTGATTTCAACAGATTGACCACCCGTGAATCCTTGTTAAGCGAATTAAGGGCTGCATCCACAAGTCCCACATGCCTAGCGGAATCGCTCCCTTTTAGCTCCTTCTTCAATGCCTCCAGCTTCTTCTGCAAAAGCCTGATGAGGGGAATGACCTGACTCAGGCTGGCAGTGTCTGAACTGACTTCACGTGTGGCAAGTTCAAAGGGCATCAGAACCTTGCACAACGTTGAAATCATTCTCCACTGCACTTGAGACAGGTGCATTCCACCTCCTATATCGTGCTCAATTGTATAGGCTTGAATGGCCTTTTGCTGCTCCTCCAACCTCTGAAGCATATAGAGGGTTGAATTCCACCTCGTTACCACTTCTTGCTTCAGATGATGGCAGGGCAGGTTCAGTAGTTTTTGGTGGTGCTCCAGTCTTCTGTACGTGGTGCCTGTACGCCGAAAGTGTCCCGCAATTCTTCTGGCCACCGACAGCATCTCTTGCACGCCCCTGTCGTTTTTTAAAAAATTCTGCACCACCAAATTCAAGGTATGTGCAAAACATGGGACGTGCTGGAATTTGCCCATATTTAATGCACACACAATATTGCTGGCGTTGTCCGATGCCACAAATCCACAGGAGAGTCCAATTGGGGTAAGCCATTCCGCGATGATCTTCCTCAGTTGCCGTAAGAGGTTTTCAGCTGTGTGCGTATTCTGGAAAGCGGTGATACAAAGCGTAGCCTGCCTAGGAAAGAGTTGGCGTTTGCGAGATGCTGCTACTGGTGCCGCCGCTGCTGTTCTTGCGGCGGGAGTCCATACATCTACCCAGTGGGCTGTCACAGTCATATAGTCCTGACCCTGCCCTGCTCCACTTGTCCACATGTCCGTGGTTAAGTGGACATTGGGTACAACTGCATTTTTTAGGACACTGGTGAGTCTTTTTCTGACGTCCGTGTACATTCTCGGTATCGCCTGCCTAGAGAAGTGGAACCTAGATGGTATTTGGTAACGGGGGCACACTGCCTCAATAAATTGTCTAGTTCCCTGTGAACTAACGGCGGATACCGGACGCACGTCTAACACCAACATAGTTGTCAAGGACTCAGTTATCCGCTTTGCAGTAGGATGACTGCTGTGATATTTCATCTTCCTCGCAAAGGACTGTTGAACAGTCAATTGCTTACTGGAAGTAGTACAAGTGGGCTTACGACTTCCCCTCTGGGATGACCATCGACTCCCAGCGGCAACAACAGCAGCGCCAGCAGCAGTAGGCGTTACACGCAAGGATGCATCGGAGGAATCCCAGGCAGGAGAGGACTCGTCAGAATTGCCAGTGACATGGCCTGCAGGACTATTGGCATTCCTGGGGAAGGAGGAAATTGACACTGAGGGAGTTGGTGGGGTGGTTTGCGTGAGCTTGGTTACAAGAGGAAGGGATTTACTGGTCAGTGGACTGCTTCCGCTGTCACCCAAAGTTTTTGAACTTGTCACTGACTTATTATGAATGCGCTGCAGGTGACGTATAAGGGAGGATGTTCCGAGGTGGTTAACGTCCTTACCCCTACTTATTACAGCTTGACAAAGGGAACACACGGCTTGACACCTGTTGTCCGCATTTCTGGTGAAATACCTCCACACCGAAGAGCTGATTTTTTTGGTATTTTCACCTGGCATGTCAACGGCCATATTCCTCCCACGGACAACAGGTGTCTCCCCGGGTGCCTGACTTAAACAAACCACCTCACCATCAGAATCCTCCTGGTCAATTTCCTCCCCAGCGCCAGCAACACCCATATCCTCCTCATCCTGGTGTACTTCAACACTGACATCTTCAATCTGACTATCAGGAACTGGACTGCGGGTGCTCCTTCCAGCACTTGCAGGGGGCGTGCAAATGGTGGAAGGCGCATGCTCTTCACGTCCAGTGTTGGGAAGGTCAGGCATCGCAACCGACACAATTGGACTCTCCTTGTGGATTTGGGATTTCGAAGAATGCACAGTTCTTTGCTGTGCTGCTTTTGCCAGCTTGAGTCTTTTCATTTTTCTAGCGAGAGGCTGAGTGCTTCCATCCTCATGTGAAGCTGAACCACTAGCCATGAACATAGGCCAGGGCCTCAGCCGTTCCTTGCCACTCCGTGTGGTAAATGGCATATTGGCAAGTTTACGCTTCTCCTCCGACAATTTTATTTTAGGTTTTGGAGTCCTTTTTTTACTGATATTTGGTGTTTTGGATTTGACATGCTCTGTACTATGACATTGGGCATCGGCCTTGGCAGACGACGTTGCTGGCATTTCATCGTCTCGGCCATGACTAGTGGCAGCAGCTTCAGCACGAGGTGGAAGTGGATCTTGATCTTTCCCTAATTTTGGAACCTCAACATTTTTGTTCTCCATATTTTAATAGGCACAACTAAAAGGCACCTCAGGTAAACAATGGAGATGGATGGATTGGATACTAGTATACAATTATGGACGGGCTGCCGAGTGCCGACACAGAGGTAGCCACAGCCGTGAACTACCGCACTGTACTGTGTCTGCTGCTAATATATAGACTGGTTGATAAAGAGATAGTATACTCGTAAC
The DNA here is from genome assembly GCF_028390025.1 of Pseudophryne corroboree. NCBI lineage: Eukaryota > Metazoa > Chordata > Amphibia > Anura > Myobatrachidae > Pseudophryne > Pseudophryne corroboree. Next base: position 163,357,460 of record NC_086447.1, on the reverse strand, counting down.
TAGTATGTATGTATAAAGAAAGAAAAAAAAACCACGGTTAGGTGGTATATACAATTATGGACGGGCTGCCGAGTGCCGACACAGAGGTAGCCACAGCCGTGAACTACCGCACTGTACTGTGTCTGCTGCTAATATAGACTGGTTGATAAAGAGATAGTATACTCGTAACTAGTATGTATGTATAAAGAAAGAAAAAAAAACCACGGTTAGGTGGTATATACAATTATGGACGGGCTGCCGAGTGCCGACACAGAGGTAGCCACAGCCGTGAACTACCGCACTGTACTGTGTCTGCTGCTAATATATAGACTGGTTGATAAAGAGATAGTATACTCGTAACTAGTATGTATGTATAAAGAAAGAAAAAAAAACCACGGTTAGGTGGTATATACAATTATGGACGGGCTGCCGAGTGCCGACACAGAGGTAGCCACAGCCGTGAACTACCGCACTGTACTGTGTCTGCTGCTAATATATAGACTGGTTGATAAAGAGATAGTATACTCGTAACTAGTATGTATGTATGTATAAAGAAAGAAAAAAAAACCACGGTTAGGTGGTATATACAATTATGGACGGGCTGCCGAGTGCCGACACAGAGGTAGCCACAGCCGTGAACTACCGCACTGTACTGTGTCTGCTGCTAATATATAGACTGGTTGATAAAGAGATAGTATACTCGTAACTAGTATGTATGTATAAAGAAAGAAAGAAAAACCACGGTTAGGTGGTATATACAATTATGGACGGGCTGCCGAGTGCCGACACAGAGGTAGCCACAGCCGTGAACTACCGCACTGTACTGTGTCTGCTGCTAATATATAGACTGGTTGATAAAGAGATAGTATACTCGTAACTAGTATGTATGTATAAAGAAAGAAAAAAAAACCACGGTTAGGTGGTATATACAATTATGGACGGGCTGCCGAGTGCCGACACAGAGGTAGCCACAGCCGCGAACTACCGCACTGTACTGTGTCTGCTGCTAATATATAGACTGGTTGATAAAGAGATAGTATACTCGTAACTAGTATGTATGTATAAAGAAAGAAAGAAAAACCACGGTTAGGTGGTATATACAATTATGGACGGGCTGCCGAGTGCCGACACAGAGGTAGCCACAGCCGTGAACTACCGCACTGTACTGTGTCTGCTGCTAATATATAGACTGGTTGACAAAGAGATAGTATACTCGTAACTAGTATGTATGTATAAAGAAAGAAAAAAAAACCACGGTTAGGTGGTATATACAATTATGGACGGGCTGCCGAGTGCCGACACAGAGGTAGCCACAGCCGTGAACTACCGCACTGTACTGTGTCTGCTGCTAATATATAGACTGGTTGATAAAGAGATAGTATACTCGTAACTAGTATGTATGTATAAAGAAAGAAAAAAAAACCACGGTTAGGTGGTATATACAATTATGGACGGGCTGCCGAGTGCCGACACAGAGGTAGCCACAGCCGTGAACTACCGCACTGTACTGTGTCTGCTGCTAATATATAGACTGGTTGATAAAGAGATAGTATACTCGTAACTAGTATGTATGTATAAAGAAAGAAAGAAAAACCACGGTTAGGTGGTATATACAATTATGGACGGGCTGCCGAGTGCCGACACAGAGGTAGCCACAGCCGTGAACTACCGCACTGTACTGTGTCTGCTGCTAATATATAGACTGGTTGATAAAGAGATAGTATACTCGTAACTAGTATGTATGTATAAAGAAAGAAAAAAAAACCACGGTTAGGTGGTATATACAATTATGGACGGGCTGCCGAGTGCCGACACAGAGGTAGCCACAGCCGTGAACTACCGCACTGTACTGTGTCTGCTGCTAATATATAGACTGGTTGATAAAGAGATAGTATACTCGTAACTAGTATGTATGTATAAAGAAAGAAAGAAAAACCACGGTTAGGTGGTATATACAATTATGGACGGGCTGCCGAGTGCCGACACAGAGGTAGCCACAGCCGTGAACTACCGCACTGTACTGTGTCTGCTGCTAATATATAGACTGGTTGATAAAGAGATAGTATACTCGTAACTAGTATGTATGTATAAAGAAAGAAAAAAAAACCACGGTTAGGTGGTATATACAATTATGGACGGGCTGCCGAGTGCCGACACAGAGGTAGCCACAGCCGTGAACTACCGCACTGTACTGTGTCTGCTGCTAATATATAGACTGGTTGATAAAGAGATAGTATACTCGTAACTAGTATGTATGTATAAAGAAAGAAAGAAAAACCACGGTTAGGTGGTATATACAATTATGGACGGGCTGCCGAGTGCCGACACAGAGGTAGCCACAGCCGTGAACTACCGCACTGTACTGTGTCTGCTGCTAATATATAGACTGGTTGATAAAGAGATAGTATACTCGTAACTAGTATGTATGTATAAAGAAAGAAAAAAAAAACCACGGTTAGGTGGTATATACAATTATGGACGGGCTGCCGAGTGCCGACACAGAGGTAGCCACAGCCGTGAACTACCGCACTGTACTGTGTCTGCTGCTAATATATAGACTGGTTGATAAAGAGATAGTATACTCGTAACTAGTATGTATGTATAAAGAAAGAAAGAAAAACCACGGTTAGGTGGTATATACAATTATGGACGGGCTGCCGAGTGCCGACACAGAGGTAGCCACAGCCGTGAACTACCGCACTGTACTGTGTCTGCTGCTAATATATAGACTGGTTGATAAAGAGATAGTATACTCGTAACTAGTATGTATGTATAAAGAAAGAAAAAAAAACCACGGTTAGGTGGTATATACAATTATGGACGGGCTGCCGAGTGCCGACACAGAGGTAGCCACAGCCGTGAACTACCGCACTGTACTGTGTCTGCTGCTAATATAGACTGGTTGATAAAGAGATAGTATACTCGTAACTAGTATGTATGTATAAAGAAAGAAAAAAAAACCACGGTTAGGTGGTATATACAATTATGGACGGGCTGCCGAGTGCCGACACAGAGGTAGCCACAGCCGTGAACTACCGCACTGTACTGTGTCTGCTGCTAATATATAGACTGGTTGATAAAGAGATAGTATACTCGTAACTAGTATGTATGTATAAAGAAAGAAAAAAAAACCACGGTTAGGTGGTATATACAATTATGGACGGGCTGCCGAGTGCCGACACAGAGGTAGCCACAGCCGTGAACTACCGCACTGTACTGTGTCTGCTGCTAATATAGACTGGTTGATAAAGAGATAGTATACTCGTAACTAGTATGTATGTATAAAGAAAGAAAAAAAAACCACGGTTAGGTGGTATATACAATTATGGACGGGCTGCCGAGTGCCGACACAGAGGTAGCCACAGCCGTGAACTACCGCACTGTACTGTGTCTGCTGCTAATATAGACTGGTTGTTGATAAAGAGATAGTATACTACTAATATTATATATACTGGTGGTCAGGTCACTGGTCACTAGTCACACTGGCAGTGGCACTCCTGCAGCAAAAGTGTGCACTGTTTAATTTTAATATAATATTATGTACTCCTGGCTCCTGCTATAACCTATAACTGGCACTGCAGTAGTGCTCCCCAGTCTCCCCCACAATTATAAGCTGTGTGAGCTGAGCAGTCAGACAGATATATAATATATATAGATGATGCAGCACACTGGCCTGAGCCTGAGCAGTGCACACAGATATGGTATGTGACTGACTGAGTCACTGTGTGTATCGCTTTTTTCAGGCAGAGAACGGATATATTAAATAAACTGCACTGTGTGTCTGGTGGTCACTCACTATATAATATATTATGTACTCCTGGCTCCTGCTATAACCTATAACTGGCACTGCAGTAGTGCTCCCCAGTCTCCCCCACAATTATAAGCTGTGTGGGCTGAGCAGTCAGACAGATATATATAATATTATATATAGATAATAGATGATGCAGCACACTGGCCTGAGCCTGAGCAGTGCACACAGATATGGTATGTGACTGAGTCACGGTGTGCTGTGTATCGCTTTTTTCAGGCAGAGAACGGATTATAAAGTAAACTGCACTGTCCTCACTAGTAAACTCTCTCCACTCAGTCTCTACACTTCTACAGTAACAGTACTCCTCCTAGTCAGCTCCAGTAAATCTCTCTCAGTCTCTTATAATCTAAATGGAGAGGACGCCAGCCACGTCCTCTCCCTATCAATCTCAATGCACGTGTGAAAATGGCGGCGACGCGCGGCTCCTTATATAGAATCCGAGTCTCGCGATAGAATCCGAGCCTCGCGAGAATCCGACAGCGTCATGATGACGTTCGGGCGCGCTCGGGTTAACCGAGCAAGGCGGGAAGATCCGAGTCGCTCGGACCCGTGAAAAAAAACATGAAGTTCGGGCGGGTTCGGATTCAGAGGAACCGAACCCGCTCATCTCTAATTTCAACTCAGTAAGAAAGCACTGCGGGACAGAGATATACAGTATAATTGGGGTTTTCCGGTCAAATTGTTGGTGAGGAGAGATGGATCCACTTCATTTATTTCCTCAGAGGATGCTGGTGTCAAACTACTCTCGGAATGGAACATCCCCGTCTCAATATCTTCATCTTCTCTGGGCACTCCGCTACATGCGGACTGGTCCAGCTTGGGATGATGGACCTTTGTCTTCATTATTGCTATGTGTAACAGACATTAGCTGGTCAAGACGGAGTTGCTTCGAATTGAGTCCAAACCTTTTTTTTTACAATTTCCTGATCCTGCTCTCCGTAGCCTGAAGTTTTAATCGAGATGCAGCTTGATATTCGTATTGTTATAATGTTATATTTTCTGTTCCCTATTCCTAGTTCCGATTAGGTTTCATGGGTGGGGTGGGTGTTAGCCTGTCCCCACAAGTTAACTATGTCGTCGTATTTGTTTCTGGCGACACATATAAGATCCTGATATACTGGGACTTTTTTTTTTTTTTCATTTTTCACCCTTTTTTGTTTCTCTCGCCTTTTTGACAGATATTTTAATAGCATTTTTATATCCTTGTTTTTTCATTCTACTTAATGGTTAAGGTCCTTTCCCTTAATATAAAAGAGCTTAGCTCTCCACATAAGCGGAGTCTGGACATTGCTTCTTTTCACCAGTGTAGAGCTAATATTGTAGCCCTCCAGTGAGACGAATTTTTCTTCTCTGGCTTCCACTGTTTTTAGGGATCATAGATACCCAACATGTTATACTGCAAATGGCCCACTAAACGCAATGGCGTTGCTATATTATTCCATAGGAATACTCCCTTTACCCTGCATCGGAAATATAAACATGAAAATGGGCAGTACTTAATTCTTGTAGGTACTGTAGAAAACACCCTGATTACGGTAGTCTCCCAATATGCGCCTAACTCTCATCAGATTCCTTTTCTAAGAGATACTTTCAAAGAAATCCATTAGGTCAGACAAGGAACCCTCATTGTAATGGGTGATTTTAACATGGTCCTTGATCCCAAACTTGATAGGTCCTCTACCCATGGCTTTCAACATTCTCCTAGGGATATAAGTCCCCTCTCTTGCTTTCAAGAAATTACTTGCAGAGTTCAACCTATATGATGTCTGGCGTATGTCCTTACCTACAGAGCGAGATTATAACTTTTTTCTGCTGTTCATAACAGTTACTTTAGGATAGATCTTATCCTATTGGAAAAGTGGGTTCTTCAATGTACTCCAAAAATTAGAATCCTCCCCATCACATGGTCCGACCATGCCCCTGTTTTGTGGATGTGGGATACGAGTCATCATTTCCCTTCTGCTCGCCCTTGGTGTTTCCCAGATTGCCAATTAAATGGTCCTGAGACTCATAAAGCCTTGTCTGACTCTTTGGCTCTGTATATGCACACTAATTCTCCGGATGATACTTCCGTTTTTACTTATTGGTGTGCTCTGAAGGAGGTCCTTCGTGGTACTTCTATTCAGAAAGGTGCTCAACTTAAAGCTCTAGAAAATCCCAAGCTGATTTAGAGCAGACCCTCTGAAGTTTGGAGTCTCAGAATCAGGCCCATCCCACTAAAGCCTTACGTAAACAACTCCAAGAACTGAGACACCAGCTTCAGAAGTTTTTTTATGGATCGCATGCATTCTGCTCTTGCTCACCTTCATCATAAATTTTACACTGCTGGGAATAAAGCCTCTTGTTTATTAGCACGAAAGCTTTGTGGTTGACAGCCCTGTAACCGTATTAAGGGGGTCATTCCGAGTTGATCGCTAGCTGCATTCATTTGCTGTGCAGCAATCAGGCAAAAAAACGGCACTTCTGCGCATGTGTATGCGGCGCATTGCGCTCGCGCGTCGTACTACTGCAACGAACGATGTCATTTCACATAAGGTCTAGCAAAGCTTTTCAGTCACACTGCTGGCCGCAGAGTGATTGACAGGAAGAGGGCGTTTCTGGGTGTCAACTGACCGTTTTCAGGGAGTGTTCAAAAAAATGCAGGCGTGCCAGGAAAAATGCAGGCGTGGCTGGGCGAACACAGGGCGTGTTCGTGACGTCAAAACAGGAACTGAATAGTCTGAAGTGATCGCAAGTGCTGAGTAGGTATTGAGCTACACTAAAACTGCACACAAAAAAATTGCTGCCGCTCTGCGATCCTTTCGTTCACCCTTCTGCTAAGCTAAAATATACTCCCAGTGGGAGGTGGCATAGCGTTTGCACGGCTGCAAAAAACTGCTAGCGAGCGAACAACTCGGAATGACCACCTAAATGTCTTATTGCCCCCATAGGAAAGCACTGTCTCAATCTTTTGGACATTGTTAACCTGTTTTCCGAGTTTTATTCTAAACTATACAATCTACGTGAGGATCCCTCTACTCCTCAACCCTCTGAGGCTAACATTTCTTCATTTTTAGACACCCTCCTTCTCCTATCCCTAGATGAAAACAACCTGGCGTCCTTGGATGCCCCTTTGACACTGGAGGAGATTCAACTTGTGATTAGCCAACTACCACAGGGGAAATCCCCTGGACCTGATGGCTTCACCAACTCATTCTATTCTGCATTCAGTGAGACTCTCTCTCCTCTCCATTTGCAACTTTATGCTAAAGCCACTAGTGTTGGGTTCTTCCCAGCCGAAATGGTTGAGGCTCAAATTGTCACTATCCCCAAACCCAGCAAGGATCCCTCTGAATGCAAGAATTATCGTCCGACAGCCCTCCTGAACATTGACTGAAAGATTTATGCTAAATGAATTGCAAACCGATTGAACCCCTTACTCCCACAATTGATCCATCCAGATCAAGTAGGCTTTGTTCTTGGCCGCCAGGCTCCTGATAATACCCATAGAGTGCTAGATTTAGTTGAATGTGCTTCACACACCAATTCTCAACTCCTCCTACTTTCTCTGGACGCTGAAAAGGCATTTAACCGCCTTCACTGGGGATATATGTAACGGGTGTTATCCAAGTTTGGTCTCCAGGGGGCTATTTTACGCTCTATTTGAACCCTTTATAAAGACCCATCTGCTAGAATTTTTTGCAATGGTTTCCTATCACTACCCTTTCGAATATCCAACGGTACTAGGCAGTGGTGCCCACTTTCTCCACTCATATTTGCACTAGCTATTGAGCCTCTGGACCACACATATCCGCCTTGCCCCAAATTTCCCAGGCCTCTTGGTTTGCAATACCTCTCATAAATTATGTATTTTGCAGATGCCGTTTTGTTATTTGTAACCAGCCAAGAGACCTCCTTGCTCGCTCTACATTCCATACTGGAAAGTTATAGTGCCGCCTCATATTATAAATTAAATACCACTAAAGACATGCTTCCCATTTATATGGAAAGAATCAACGTTATTATATTTAGGAATTTCTATTACTTCTCATATAAAGAATGTTTATACCATTAACTACGCTCCCTTATTAACTCAGTTGACTTCTCTAATTTCATCTTGGATGTGTCACGAGATCTCTTGGCTGGGCCGCATATCAGCATTTAAAATGATGATGTTACCGAAATTGATGTACCTGTTTCGGACTATCCCATATACTATTCCTCATAAGTTGCTAACTCTGATGAGATTGATGTTATCCTATGTATGGAAGCGTAAACCTCCTAGGTTGGCGTATTCCTGTATGACTCACTCTAAATCCCAAGGAAGGCTCAACCTCCCTGATTTAACTAAGTACCACAAAGCAGCATTGCTTTTTCAGATATGTGACCTCTTCCTTCCTCCAAACTTTAAGCCTTGGGTAAATTTGGAGCAGCGTCTTTTACAGGAATTCCCACTTGCTGATTTATTTTGGTTGCCTCGACAACTCCGCACTCATTTTCCATTATCCCCTTCTTCTGTTCTTGATACCCTGAAAATATGGGAACTCAGACATCTGACCCACTTTGATATTACTCTCCATACCAGGAATATCTCTCTACATGCGTGAGACAAAGTGTTACCCCATCTCAATTTTTCATATTGAAGACGCTTAGGTCTTACGTCCCTTGCTTATGTCTTATCCCCGACTACCCTTCTACCTCTAGTGGATTTAAAAGCTAAATTTACTTTAGACTAGTGGTTCTCTAACTGTGTGCCGTGGCACCCTAGGGTGCTGCGGGACACTTGCAGGTGTGTCTCAGGTCCAGGACCAATTATACCAAACTATTTATTGTCAATGTAAAAGACAAAACTAGTGCTTGTGGCTGCCAATCATAAAATATGTGGACAAACAGAAGCAAATCTTGTTCTTCACCACATAATTGAACCTAAGGATGATATATAAACATATAACATTTACTTAATTTCATATTTTTTTCTAAATTTCTCAATAAGATACTTTTGGCCTAGGGTTGCCCTAAAAAAATTTCTGATACTCTAGGGCGCCGTGATTCAAAAACGTTTGGGAACCACTGCTTAAGATCCTTCGGCATGGTTCCATTACTTCCAACTCAAACATTGGGTAGATGGTGTGGCCATTAACGCTAAAGTTTTCCAAACTCCTTCAGATCGCATTTTGAATAGGTTGACTCAATCCTCATCACGCGTTGCTATTTTCTATTGGTATAGTTTGCTTTTACCTCCAAATTTAACAATTAAAACATCTTCTCAACTTAATTGGGAGAGTGATCTATATCGCACATTTACTCTGAAACAATGGGAAACTATCCACCTCTCCTCTTTTTTTTGCAATCAAAATGCAGTAACCATACTGAAATGCATATTAAATTCATACATAGGGGTATATTTACTAAGGTCCCGATTTTAACCGAGATGATGTTTTTTCTTCAAAGTGTCATCTCGGGAATTTACTAAACTCAAATCACGGCAGTGAAGAGGGCATTCGTATTATTTTGGAAGTCCTAGGAAAAAATTACGAATCAATACACCATCGGTCAAATACGCCTGCAATTTGGTAGAAATCGGTCATTTACTAAAAAGTGCAAATCACAAACACTGCCGACAATAGCCAAACACTGCCGTGCTGAAATACAATTCGTGAAAAAGTGCTAAAAAAAAACAGACCTGCTTTTTTTACCGTGTTCGGATAGGCATGCACGGATCCATGAGATCCGTGCATTTTTTTCAGTGGGAAGGGGTGGGAAAGTGTTCTTTAAAAAAAAAAAAAATGCGTGGGGTCCCCCCTCCTAAGCAAAACCAGCCTCGGGCTCTTTGAGCCGGCCCTGGTTGAAAAAATATGGGGGGAAAAATGATAGGGGTTCCCCCATATTTAAACAACCAGCACCGGGCTCTGCGCCTGGTCCTGGTTCCAAAAATACGGGGGACAAAAAGCGTAGGGGTCCCCCGTATTTCTGAAACCAGCACCGGGCTCCACTAGCCAGATACATAATGCCACAGCCGGGGGACACTTTTATCTAGGTCTCTGCGGCTCTGGCATTACATAACCAACTAGTCACCCCTGGCCGGGGTACCCTGGAGGAGTGGGGACCCCTTCAATCAAGGGGTCCCCCCCCTCCAGCCACCCAAGGACCAGGGGTGAAGCCCGAGGCTGTCCCCCCCATCCAAGGGCTGCGGATGGGAGGCTGATAGCCTTTTTGACAAAAAATGAATATTGTTTTTAGTAGCAGTACTACAAGTCCCAGCAAGCCTCCCCCGCAAGCTGGTACTTGGAGAACCACAAGTACCAGCATGCGGTGGAAAACCGGGCCCGCTGGTACCTGTAGTACTACTACTAAAAAAATACCCCAATAAAAACAGAAGACACACACCTTGAAAGTAAAACTTTAATACATACATCCACACCACCATATACACATACTTACCTATGTTCACACGAGGGTCGGTCCTCTTCTCCATGTAGAATCCATGGGGTACCTGTTGAAAAAATTATACTCACAAAATCCAGTGTAAATGGCTCCTCTTTTAATCCATTTGTAATCCTGGTACTTTGCAAAATAACAAAACGGACACCCGACCTCGCACTGAAAGGGGCCCCATGTTTTCACATGGGACCCCTTTCCCCCGAATGCCAGGAACCCCCCCTGACTTTTGTCTAAGAGGGTTCCATCAGCCAATCAGGGAGCGCCACATTGTGGCACCCTCCTGATTGGCTGTGTGCTCCTGTAGTGTATGACAGGCAGCACCCGGCAGTGTTACAATGTAGCGCCTATGCGCTCCATTGTAACCAATGGTGGGAACTTTGTGGTGTGAGGTTACTTTCGGTCAACCGCTGACCACAAAGTTCCCACCATTGGTTACAATGGAGCGCATAGGCGCTACATTGTAACACTGCCGTGTGCTGCCTGTCATACACTACAGGAGCACACAGCCAATCAGGAGGGTGCCACAATGTGGCGCTCCCTGATTGGCTGATGGAACCCTCTTAGACAAAAGTCAGGGGGGGGTTCCTGGCATTCGGGGAAAGGGGTCCCATGTGAAAACATGGGGCCCCTTTCAGTGCGAGGTCGGGTGTCCGTTTTGTTATTTTGCAAAGTACCAGGATTACAAATGGATTAAAAGAGGAGCCATCTACACTGGATTTTGTGAGTATAATTTTTTCAACAGGTACACCATGGATTCTACATGGAGAAGAGGACCGACCCTCGTGTGAACATAGGTAAGTATGTGTGTATGGAGGTGTGGATGTATGCAGAGCCGGATTCAGACCATGGGTGGCCCGGGGCACTTAAGAGAGTGGGGCCCCTAATAGAGAAGGCAGAAAATAAATATATATATATATATATATATATACACACACACACATATACATATATATATATATATATATACACACACACACATATATATATATATATATATATATTTGCCTCCCCAAGCAGCACACCCCCTGCCACACCGCAGATCGGATCTCTCTTCCGATCCGATCTGCGGTGCTGTGCTCCCCGGATCCCGTCCTCACTGCAGCAGCGGGCGCACAGACAGGACAGCTGAGCTGAGCGACGGCTCAGCTGTCCAATAAAGTATGAATGAAGCAGCCTGCCGCTCAGTCATTGGCTGGGCACGCAGGCTGCTTCATTGATACATTATTGGACAGCTGAGCCCAGTGGCGTACCTAGAAATTTTTCTCCCCCAAGCCAAAAAATCCTTCGGCGCACCCCCCCCCCCCCCCCCCCCATACCCCCCGTAATTGGCAATAGCAAAGATAGAAAAATGTGCACGCCGCAGGCGCGCGCCGACAAAAAGGGTGTGTGGCTTTGTCGAAATGGGCGTGGCTTTGCGTGGAGGGCGTGGCATTGCAGGAAAAGACTACCTTATACCCCAGTTTTGCAACCTGCACGCCCATATGTTGGCCACCACAGGAAAGAAAAATAATCCTGATTCATGCCCCTTACATTATTTGTCATTTTTCCTCCTTATAGTAATGCCCAGTATACATTATTCCACATACTGCAATGGCCCTTAGACATTATTCCACACACAATAATGCACATGACACAATATGCACACACTGTAATGCCCCAGACACATTATGCCACACACCGTAATGCCTGTGACACATTATGACAGGAATCACAATGCCCGTTATACATTATGCTACACACTGCAATGCCCCTGATACTTTATAGCACATACAATGTCTGTGACACAGTATGACACACACCACAATGATCCTGAGACATTATACCACATACCACAATGCCCGTGATATAGTATACAACACACCGTAATGCCTGATACATTATGACACACACCGCAATGTCCGTGATACATTATGCCACACACCGTAATGCCCATTACACATTAAGTTCTACAGTAAGGCTTCTAATTACTTTTAAATTACCTGCTCGTTGCCAGGGGTTTCATCCTCTTGGTTCCATGCACGGTGCCAGAGGTTTTCATGCTCAGGGTGTCATGCTCGTTGCCAGGGGTTTCATGCACCGGGTGTCATGCTCGTTGCTAGGGGGTAGTGCTTGTTGCTAGGGCCATACTCCCAGTGCCACATATGCCCCCAGTGCCAGATATTCCCCTACAGTGCCAGGTATATGCCCCTAGTGCCAGATATTCCCCCACAGTGCCAGGTACATGCCCCCAGTGCCACATATACCCCCCCCCCCCAGTGCCACATATGCCCCCTCAGTGCCTGCTCCCCCCAGTGCCAAATATTCCCCCACAGTGCCAGGTATATGCCCCCAGTGCCAGATATTCCCCCACAGTGCCAGGTATATGCCTCCAGTGCCAGATCTTCCCCCCACAGTGCCAGGTATATGCCCCCAGTGCCAGATCTGCCCCCACAGTGCCAGGTATATGCCCCCAGTGCCAGATCTGCCCCCCATAGTGCCAGGTATATGCCCCCAGTGCCAGATCTGCCCCCCACAGTGCCAGGTATATGCCCCAAGTGCCAGATCTGCCCCCCACAGTGCCAGGTATATGCCCCCAGTGCCAGATCTTCCCCCCCACAGTGCCAGGTATATGCCCCCCAGTGCCAGATCTGCCCCCACAGTGCCAGGTATATGCCCCCAGTGCCAGATCTTCCCCCCCCACAGTGCCAGGTATATGCCCCCAGTGCCAGATCTGCCCCCCACAGTGCCAGGTATATGCCCCAAGTGCCTGCTCCCCCCCCCCATGTGTTGGAGGGACACGGACCGCATCGCGCGTCTCTCCTGTGTCCCTCCCTGGCTCTCCCCCGCTGGTCTAATACAGGAAGTGCCGGTTCGTGAGCCAATCAGAGCTCACGAACGGCACTTCCTTAGACCGGCCGGGGGAGAGCCAGGGAGGGACACAGGAGAGACGCGCGATGCGCTCCGTGTCCCTCCAACACAGCAGGGAGGGAGAGGAGACCGCAGATTGACATGCGGATGCTCGTCCGCATGTCAATCTGTTCTAAGGGAGCCGGGGAGCGGAGCACAGCACCGCAGATCGGATCGGAAGAGAAATCCGATCTGCGGTGTAGCAGGGGGCCCTTTTGGAAAGGGGGGCCCGGGGTACGTATCCCCCGGGGCCCCCCCTTAATCCGGCTCTGGATGTATGTATTAAAGTTTTACTTTCAAGGTGTGTCTTCTGTTTTTATTGGGGTATTTTTTTAGTAGTAGTACTACAGGTACCAGCGGGCCCGGTTTTCCACCGCAGGCTGGTACTTGTGGTTCTCCAAGTACCAGCTTGCGGGGGAGGCTTGCTGGGACTTGTAGTACTGCTACTAAAAACAATATTCACTTTTTGTCAAAAAGGCTATCAGCCTCCCATCCGCAGCCCTTGGATGGGGGGGACAGCCTCGGGCTTCACCCCTGGCCCTTGGGTGGCTGGAGGGGGGGACCCCTTGATTGAAGGGGTCCCCACTCCTCCAGGGTACCCCGGCCAGGGGTGACTAGTTGGTTATGTAATGTCAGGGCTGCAGGGACCTAGATAAAAGTGTCCCCCGGCTGTGGCATTATGTATCTGGCTAGTGGAGCCCGGTGCTGGTTTCAGAAATGCGGGGGACCCCTACGCTTTTTGTCCCCCGTATTTTTGGAACCAGGACCAGGCGCAGAGCCCGGTGTTGGTTGTTTAAATATGGGGGAACCCCTGACATTTCCCCCCCCCATATTTTTACAACCAGGACCGGCTCAAAGAGCCCGAGGCTGGTTTTGCTTAGGAGGGGGGACCCCACGCAATTTTTTATTTATTTTAACACTGATTTATATTTTAATAAAGGTGCACAATGAAGCCCAGCACGGATCTCTCAGATCCGGCCGAGATTCATTGTATTAAAGTCGGCAGTGTTTTACAAGTCACACACGTAAAACACTGCACAAAAAAACGAATGACATCGACATCGGTAAATACGAAAATGCAGAATACGAAAGCTTAGTAAATTAGTCGTAATAAATTCAAAAAGTTGCAACTTTACACTTTCGATGTCATTCGTGATTGAACTTTAACCTCTGTCGGGATATTACGAATTTTAGTAAATATACCCCATAGACTGTATTTCCCCCCTTCTAAATTACACAAGATTTGTCCCGCTACCTCTAAGTTTTGTTGGCGTGTGTATCACTCATAAGGTACCATTTTCCATGTTTTCTGGGATTGCCCTTCCCTTCGTCCCTTTTAGAATAAAGTGTTTCAGCTTATTCAAGATGTTCTAGGACTTATTTTACCTCAGGATCCCTCTTTAGCTCTTTTCCATTGGTATCCTAGTTTTGTCCCTGAATCCTCCCGCTATGTTCTGGGTCACATTTTAATATCCGCAAGGGCTACTATTGCTCAGCATTGGAAATCTCCTTCTCCTCCTCCTTTTGAGAAAGTTATCTCCAAAACCCAATTTCATTTTGACATGGAGACTAGAGAGGCCTCATATTCTTCTGCCCCCTCTTCGCCTATTATGAAGTGGCTTCCGTGGCATGTAGACTGTATATTATAGAGGGCAAAAGTACCCCTCTTATACTTCCAACTTCGTTGGAGCCCTCCTTTTGATTTCGATTTGAATGAATCCCCGACTGTGGAAGATATTTGACCTGTATTAAACACTCAATGTAATTGTTTGATGTTGTTGGAAGACCTGTCCTCCCCTTTTTTCTTTATATTTTTGCCTTATTGCCTTCTTTTTTCCGTACCCTTGTTTGGTTCGAATAATCTTAATCAAAATTTAATGTTGAAAAGAAAATGGTTTTGGTATTAAATTGCTGGACTGAAAATCAGATGCAGTGATTTCTATAGATATGAAGATTTCTATAGACATCACTGCATCTTTTTTCATGAACCTCCAGAGCAAGTCTGATTTTTCCTAAAATCGTTAATTTTTTTCAAAAATCACTGGGACTTCCTCTGGGACCCCTGCAGCAGTCCCCCCTTAGGACTAATGAGGCAATTACAAGTTTAATTATTTTGTTATTACTCACCTACCTAAGCGGGGTCTTCTGCATCAAGCAACAGAATTCGGATCTTCTGCAGCAGGGTATGTGAGATGTGTGGAGTGGCTGTGAGAGTGTATATGAGTGTGTGAGAGTGTGTATGAATGTGTGAGAGTGTGTATGAGTGTGTGTGTGAGTGAACCCCGATGTGTGTGACCACCCCCTTCCTGTGCAGTGTATCCCTCCTACATATCCAAGCAGCCCTCGTGCCTCCTAGCATCCCCACAGCCTCCCAATAGCCCCTTGGACTCCCAGCAGGCTCCTGGGGAGACCACCAGGAGCTACGGAGACCACAGGAGACCATCGGACAGTGAGTATCATTTTTTTTTACGCGCCGTGTGGTTTTCAAAGCTGAACATTTTTATTCTTTTTATTGTATACCACAGGTATTGGGAGTGCGCATATATGTGGTAATCCAAAATTGGGCCCAAGGTACGTAAGGTTTTTACCTCGCTAAACCTCACTCCCAATTGAATTCCCCTGAATGAATTATTATGGGAAATAATAGGATTTTAATTACCTACTGGTAAATACTTTTCTCGTGGTCCGTAGAGGATACTGGGGTCCACATTAGTACCATGGGGTATAGACTGGTCTACTAGGAGCCATGGGCACTTTAAGAATTTGATAGTATCGGCTGGCTCCTCCCTCTATGCCCTTCCTACCAGACAGTCTAGGAAACTGTGCCTGAGGAGACGGACATACTTTGAGAGAAGGATAGAATAAATAGTGGTGAGATTCCGAACCAGCACACACAAACAAGAGGAAAGACAAGCTAACCAAACTTTAAACCAGGAACAGCAACAGCTGAACCAACAATACTTAACCAAGTAACAGTGCAGGAATAAACAAAACACTGGGCGCCCAGTATCCTGTACGGACTATGAGAAAATGATTTACCAGAAGGTAATTAAAATCCTATTTTCTCTTACGTCCTAGAGGATACTGGGGTCCATATTAGTACCATGAGGATGTACCAAAGCTCCCAAACCAGGTGGGAGAGTGCTGAGGTTCCTGCAGAACTGATTTATCAAACTGAAGGTCATCAGAAGCCAAAGTATCGAACTTGTAGAACCTAGCAAACGTGTTTGAACCTGACCAAGTAGCTGCTCTGCAGAGCTGTAAAGCCGAGACACCCCAGGCAGCCGCCCAGGAAGAACCCACCGACCTTGTAGAGTGGGCCTGTACAGATCTTGGAACCGGCAAGCCTGCTGTGGAATAAGCATGCTAGATAGTAAGCCTGATCCAGCGAGCAATAGACTGCTTTGAAGCAGGACACCCAATCTTATCGGGATCATAGAAAACAAACAGCGAGTCAGATTTTCTGTGACGAGCTGTCCGATTCACATAGATCTTCAAAGCCCGTACAACATCCAAGGACTTTGAAGCAGCAGAGGTGTCGGTAACCACCGAAACTACAATAGGTTGATTGATATGAAATGCAGACCCCACCTTAGGAAATTGCTGACGAGTTCTGTGCTCAGCTCTATCTTCATGAAAAATCAAATAGGGGCTTTTGTGAGACTACGCCCCTAGCTCCGACACACATCTTGCTGAAGCCAAGGCCAACAGTGTGACGGTCTTCCACGTTAGAAACTTTACGTCAACATCCTGTAAAGGCTCAAACCATTCCGATTGCAGGAACTGCAACACCACGTTGAGATCCCAAGGTGCCGAAGGAGGCACAAAGGGCGGTTAGATGTGCAGTACTCCCTTCAAAAATGTCTGAACCTCAGGAAGAAAAGCCAATTGTTTCTGGAAGAAAATGGATAAGGCCAAAATTTGGACTTTTATGGAGCTCAAACGTAGGCCCACATCCACACCTGACTGCAGAAAAAGGAGAAAAACGTCCCAGTTGAAATTCCACCGCAGGAAATTTTCTGTTCTCACACCAAGAGACGTATTTTTTTCCAAATATGGTGGTAATGTTTAGATGTTACCCCCTTTCTGGCTTGGATCAAGGTTGGAATAACCCTATCCGGGATCCCTTTCTGAGCTAGAATTTAGCTCTCAACCTCCATGCCGTCAAACGTAGCCGTGTTAAGTCTTGATAGAGAAACGGCCCCTGCTGTAGAAGATCCTCATGAAGAGGTAGAGGCCACGGGTCCTCTAGAAGCATTTCCAGTAGATCCGCTTACCAGGCCATTCTTGGCCAGTCCGGAGCAAGGAGAATTGCTTGAACCTTTTCCCTTTTTATTCTTTTGTGAATTTATGGGATCAATGGAAGTGGTGGAAACACGTACACCATCTGGTAGACCCATGGAGTCACCAGAGCATCCACCGCCACTGCTTGTGGGTCTCTCAACCTGGAACAATACCGCTTCAAATTCTTGTTGAGATGAGAGGCCATCATGTCAATTTGTGGCATTCCCTACCGACGTGTGGAGGCCCCACTCTCCTGGGTGGAGGTCGTGTTTCCTGAGGAAGTCTGCTTCCCAGTTGTCTACACACAGGATGAAGATTGCAGACAATGTCACAGCTTGTCCTTCCGCCCAGAGGAGAATCCTTGTCACCTCTGACATTGCTGCTCTGCTCTTCATTCCTCCCTGTCGGTTTATGTACGTTACCGCCGTCACATTGTCCGACTGAACCTGAATGGCGTGATTTTGAAGAAGATGTGATGCCTGTAGAAGGGCATTGTATATGGCCCTTAGTTCCAGAATGTTGATTGGAAGGATGGCTTCCTGACTTGACCATTTTCCTTGGAACTGTTCCCCTTGGGTAACTGCTTCCCAACCTCTGAGGCTTGCGTCTGTGGTTAGCAGAATCCAATTTTGAATCCTGAACCTTTTGGCCCTCGGTCAGGTCAGAAGTCTGAAGCCATCACAGAAGAGAAATCCTGCCTTTTGGCGACAGACGGATCCTCTGGTGCATGTGAAGATGTGATCCGGACCATTTGTCCAACAGATCCAGCTGGAAGGGTCTTGCATGAAACCTTCTGTACTGCAGTGCCTCGTAAGAGGCTACCATCTTCCCCAGGAGGCGAATGCATAAATGCACCGATATCCGGGTTGGTTCTAGAACATCCTGTACCATTGACAGGATTACCAATGCCTTGTCTAAAGGAAGGAATACCTTCTGTGCCTCTGTATCCAGTATCATCCCAAGGAACGGAAGCCTCCGTGTTGGTTGCAGATGAGATTTTGGTAGGTTCAATATCCACCCGTGATTCTGGAGTAGTCGGGTTGAGAGGGCAATGTTGTCCAACAATCTCTCCCTGGATGGTGCTTTTATCAGCAGATCATCCAGGTATGGTATTATGTTAACTCCTTGTTTGCGGAGGAGAAACATCATCTCTGCCATTACCTTGGTGAACAACCTCGGTGCTGTAGAGAGGCCAAATGGCAGGGCCTGGAACTGGTAATGACAGTCCTGTAATGCAAACCTTAGATAAGCCTGATGAGGCGGCCAAATCGGAATATGAAGGTGTGCATCCTTGATATCCAGAGACACCAAGAATTCCCCCTCCTCCAGACCTGAGATCACCGCTCTCAGAGACTTCATCTTGAACTTGAACACCGTAAGTACGGGTTCAACGACTTGAGGTTTAAAATGGGCTTTACCGAACCGCCCGGTTTCGGTGCCACAAACAGGTTGGAATATTAACCCTGGTTTTGCAGCTGAAGTGGAACTGTAACAATGACCTGAGTCTGTACAACTTTTTGAATTGCTTTCTGTAAACTCATACTTACTTCTTGAGAAGCTGGTAAGCCTGCTTTGAAGAATCTGTGAGGTGGGAGTTCCTGAAACTCCAGTCTGTAGCCCTGGGCGATAAGATCTTTGACCCAGGAATCCTGGCATGAAGTTGCTCATATGTGACTGAAATATCTTAATCGGGCTCCCACCTGCCTGTCTTCCAGGCAGTGCGGTCCACCATCATGCTGAAGGCTTAGAGGAAGCAGAACCGGGGTTCTGTTCCTGTGAACCTGCAGTTGCTGGTTTTCTGGGTTTACCTCTATTGCCTTTGAAGGTCGTAGGTCTTTGGTTTTATTATTAAATTTGGCTGTCCGAAAGGACTGCAGCGTTGGAGCAGAGTAGGGTTTCCTAGCTGGGGGGGCTGCGGAAGGAAGGTATGTTGACTTACCCGCTGTAGCCTTGGAAATCCACATATCGAGTTCAGCTCTAAACAAGGCCTCACCTGTAAACGGTAGGTTTTCCACGCCTTTCCTGGAATCCGCATCCACAGTCCATTGGCGTAGCCCTAGTCCCCTGCATGCTGAAACTGCTATGGCTGTGGTGCGTGCATTGAGCAAACCTATTTCTTTTATGGCCTCTACTATAAAATTTGCAGTCCTGTATATGCTGTAGGAGTAAAACTATCTCCCCCCTGGACAAGGAATATAACTTGTCAATTAGATTACCTGACCATTTAGCAATGGCCCTAGTGATCCATGCACCAGCAATAGTGGGTCTCTGGGCCACCCCAGCAGCTGTGTACAGGGATTTGAGAGTGTTCTCCATTTTGCGGTCAGCCGTGTCCTTTAAGGAGGCTGCCCCAGGGACAGGTAAGACTATTTTACGTGACAACCTAGATACCAATGCGTCAACAATCGGTGGGTTTTCCCATTTTTTCCTATCGAGGAAAAGTGAAGGATGTGAGTAATCTCTTAGCGATCTGAAACTTTTTATCAGGATAAACCAGGTTTCTTCAAACAGAGAATTCAACTCTTTTGATGTATGAAAAGTAGCAGAGGATTTCTTTTTTACATTTAAATCAGACACCTCACTCTCCTCTGTCGCCTTATCAGGAATTTGCAGAATGTCTCTAATAGCTTCTATCAGAGCCTGTACCCACTGTGACAGAGCTGCATCCCCCGCCCCCCGCCCCACTGAGTCCACCTCACCCTCCTCTGCGTCTGACACGTCGTCATCAGTGTCAGCCTACAGGATCTGAGCCAGTGTACGCTTTTGTGGATAAATGGTAGGGGTCTGAGGCGCTGGTGTGGTGCCTGAATCTCTATTCATCAGGTCATCGACAGACTGTCTTAAGTATTGCGTCTTTCTCATTCTGGAATAATTTGTTAGAAATATTCGAGATCATCCCTTTCAGTGAAACCAACAATGCTGGTTCGGACCCACAAGCCTGAGAATGTGTACTATCCTGAGTACACTGTAGTGATCCCCCTGGGGAAGAAAAACACTCTGCCGTGCATGAAACACACTCCTTTGACATTGTAAATGTAAAATCACACCCCCACACACAGGAAAAGGTTAAGCACAAGTAACCCACACAGAGCCCTGCTAGGGAGACACAGAGTATTTTGGAGCCAGACACACAGCGCCCTTATTGCTAATGCCAAGTTTAGCTGGGTCGCAGACTAAGTACCCTGATAGGTGCTTAGTACACTAATAACGCTCCCCCCCCCCCCCCCCTGTTGCTATGACCCCCTGGAACCACTGAGGTACAGTAATCTGGAGTCCCTCCGGAGGAGCTACGCTTCCATCAGCCTGTCACTGTGGAACTGCAGAGGGAAAATGGCACTGGTGAGCTGCTGGATCCGCTTATAGTGAAGCCCTGCCCCCTCAATGGCGCGCGGTCTTCCCATTTTTTTTATACTAGCTGAGGTGTTTGGTGCTTAAAACAGTGAATCAGGGTCGCTGTAAACTTATTGCCAGTGTGGGTACAGTATTAGATGGCTCAGCTTGCCCCCTCATAAGCGGTGCAGCTGCGCTGTTCTGAGCCTGGAGATGCAGCCTGTTCTCAGAGCCGCGCTCCGTACCCTCATGCCGCCATAATAGCCGGGCGACCCGCTAACCGAGATGTCAGCATAGTACTCATCACTCTTCTGTCTTCTGGCTCTGTTAGGGGTGGCGGCGTGCTGTGGGAATGTACGCTCGCCGTGGTGGGGCTTGCGAATGGTTCCCTCAGGAGCTCAGTGTCCTGTCAGCGGGGAATGGGACCATTAACCTTATAGGAGGTTGGGCCGTTTCCTTCCCCCCCAAGTCCCACGGAGCAGGCAGGCTGGTGCCAAACAGTCCTGCCTGAAAATAACAAACAGAAAAATACATGCAGAAAACTCTTCAGGAGCTTCCATGCGACGTGACCGGCTCCTCCAGGCACATTTTCTAAACTGAGTCTGGTAGGAGGGGCATAGAGGGAGGAGCCAGCCCACGCTATCAAATTCTTAAAGTGCCCATGGCTCCTAGTGGACCCGTCTATACCCCATGGTACTAATGTGGACCCCAGTATCCTCTAGGATGTAAGAGAAAACTGTGTTTGCAAGTAGAATTAATGTCTAAGTGCTTATTGTAAACTAATGTAAATATACCACAATCCACTGTATTAGATTGTTGCTGTACCGAACTCGGGCCCAGGTGGCAGGAGTGCTGACTGATCAGGACCATCGGCAGACGAGCATGAGGGATAGGTCTGGTGGCGCTGTTTTGAACTCAATGTTGGTCGTGAGCCAATCAGAGCTCGTGGACCAGCAGCCAATCAGGAGCTGTCCAATAACTCAGTTTATGGGTTAAGTAAAGAATGTTGGTTTAAAAGATCATACATAAATAAGTTGCATCCATAAAACTAGGTAGATACAATTTGTGAATGTGAAAAGTTGGTGCAGTACATAGGTGGTAATTCAGAGTTGATCGCAACAGCAAATTTGTTAGCAGTTGGGCAAAACCATGTGCACTGCAGGTGGGGCAGATGTAACACTTGCAGAGAGAGTTAGATTTGGGTGGGTTCAGAGGCGGATTGGCCATAGGGTTCACAGGGAAGATTCCAGGTGGGCCGACGCACCTGTGGGGCCTGTTTAGTTTGAGGACATGTGGTCCTTTTTATAGACATAATGAATAAGATGCTAAATAATTTGCATATATGAAAATTACTTTCCCAGGAGGACATATAAGATTGAGTGAATAGTGATTGGGATACGGTTGGTGTAATCAGCAAGAAAATATATATTTCTAAAGAATGATATAGTTTCCTAAATTCTGAAGGTGTATCATATAATGTGCTCATAATATTTAATTTTATTTATTTTTAACTTCCCCCTTGATGCTGGACATGCCCACTATCTGGAAAGTCTT
This sequence comes from Pseudophryne corroboree, assembly GCF_028390025.1. Lineage (NCBI taxonomy): Eukaryota > Metazoa > Chordata > Amphibia > Anura > Myobatrachidae > Pseudophryne > Pseudophryne corroboree. Next base: position 163,335,196 of record NC_086447.1, on the reverse strand, counting down.
GGGGGGGAGGGTGCTGCTGCCATGGCCCATGGCTAGACCTTACACCTCTGGTGCTGCCCATGTGGGGCCACTAGTACAAATTTTTCCAGGGCTGCTTTTTGTTCCCAATCCGCCCCTGGGTGGGTTATATTGTTTATGTGCAGGGTAAATACTGGCTGCTTTATTTTTACACTGCAATTTAGATTTCAGTTTGAACACACCCCACCCAAATCTAACTCTCTCTGCACATGTTATATCTGCCCCCCCTGCAGTGCACATGGTTTTGCCCAACTGCTAACAAATTTGCTGCTGCGATCAGCTCTGAATTAGGCACATTGGGGGTCATTCCGAGTTGATCGCTCGCTAGCTACTTTTAGCAGCCGTGCAAACACATAGTTGCCGCCCACGGGGGAGTATATTTTCGCTTTGCAGAAGTGCGAACGCCTGTGCAGCAGCGCGGAAGCAAACACATTTTGTGCAGGACAAGACCAGCCCTCTGGTTACTTATTCTGTGCGATGATTGCTGTGACGAGTGACATGGTAATGACGTCAGATACCCGCCCAGCAAATGCCCGGCCACGCCTGCGTTTTTCCAGACACTCCCAGAAAACGGTCAGTTGCCACCCAGAAACGCCCTCTTCCTGTCAATCTCCTTGCGTTCGGCTGTGCGATTGGAATCTTCGCTAGAACCAGTGCAAAACCACAAAGGACTTTGTACCCGTATGACGCGCGTGCACATTGCGGTGCATACGCATGTGCAGATTAGCCATTTTTTTTCACTGCGAACAACGGCAGCTAGCGATCAACTCGGAATGACCCCCATAGTCCGAATATGAGATGTAGTAATGGTCTGAGGGACTAATTCAGCATGGATCGCATTGGTAAAGCTGCTCGCAGGTAGCTTTGCAAATGTGAAACATAGTAATGCAAATGTAGCCGGAGGTGTTAAACACCTCGTTGCTACATTTGCAATCCCAGCACTGTGATCATGTCGCAGCCTGGGAGCAACATCGTGACCGATGGTGGCGATGTTTCTTGCAGACTGCCAGAAGAGTAAGTCAGCTTATTCGGGCAGGCTGTTTCGGGGGGGTGGCTTGCGAGGCCAAGGAAACTGTTTAGTGACGCAGTCTTTGCCCACTTCCCCGGGGGAACGGGAGTGCCACACAATTTCCGGGAGCCTCCCATCCTTTTCAGGAGAGTAGGCAAGTATGCTATAATGTTGTGGAACACATTAATGTCATTCTCAGTAATATAATGGTTATATCTTCTGCAATAAGATCCAATTAAAATGTATGAGGGGTGGCTGGTGGGACAGAAGGGGGCTGGCTGGTGAGACAGAAGAGGGCTGGCTAGTCAGAATGGGGCTAGCGGGTGAGACAGAAAGGGGCTAGCGGGGCCGGTTGGAGAGATAGAAGAGGGCTCGCTGGTGAGATAGAAGGGGGCTAGTTGGTGAGACAGAAGGGGGCTGACTGGGGGGATAGAAGGGGGCTGGCTGGAGAGACAGAGGGGGCTGATGAGACAAAAAGGGGGCTGGCTGGAGAGACAAAAAGGGACTGATGAGACAGTAGGGGGGCTGGCTGGAGAGACAAACGGGGGCTGATGATGAGGCTAAATGGAGGCTGGTTGGAGTAACAGAAGGCCCTCTGGTTGGGGAGACAGAAGACAGCTGGCTGGTGAGACAGAAGGGGGCTGACTCAGAGCCAGCCCTAACCAATATGATGCCCTAGGCAAGATTTTGGCTGGTGCCCCATAGCACCACCACTGGTTCCGCCTCTGAACTTGCACCTCTTTCCCAGCACCATCACCCCTCACCCATAGCAGTCCTTATTTTGGTGTTTGTACCACCTATATTTTAAATAGGAACAGTTCGCACATTTGGCGCACAGCCCAAAAAGGGGCGTGTTTTTGCTGGCAAGGGTCATGGCCACACAATAGTAACCCCAATTCCAATTACACCACACAGTACTGCAACTTTATTCACATTTTATCATGCGAGTGTCCATAATTCATATTACATCCCACAGAAGTATCACTTTACCTTATAAACGTTACTCCTCACAGTAGAGCCCCTTATTCACATTACATCACACCCTATTGCTCTTTATTCACATTAGATGACACTGTAGTGCCCTTTCTATACACAATGCCACATAGTAGAGCACCTTATACACATAATGCCACACATTAGTAATGCATTTATACACATAATTCCACACAGTAATGCCCCTTACACATGAGACACATTATTAATGTCCTTATAAACATAATGTGCCTTACACATTATGACAACCTTTATTAATGCCCTTTTACACATTATGTCCCTTACACATATGCGCACATTATTAATGCCCTTATACACATAATGACACACATAGTGCCCCCTACACATTTGCTACACATAATGACACACATACAGTAGTACCCTGTTACACATATGCCGCACATTATTAATGCCCTTATACACATAATGACACACATAGTGCCCCTTTACACATATGTTGCACATTATTAATGCATTTTTACATGACACACATAATGCTCCTTACACATATTCCGAACACTACTGCACAACCAACCCACTCACATGCACACAGGACTCACATGGCAACTAACACTGTGACCTCTGCCTCTGCTTGGATACAGATGTGTCCTCATAAATCTTGCCTCAGTGCTAATGTCGGGCACCTTTTTTCTATGAAAATGCATCTTATTTGCATTGCTATGTGGCTAGGATGCACAAGCAGCTTCTGCTGATTAAAATGATATGCAGCATGCCTATATACTGTGTGAGACTGTGGCTGTATCTGCATATGAAATGCTACACACATAATATAGGCATGCCGCATATCATTTTAATCAGCAAAAGCTGCTGATGCCCCTAGGCATATCAAATGCCCTAGGCAATTGCCTAGTTTGCCTATGCCTATGGCCGGCTCTGGGCTGACTGCAGAGACAGAAGACAGCTGGCTGGTGAGAAAGAAGGGGAATGGCTGGTGAGACAGAAGAAGGCTGACTAGTTAGACAGAAGGGGTCTGGCTAGAGAGACAAAAGGGGACTGATTATACATACACCGAGGGGCTGGGGAGACAGAAGGGGACTGGCTGGAGACACACTGATAAAAAGGAGCTGCAGAAACGGGAGAATGAGGCTGGAGAGAACTGGGTGGGAAGTGTAGGATTACTGGCACACTGCTTCCTCCTTTGTCCCCTCAGCTATGCTACTGCACCAATGAGGGGGCACCACCATCTATTTTGCCTCCGGATGCCTGGTATGACTTTCCGACCCTGAGCAGCAAGTACATTCTTGCTGCTCTGGGCTTAAGGTTATGTACAAAAACACACACATATAGACCACCACGGATGCAGCCAAATTGCAGAAGATGAGCCATACAGGCCCATTTATCAATAAATATTTGCAGCATATTCCCCGAAAACAGCCATTTTCGGGAGTTAACTGCAGTTATTTAATATCATACAAATGTATGACAGAGGGACCGCAGCAGATAGCTCAAATTTCTGACACGATTCCTCCATTTCTGACAGCAGCTGCAGCCCTTATAGGTTTCTATGGAGGTGCGATGCTGTCTCGCATTACGTAGTTGCTCCCCGCAGCTAACAGCATCTGAAGATGGCGTTGTGCTGCTGTAGCCTATGGGCTACACTTCGCAAACTTAGAAACCCTCCCCAGCAATGGTCAGCGGACCGCGCATGAGGCCTCACACAGGAATGAACACATCCTTTTGGAGCCTCTGTCCCTGCATGTCTTCATATTTACAATGCAGTGGTATAATAGCATATTGCCCTATAACACGCCCAGATCACACTGCAAATGTGATTATTGATAAATGGGCCACATAGAGTTCTACAAGCCAAACATTGTGTGCACCACTAAATGCATTTGTCTTCAATTCTTTGTTAATTCTACACCAGAGGTAAGCGACCTGTGGTTTTTTTTTAGTCCAAGGCCTGGATGGCATGCTGAGTTTTGTAGTTCCATAAGTGAATACTGACAGGCTGCCTAGGCCCAGTCTGCAATGTCTCCAAAGACTGAACCCATAACAAGCTGACCCCCATTATAACAGTAAGCAAATGTGCACGCCGGAATTAAGATTTGTCATTTGGAAATTCAGACATTTAGGGCCGGATTAAAATGTTCTGCCGCCCCTCCCAGCCGCGAACGCGACCGACGGCAGTATTCTAATGTTACTGAAGACGGGAGCGACAAGTTCATTTCAGCTCGCTACCCCCGGGGTTAGCGACCTGAAAAACGCGTGAGGAGACCCATTTGGGTGCCCAAACGGTTATTTTTTCACGATGGCGCCACTTACTTTAGTCGGGTTTAGGTGCTTTGCGCGCCTGACCCGAGTGTTACAGGATGTCAATCAGGCAGAGGTGATCGCAGGGCTAAGACAGCCGTCGGCCGTCAGCCATGCGTCTGCGCACGTCAGACCTGATCGCTGCTGAGCAAACACGCACAGCAGCGATCAGGTCTGAATTAGGCCCATGGTCAGCCTAGCTCAACTGTTTTTATACAGAAGCCAAGCTGCTGTAAAGCACGCATATGTGGACAGACAGAGCTTACACAAATAAATCTAGTTTAGAGTCCTAAAACAATGGCAGATACAAAATAAAATTTGCCAGATATAGCAATCACACCAGCCGCAGGAGTTACCAGACTAACGTCAGCGATAGTCGACAATCTTCTAACAGTGAAAATGTCGACAGCGTAATTACCGCAGAATGCCGACACTGTAGTAGTGTTATTTAAAGCATTTTCATTGTGTCTCATTGACATGTTTAAAATTATAAAAAAATAAATAAAACAAATGCATCAGCAATCTGTGACCAACGCTGCACTGCCGACATTTTCACAGTTGAAAGCAGAATTGCCAACAGTTTATACCAAACACTCTTTAAAGTGGGGAAAAGGGGAAGCCGTTACGCACAGCTGCAGGGAGGTTGGTGAGCAGTATGTGTGCATAGAAAGCACTGTAATCTGCTGGAAAGGTGCAGTATGTCCCAGCAAAGCAGCAGCACAGAGGAACACAGCAACATGGGATGTACCAGTAGTGAGAAGCAACAACAGAAGCACGTGGTCGACGTCACGTGAGAGCCATCCAGGAGATCCGAAGTCAGACGCCAGCTCCCGACCAATAGGCACACTGATGAGCGGTGACAGCAGCGCCATTTGCATATTGGCGAGGAGACTGGCCACTTCCGTCAACAAGAGCCCCGCGCGCCCCATGCAGAGGGTGAGGGTAAGTGTGCCATGCTGGGACTTGTAGTTCCGCTATGTCTGCAGGTTACCTAACTCTCCAAGCCTTTTGCGGGGTTCTGCATACGAAGATATACAGGGTCCAGGTCCTATGACATATGCATTTTACCTTATAGATCATTAGTATAATTAGCACTTTAATGTTTTCATTTATGTCTTTGTGTTTATATCTACATGCTATGTTCTGCTATAGGTTGTATGTTAATATTTCTAACATGAGGTAGTATTGAAGGGATGCACCATTCCCCCCCCCCCCCCCCCCCCATTCTCTCTTTCGCTCTCCCCCTTCTCGATTTCTATTTGTTCCGCTTCTCACACTGTTTCTACCTCCCTCTTCTTGGGCTCTATCCCCCCCCCCCATCCCCTTCTTGCTCTCTCCCCCCCCCCCCATCCCCTTCTTGCTCTCTCCTTCTTTGAAGGACTCACTCTCTCGCACTCCCCCTGACACGCTCGCTCTCCACTTGTTGCTCTGGCTCTCTCGCTCTCCCCTTGTCACGTTCTATTTCTCTCGCTGTACTATTGTCTCGCTCTCTCCCCGTCGTGCTGGCTCTCTTGCTCTCCCCTGTTGCGCTGGCTCTCTTGCTCTCCCCTTGTTGCGCTGGCTCTCTTGCACTCCCCTTGTTGCGCTGGCTCTCTTGCACTCCCCTTGTTGCGCTGGCTCTCTTGCACTCCCCTTGTTGCGCTGGCTCTCTTGCTCTCCCCTTGTTGCGCTGGCTCTCTTGCGTTCCCCTTGTCGCGCTGGCTCTCTTGCGTTCCCCTTGTCGTGCTGGCTCTCTTGGGTTCCCCTTGTCGCGCTGGCTCTCTTGCGTTCCCCTTGTCGCGCTGGCTCTCTTGCGTTCCCCTTGTCGCGCTGGCTCTCTTGCGTTCCCCTTGTCGCGCTGGCTCTCTTGCGTTCCCCTTGTCGCGCTGGCTCTCTTGCGTTCCCCTTGTCGCGCTGGCTCTCTTGCGTTCCCCTTGTCTCGCTGGCTCTCTCGCGCTCCTTGTCGCGCTTGCTCTCTCACTCTCCCCTTGTCATGTTCTATTTCTCTCGCTGTACTATTGTCTCGCTCTCTTGCACTCTCCTTGTTGCGCTGGCTCTCTTGCTCTCCCCTTGTCGCGCTGGCTCTCTTGCTCTCCCCTTGTCGCGCTGGCTCTCTTGCGTTCCCCTTGTCGCGCTGGCTCTCTTGCGTTCCCCGTGTCGCGCTGGCTCTCTTGCGTTCCCCATGTCGCGCTGGCTCTCTTGCGTTCCCCTTGTCTTGCTGGCTCTCTCGCGCTCCTTGTCGCGCTTGCTCTCTCACTCTCCCCTTGTCATGTTCTATTTCTCTCGCTGTACTATTGTCTCGCTCTCTTGCACTCCCCTTGTTGCGCTGGCTCTCTTGCTCTCCCCTTGTTGCGCTGGCTCTCTTGCGTTCCCCTTGTCGTGCTGGCTCTCTTGCGTTCCCCTTGTCGCGCTGGCTCTCTTGCGTTCCCCTTGTCGCGCTGGCTCTCTTGCGTTCCCCTTGTCGCGCTGGCTCTCTTGCGTTCCCCTTGTCGCGCTGGCTCTCTTGCGTTCCCCTTGTCGCGCTGGCTCTCTTGCGTTCCCCTTGTCGCGCTGGCTCTCTTGCGTTCCCCTTGTCGCGCTGGCTCTCTCGCGCTCCTTGTCGCGCTTGCTCTCTCGCTCTCCCCTTGTTGCGCTCTCTCTTGGTTTCCCCTTGTCACACTGGCTCTCTTTATTCTCACCTTGTTGCGCTGGTTCTCTCACTCTCCCCTTGACGCTCTCCCTTGATGTGCTCGCTCTTCCCTTGTTGCACTGGCTCTTTCTCGGTCTCCCCTTGACGCGCCGGCTCTCTCTCGGTCTCCCCTTGACGCGCCAGCTCTCTCTCGGTCTCCCCTTGACGCGCCGTCTCTATCTCGGTCTCCCCTTGACTCGCCGTCTCTGGGTCTCCCCTTGACGCGCCGGCTCTCTCTCGGTCTCCCCTTGACGCGCCGGCTCTCTCTCGGTCTCCCCTTGACGCGCCGGCTTTCTCTCGGTCTCCCCTTGATGCGCTGGCCCTCTCTCCCTTTGTCATGCTCGCTTTTTTGCCTTCGCCGTCATGTGCTTGCTGCTCCTCTTGTCGCGCTGGCTCTCTCATTCTCCCCTTGTCGCGCTGGCTCTCTCATTCTCCCCTTGTCGCGCTGGCTCTCTCATTCTCCCCTTGTCGCGCTGGCTCTCTCATTCTCCCCTTGTCGCGCTGGCTCTCTCATTCTCCCCTTGTCGCGCTGGCTCTCTCATTCTCCCCTTGTCGCGCTGGCTCTCTCATTCTCCCCTTGTCGCGCTGGCTCTCTCATTCTCCCCTTGTCGCGCTGGCTCTCTCATTCTCCCCTTGTCGCGCTGGCTCTCTCATTCTCCCCTTGTCGCGCTGGCTCTCTCATTCTCCCCTTGTCGTGCTGGCTCTCTCATTCTCCCCTTGTCGTGCTGGCTCTCTCATTCTCCCCTTGTCGTGCTGGCTCTCTCATTCTCCCCTTGTCGTGCTGGCTCTCTCATTCTCCCCTTGTCGTGCTGGCTCTCTCATTCTCCCCTTGTCGTGCTGGCTCTCTCATTCTCCCCTTGTCGTGCTGGCTCTCTCATTCTCCCCTTGTCGTGCTGGCTCTCTCATTCTCCCCTTGTCTCGCTGGCTCTCTCATTCTCCCCTTGTCTCGCTGGCTCTCTTGCTCTCCCTTTGTTGTGTTCACTCTCCCTTTGTCACACTGGCTCTCCTTCGGTCTCCTCTTGTTGCACACTCTTTTAGTCTCCCCTTGTTGCTTTCGCTTTCTTGCTCTCCCCTTGTTGCGCTTGCTATCCCCTTGTCACACTGGCTCTCTTGCTCTCCCCTTGTCACGCTGGCTCTCTCGCTTTTCCCTTATCACGCTGTTTCTCTCACTCTCCCCTTGATGCACTCGCTCTCCCCTTGTTGCATTGGCTCTCTCTCGCTCTACCCTTGTCGCAGTGGCTGCCTCCTCACTCTACCCTTGTCGCAGTGGCTCTCTCTCACTCTCCACTTGTCACACTGGCTCTCACTCTCCACTTGTCGCGCTGGCTCTCTCTAGGATTTTCCCTGGATGCATTGGCTCTCTCTAGGTCTCCCCTTCCGCTCTGGCTCTCGGTCTCCTCTTGTCGCGCTGGCTCTCTTCATCTCCACTTGTCACGCTCTCTCTTGGTCTCCCATTGTTTCACTGGTTCTCTCACTATCCCCTTGTTGTGCTCTCTTTAAGTCTCCCGTTGCCGTGCTGGCTCTCCCTTTGTCGTGCTCGATTCTTACACTCTTCTTCACGTGCTCACTCTACCCTTGTCGTGCTGGCTCTCTAGCTCTCCCTACGGCGCACTCGCTCTCCCCTTGTCACACTGGCTCTCTTGCTCTCCCTTTGTTGCGCTCGCTCTCTTTCTGTCTCCCTTTGTCACCCTCGCTTTCTTGCTCTCCCCTTCACGTGCTTGCTGTCCCCTTGTTGCGCTCGCTCTCCCATTCATGCATTCACTCTCTTGCTCTCCATTTGTCGCACGCTTTTTTGCTCTCCCCTTCACGTGCTTGCTCTCTCCTTGTCACACTGGCTCTCTTGCTCTCCCTTTGTTGCGCTCGCTCTCTTTCTGTCTCCCCTTGTCACCCTCGCTTTCTTGCTCTCCCCTTCACGTGCTTGCTGTCCCCTTGTTGCGCTCGCTCTCCCATTCATGCATTCACTCTCTTGCTCTCCATTTGTCGCACGCTTTTTTGCTCTCCCCTTCACGTGCTTGCTCTCTCCTTGTCACACTGGCTCTCTTGCTCTCCCTTTGTTGTGCTCGCTCTCCCTTTGTCGCACCGGCTCTCTCTCGGTCTACTCTTGTTCTGCTGGCTGTCAGTCTCCCCTTTCACGCTTTGGGGTATATTCAATTAGCAGCGATAACGGACTTTTCGCGTGAAAAGTCCGGTTTTCGCGCGAAAAACCGGACTTTTCCCGCGAAACGCAATTACAGCCTATTCAATTTTCCGGGAAAATTTATCGGTGATAATTTCTCTAGCGTCCTAGTGGATGCTGGGGACTCCGTAAGGACCATGGAGAATAGACGGGCTCCGCAGGAGACATGGGCACTTTAAGAAAGAATTTAGATTCTGGTGTGCTCTGGCTCCTCCCTCTATGTCCCTCCTCCAGACCTCAGTTTGAGACTGTGCCCGGACGAGCTGGGTGCTGTTCAGTGAGCTCTCCTGAGCTTGCTGTGAGAAGTATATTTGTTAGGTTTTTTATTTTCAGGGAGCTCTGCTGGCAACAGACTCCCTGCATCGTGGGACAGAGGGGAGAGAAGCAGCCCTACTCTCTGAAGCTAGGTCCTGCTTCTTAGGTTACTGGACACCATTAGCTCCAGAGGGATCATACACAGGATCTCACCCTCGTCGTCCGATCCCAGAGCCGCGCCGCCGTCCCCCTCGCAGAGCCGGAAGACAGAAGCCGGGTGAGTATGAGAAGCAAGAAGACTTCGAAATCGGCGGCAGAAGACTCCGTTCTTCACTGAGGTAACGCACAGCACTGCAGCTGTGCGCCATTGTTCCCACACACCTCACATACTCCGGTCACTGTAAGGGTGCAGGACGCAGGGGGGGGCGCCCTGGGCAGCATATGGACCTCTTTTGGCAAAAGTACACATATATACAGTTGGGCACTGTATATATGTATGAGCCCCCGCCAAGAAAATGTATATTTAAGCGGGACAGAAGCCCGCCGTCGAGGGGGCGGGGCTTCTTCCTCAGCACTCACCTGCGCAATTTTTTCTCCACAGCTCCGCTGAGAGGAAGCTCCCCAGACTCTCACCTGCAGATACAGGGTAGAAGAGGGTAAAAAGAGAGGGGGGGGGGGGCACATAATTAGGCGCAAAAATCTATGTAAACAGCAGCTATTGGGTTAACATTAAGTTACTGTGTTATACCTGGGTTTATAGCGCTGGGGTGTGTGCTGGCATACTCTCTGTCTCTCCAAAGGGCCTTGTGGGGGAATTGTCTTCAGATGAGCATTCCCTGAGTGTGTGGTGTGTCTGTACGTGTGTGTCGACATGTCTGAGGTAAAAGGCTCCCCTAGGAGGAGATGGAGCAAATGTGTGTGTGAGTGGTGTCTCCGTCGACAACGCCGACACCTGTTTGGATATGTGAAATAAAGTGCTGAGGTAAATTTATTGCACAAAAGATTAGAGAACAGACAGGGAATCTACACAGGTCTGTCCCTATGTCGCAGAGACCTTCAGAGTCTTTCAATGCTCACTATCCAAAATAATAGACACTGATATCGACACGGAGTCTGACTCCAGTGTCGACTACGATAATGCAAAGTTACAGCCTAAATGGCAGGAAAGTATTCAATATATGATTATTGTAATGAAAGATGTTTTGCATATCACTGATGACTCATCTGTCCCTGACACAAGGGTACACATGTTTAAGGGGAAGAAAGCTGAGGTAAATTTCCCTCCTCTCATGAAGAAAAAGGGCGGGAATCTCCAGACAAGAGACTGCAGATTCCCACAAAGAATTCTCAGGGAGTATCCTTTCCCTACTAGGGCCAGGATACGATGGGAATCTTCCCCTAGGGTGTCACGTTTGCCCAAAAGGTAGCACTGACTTCACAGCTATCCTCAGGGATCCTGCAGATAGCTTGCAGTAAAAGTACTTTGAAGTCCATTTACACACATTCTGGTACTCTACTCAGACCGGCGATTGTGTCGGCATGGGTTTATAGCGCTGTAGCAGCGTGGACAGATACCTTGTCAGCAGAGATTGAGTCCCTAGTATGTATGTATATATATATATATCTCTATCTAACACATGCCCAAAGAGACTCTACTGGGTTCTAGAGTCAACGCTATGTCGATTTCTGCTTGACGTGTCCTGTAGAACATGCAATGGACAGGTGATGCCGACTTAAGAGGCATATGGAAGGTTTACCTTACAAGGCTGAGGATTGTGTGGAGAAGGGATCTCGGATCTGGTCTCCACAGCTATAGCTGGTAATTCTGATATTTTGCCTTATATTCCAGCACAGCCTAGGAAAGCACGACATTATCAAATGCAGTCCTTTCGATCACAAAGAAACAAAGTCCGAGGTGCGTCTTTTCTTGCCAGAGGCAGGGGCAGAGGAAAGAAGCTGCACCACACAGCTAGTTCCCAGGAACAGAAGTCCTCCCCGGCTTCTACAAAATCCACCGCATGTCGCTGGGGCTCCACAGGCGGAGCTAGGCCCGGTGGGGGCACGTCTTCGAAATTTCAGCCACAAGTGGGTTCACTCCCTGTTGGATCCATGGGCAATAGATATTGTGTCTCAGGGATACAAGCTGGACTGCGAGGAGATGCCCCCTCACCGACGACCCTGCCGGCTTCCCCCCACGAGAGGGAAATAGTGTTAACTGCAATTCACAAATTGTATCTTCAACAGGTGGTGGTCAAGGTTCCCCTCCTTCAACAAGGAGGGGGTTATTATTCGACCATGTTGTAGTCCCGAAACCGGACGGTTCGGTCAGACCCATATTGATTTTAAAATCCCTGAACATATACCTGAAAAGGTTCAAGTTCAAGATGGAATCGCTAAGAGCGGTCGTCGCAAGCCTGGAAGGAGGGGATTGTATGGTGTCTCTGGACATAAAGGATGCATACCTTCATGTCCCCATTTATCCACCTCATCAGGCGTACCTCAGATTTGTGGTACAGGATTGTCATTACCAATTTCAGACGTTGCTGTTTGGTCTCTCCACGGCACCGAGAGTATTTACCAAGGTAATGGCGGAAATGATGGTACTCCTGCGGAAGCAAGGGGTCGCAATTATCCCATACTTGGACGATCTCCTCATAAAAGCGGGATCAAGAGAGCAGTTGCTGATCAGCGTAGCACTTTCTCTGGAAGTGTAACGGCAACACGGCTGGATTCTAAATATTCCAAAGTCGCAGTTGGTTCCTACGGCTCGTCTGCTTTTGCTAGGCATGATTCTAGACACGGACCAGAAAAGGGGTTTATCTCCCGATAGAGAGAGCTCAGGAGCTCATTACACTGGTCAGGAACCGATTAAAACCAAAACAGGTGTCCGTGCATCACTGCACTCGAGTCCTGGGAAGGATGGTGGCATCATACGAGGCCATTCCCTTCGGCAGGTTCCATGCGAGGACCTTTCAATGGGACTTACTGGACAAGTGGTCCGGATCACATCTTCAGATGCATCGGTTAATCACCCTATCCCCCAGGGCCAGGGTGTCTCTCCTGTGGTGGCTGCAGAGTGCTCACCTTCTCGAGGGCCGCAGATTCGGCATTCAGGACTGGGTCCTGGTGACCACGGATGCAAGCCTCCGAGGGTGGGGAGCAGTCACACAGGGAAGATATTCCAAGGTCTGTGGTCAAGTCAGGAGACTTGCCTTCACATCAACATCCTGGAACTAAGGGCCGTATACAACGCCCTACGTCAAGCGGAGACCCTGCTTCGCGACCAACCGGTTCTGATTCAGTCAGACACCATCACCGCAGTGGCTCATGTGAACCAACAAGGCGGCACAAGGAGCAGGGTAGCGATGGCGAAAGCCACCAGAGTTCTTCGCTTGGCGGAAAATCACGTAAGCGCACTGTCAACAGTGTTCATCCCGGGAGTGGACAACTGGGAAGCAGACTTTCTCAGCAGACACGACCTCCACCCGGGAGATTGGGGACTTCAGCAGGAAGTCTTCGCACAGACTGCAAGTCGGCGGGTACTGCCACAGGTGGACATGATGGCATCCCGCCTCAACAAAAAACTACAGAGGTTTTGCGCCAGGTCAAGAGACCCTCAGGCGATAACTGTAGACGCCCTGGTGACACCGTGGGTGTTCCAGTCGGTCTATATATTTCCTCCTTTTCCTCTCATACACAAGGTGCTGAGAATAATAAGAAAAAGAGGAGTGAGAACAATACTCATTGTTCCAGATTGGCCACGTAGGGCTTGGTATCCAGATCTGCAAGAAATGCTCACAGAGGACCCGTGGCCGCTTCCTCTAAGACAGGACTTGTTGCAACAGGGGCCCTGTCTGTTCCAAGACTTACCGTGGCTGCGTTTGACGGCATGGCGGTTGAACGCCGGATCCTAGCGGAGAAAGGCATTCCGGATGAGGCTCAACATTATCACCGTATATGGCGAAAATATGTTGCTGGGTGTGAGGCCAGGAATGCCCCTACGGAGGAATTCCAGCTGGGCCGTTCCTTCACTTCCTACAGTCAGGAGTGAATTTGGGCCTAAAATTGGGTTCCATTAAGGTCCAGATTTCGGCCCTATCCATTTTCTTTCAAAAGGAGTTGACTTCTCTACCTGAAGTTCAGACGTTGTAAAGGGAGTGCTGCATATTCAGCCCTTTTTGTGCCTCCAGTGGCACCTTGGGATCTTAACGTGGTGTTGAGTTTCCTGAAATCCCACTGGTTTGGACCACTCAAAACGGTGGAGTTGAAATATCTCACGTGGAAGGTGGTCTTGCTATTAGCCTTGGCTTCGGCTAGGCGTGTGTCAGAGTTGGTGGCTTTGTCACATAAAAGCCCCTATCTGGTTTTCCATGCGGATAGAGCAGAATTGCGGACCCGTCCCACAATTTCTGCCGAAAGTGATTTCATCCTTTCATATAAACCAACCTATTGTGGTGCCTGTGGCTACTACTGACTTGGAGGATTCCAAATTACTTGATGTGGTCAGGGCTTTGAAGGTTTATGTAGCCAGAACGGCTAGGGTCAGGAAAACAGAATCTTTGTTTATCCTGTATGCTTCCAACAAGCTTGGTGCTCCTGCTTCAAAGCAAACTATTGCTTGCTGGATCTGTAACACGATTCAGCAGGCTCATTCTGCGGCTGGATTGCCGCTGCTTAAATCAGTTAAGGCCCATTCCACGAGGAAGGTGGGCTCTTCTTGGGCGGCTGCCCGAGGGGTCTCGGCATTACAGCTTTGCCGAGCGGCTACTTGGTCAGGTTCAAACACTTTTGCAAAGTTCTACAAGTTTGATACCCTGGCTGAGGAGGACCTTGTGTTTGCTCAATCGGTGCTGCAGAGTCATCCGCACTCTCCCGCCCGTTTGGGAGCTTTGGTATAATCCCCATGGTCCTTACGGAGTCCCCAGCATCCACTAGGACGTTAGAGAAAATAAGATTTTACTTACCGGTAAATCTATTTCTCGTAGTCCGTAGTGGATGCTGGGCGCCCGTCCCAAGTGCGGACTTACTCTGCAATGCTTGTTTATAGTTATTGCTTCAATAAGGGTTATGTTATGGTTGCATCAGGGTTGGACCTGATGCTCTGTTGTTGTCATACTGTTGACTGGTTGTTATAAACTCATGTTATACGGTGTGATTGGTGTGGCTGGTATGAATCTTGCCCTGGATTACCAAAATCCTTTCCTTGTACTGTCAGCTCTTCCGGGCACAGTTTCTCTAACTGAGGTCTGGAGGAGAGACATAGAGGGAGGAGCCAGAGCACACCAGAATCTAAATTCTTTCTTAAAGTGCCTATGTCTCCTGCGGAGCCCGTCTATTCCCCATGGTCCTTACGGAGTCCCCAGCATCCACTACGGACTACGAGAAATAGATTTACCGGTAAGTAAAATCTTATTTTTTTCACTAATTTCACTTCACCTACTCTGAAGCAGGTGAAAAGTTGGGAAAGTCACTATTTTACGGTAAAAATGTTTGGATATGGTACAGAACTCCTGGGACACCCCTCCTTAATGACTAATTAGACACGTTGAGGTTTTTAATTATTTTTAATTGGCCAATAATGACATGTCATTTTTGGGGTGAAAAAGTACAAAGTGATGGAAATTGGGGTTCAAGGTATGGGACAGGTATATTGGGGTGCTTTATGAGTGGGACAGGTGTTTTTAGGCTTGCAGATGGGAGTAATCGGTCTGTTTCCACTTTTTTTTAAAGTACCGTAAAATGATCCAAATATATACTTATACCCATTTTCATGTACACCAAATTTAATGAGAGCATTTATTTTGCTCAAAAAAACTTGCTTTCTATCATTTTTTTGCATTTTAAAAAAAATGCATATAACAGCCGTTTCACACAATTTAAGTCCCCAAAAACTCTCTAATGTGATCTCTAATACACTTCTCTTCTGTTTTCCTATGTTAGTTTAGCATTTTTTGGGATACAGGCTGATTTCCCCATTTTCACCTGCACTTTTCACTGCAAGAATTTTCAGGTGAAACCCGTTTGGAATTAAATAGGTCGAAAAACGGAGCGTTTTCGCGGAAATTTTCGCCCGATTGTCGCGAAAAATTGCAGCGAATTTGCGGATAATTGAATACCCTAGTTTGTCTCTCTCGGTCTTGTCTTGCTGCGCTCACTCTCTCTGTTTCCCCGGTCACGCTGGCCCTTTGCTTTCACCTTGTTGTGCTGGCACTCTTTCAGTCTCCCGTTGCCACGCTCGCTCTCTCCCTGTCATCCCTTGTCGCGCTGGCTCTCTCGCTCTCCCCTTGTCGCCCTAGCTGTCCCCTTGTTGCGCTGCTCTCCATCAGTCTCTCCTTTTCGCACTGGCTCTCTCCTCGTCATGTTGGCTCTCTCGCTCTCCTCTTGACGCATTCACCTTAAAGCGCTCGCTCTCCCCTTGTCACGCTGGATCTCTCGCTCTCCCCTTGTCGCAGCAAGGGAATGAAGGATTTGCAGAACGAGGGGGTTGTCCACAGTGTCAAAAGCAGCAGAGAGAACAAGCAGAAAGTAGTGGCCCTTGGATTTAGCAGAAAGGTGATTGCAGACTTTCGTGAGGGCAGTTTCAGTGGAGTGGAGAGGGCGGAAGCCAGACTTTAATGGGTCAAGCAGTGAGTGGGAGGAAGATTAAACTCACTCACCAGATACATGGGAGAAAGATGTCAAAGTTGGTAAGAAGGGAAAGTAGGTAGCTCATTGCTGTTGGTTTGGTGGAATGTGATGTCCTGACGTATGGACTCCCCTTGACGCACTGGCTCCCCCTTTGTCGTGCTTGCTCTCCCTCTTCCCTTGTTAGGCTGGCTTTCTCGCTCTTCCCTTGACGCACTTGCACTCCCCTTGACACACTCGCACTCCCCTTGACACACTCTGTGTCCTTTTGACGCACTTGCTCTCCCCTTATCACACTCGCTCTCTTGCTCTCCCCTAGACGTGCTTGCTCTCTCCTTGTTGCGCTGGCTCTCTCGCTCTCTCCTTGTTTTGCTGGCTCTTTTGCTTTCCCCTTGTCGCGTACGCTCTCTTGCTCTCCCCTTGACGCGCTTGCTTGCCCCTTGTCGCGGTGGCTCTCCTATTGTTGTACTCTCACTCTACCCTTTACACGCTTCATCTCCTCTTGAGGCACTCACTCTATCGCTACTGTATGCCCACCTTCATTTAGCTCTAACAATTTTGGTATTATGTATTCAATTTTCTCTTAAGTCCTAGAGGATGCTGGGGACTCCGTGAGGACCATGGGGTATAGACGGGCTCCGCAGGAGACATGGGTACCTAAAAAGAACTTTTCCTATGGGTGTGCACTGGCTCCTCTCTCTATGCCCCTCCTCCAGACCTCAGTTAGATTCTGTGCCCAGAGGAGAAAGGGTACACTGCAGAGAGCTCTCCTGAGTTTTCTGTAGAAAAAGAATTTTGTTAGGTTTTTTATTTTCAGGGAGTCCTGTTGGCAACAGGCGCCCTGCATCGTGGGACTGGGGGGAGAGAAGCAGACCTACTTAACTGATAGGCTCTGCTTCTTAGGCTACTGGACACCATTAGCTCCAGAGGGAGTCGGAACACAGGTCTCACCCTGGGGTTCGTCCCGGAGCCGCGCCGCCGTCCTCCTCACAGATGCCGGAAGATAGAAGCCGGGTGAGTATGAGAAGATAGAAGACATCTCAGGCGGCAGAAGACTTCAGATGTTCGTGAGGTAAGCTGCGCGCCATTGCTCCCAGACACAACACACAGAGGCAGCACTGATGGGTGCAGGGCGCAGGGGGTCGCCCTGGGCAGCAATAATCCTCAATTTTGGGCACAATAGAGTATGATTAGGCTGCGGAGGCAGTAAATCACAGATCCCCCGCCATTTTATTACAATTGCACTGGGACCGAAGCCCGCCGTTGGGGGGGCGGAGCTTGATCCTCAGCACTAACCAGCGCCATTTTCTCCACAGAAGCTGCATGAGAACGCTGGCTCCCCGGTCTCTCCCCTGCTGAACACTTCACAGGCTGGAAAAAGAAGGAGGGGGGCACAGTGGTAACGCAGTGAGTGGGAATTTGGATAGTATATATAAAAAAGCGCTATCTGGTCATTTTTTCCCAGTGTTATTTAGGCGCTGGGTGTGTGCTGGCATACTCTCTCTCTGTCTCTCCTAAGGGCCTGGTTGGGGTCTTGTCCCCTTATAGGTTTATCCCTGTGTGTGTGGGGTGTCGGTACGTGCGTGTCAACATGTCTGACATGTCAAGGAGGAGGTGGAGCAAATGAGTGGTGTGTCCCCGTCGGTTGTGCCGACTCAGGAATGGATGGACATGTGGCATATGTTCAATGCAAGTGTGGCATCTTTACATAAGAGGCTTGATAAGGCTGAATCAGGGGAGGCATCAGGGGGTCAATCCTCGGATTGGACCGACTCACAGGGCCCGTCGGGGTCTCAAAAACGTCCCTTAGCACAAATTGTGGACACTACTACCGACACGGACTCTGATTCCAGTGTCGACTATGATGAAGTAAAATTGCACCCTAAGGTGACAAAAAGCATTCAGTGTATGATTGTGGCAATAAGGGATGTGTTGCATATTGCTGATAAACCCTCTGTTCCAGACACGAGGGTACACATGTTTAAGGGAAAGAAACAGATTATAAATTTTCCCACATCTCATGAACTAAATGAGTTCTTTGAAAAGGCTTGGGAGACTCCGGAAAAGAGACCGCAGATCCCCAAAAGAATTTATATGGCCTTCCCCTTCCCTAAACAGGACAGGGTGCGTTGGGAATCACCTCCCACTGTGGACAAGGTGTTAACGCGCCTGTCCAAGAAAGTGGCGCTACCGTCTCCAGACACTGCGGCCCTCAAGGATCCTGCGGATCGCAGGCAGGAGACTACTTTAAAGTCTATTTATTCGCATACTGGAGCTGTGCTAAGACCGACAATTGCGTCGGCATGGCTATGTAGCGCAATTTCAGCATGGACAGATGATCTGACGGCTGAATTTGATACCATGGATAGAGATACTGTTTTGTTAATTCTAGCCCATATTAAAGATGCAGTCTTATTTATGAGAGATGCTCAAAGGGATATTGGATTGCTGGCTTCCAGAGCCAATGCCATGTCTATCTCAGCGAGACGATCCTTATGGAAAGCATATGGAAGTCCTACCCTATAAGGGAGACGTATTGTTTGGGGATGGGCTGACGGACCTGGTTTCCACAGCTACCGCAGGTAAATCAAAATTTTTACCATTTATTCCCCAACAGCAAAAGAAAATACCACCGTATCAGATGCAGTCCTTTCGGTCGCAAAAGTCCAGAAGAGGTCGAGGGTCCTCCTTCCTTGCCAGAGGTAAGGCTAGAGGGAAAAGAGCACCCGCTTCGGCCGGTGCCCAGGAACAAAAGTCCTCCCCGGCTACTACAAAACCCTCAGCATGACGCTGGGGCTCCCCTGCGGGAGTCCGCACCGGTGGGGGCACGTCTGCGACTTTTCAGCCAGGCCTGGGTCAGCTCAGACCTGAATCCTTGGGTGTTGGAAATAGTTTCCCAGGGTTACAAACTGGAATTCGAAGAGGTGCCCCCGCGCCGATTTTTCAAGTCTGCATTACCAGCTTCTACACCAGAACGGAATGTAGTGTTAGCTGCAATTCAAACGCTGTATCGACAGCAAGTAATTATCAGGGTTCCCTTGAACCAGCAGGGAAGAGGCTACTACTCAACCCTCTTTGTGGTCCCAAAACCAGACGGTTCGGTAAGACCTATTTTGAATCTAAAATCCCTAAACCTGTACATGAAAAGATTCAAATTCAAGATGGAATCGCTCAGGGCGATTATAGCCAGTACGGAGGAGGGGGAGTTTATGGTGTCACTGGACATAAAGGATGCGTACCTTCATGTCCCCATATATCCCTCCCATCAGGAGTACTTGAGATTCGCTGTACAGGATTGTCATTACCAATTTCAGACGTTACCTTTTGGGCTTTCCACGGCCTCAAGGATTTTCACCAAGATAATGGCGGAAATGATGGTGGTCCTGCGCAAGCATGGAGTCACAATTATCCCATACTTGGACGATCTCCTGATAAAGGCGAGATCAAGAGAGAAATTGCTGAGCAGTATAACGCTCTCTCTGAGAGTGCTCCAGCAACACAGTTGGATTCTGAATCTACCGAAGTCACAGTTGATTCCGACAACTCGACTAACGTTCCTAGGTATGATACTGGATACGGAACAAATGAAGGTTTTTCTACCGTTGGAAAAAGCCCAGGACATCCAGAACATGGTCAGAGACCTGCTAAAACCGAAAAGGGTGTCAGTTCATCAATGCACTCGAGTTCTGGGAAAAATGGTGGCGGCCTACGAGGCCATCCCCTTCGGCAGGTTCCATGCGAGGACGTTTCAATGGGACCTTCTGGACAAATGGTCCGGGTCGCATCTGCACTTACATCGGAAAATAACTCTGTCCCCAGGGGCCAGGGTGTCTCTCCTATGGTGGCTGCAAAGTGCTCACCTGCTGGAGGGTCGCAGGTTCGGAATTCACGACTGGATTTTGGTAACCACGGACGCGAGCCTCCAAGGATGGGGAGCAGTCACCCAAGGAAGAAATTTTCAGGGACTGTGGACAGACCAGGAGTCCTGTCTACACATCAATGTGTTGGAACTCAGGGCCATATACAACGGCCTTCGACAAGCGGAGAGTCTTCTTCGAAACCTACCAGTTCTGATTCAATCAGACAATGTCACAGCAGTGGCTCATGTGAACCGCCAAGGCGGGACAAGAAGCAGAGTCGCGATGGCGGAAGCCACAAGGATTCTTCGCTAGGCGGAAAATCACGTAAGCGCTCTGTCGGCTGTCTTCATTCCGGGAGTGGACAACTGGGAAGCAGACTTCCTCAGCAGACACGATCTCCATCCAGGAGAGTGGGGACTTCATCAAGAAGTCTTTGCAGACATAACACGTCTTTAGGGAATTCCTCAAATAGAAATGATGGCGTCACGCCTCAACAAAAAGCTTCGGAGGTATTGTGCCAGGTCTTGGGACCCTCAGGCAGTAGCAGTAGACGCCCTGGTAATGCCGTGGGTGTTCCACTCGGTCTACGCGTTTCCTCCTCTTCCTCTCATCACAAAATTGTTGAGGATCATAAGGCGAAGAAGAGTACAGACGATACTCGTTGTTCCAGACTGGCCTCGAAGGGCCTGGTACTCAGATCTTCGAGAGATGCTCACAGGAGATCCCTGGCCTCTCCCTCTGAGGGAGGACCTGTTGCTACAGGGGCCCTGTATATTCCAAGACTTACCGCGATTACGTTTGACGGCATGGCGGTTGAACGCCGAATCCTAGCGGAGAAGGGGATTCCGGAGGAGGTCATCCCTACTTTAATAAAGGCTAGGAAGGAGGTGACGGTGAAACATTATCACCGTATCTGGCGAAAGTATGTGTCTTGGTGTGAAACCAAGAACGCGCCTACGGAAGATTTTCATTTGGGGCGTTTTCTCCACTTCCTGCAGACAGGAGTGGATATGGGCCTGAAATTAGGTTCTGTTAAGGTACAGATTTCGGCCCTTTCGATTTTCTTTCAGAAGGAATTGGCTTCTCTTCCAGAAGTCCAGACGTTTGTAAAGGGAGTGCTGCACATCCAGCCTCCTTATGTGCCTCCAGTGGCACCGTGGGACCTGAACGTGGTGTTGCAGTTCCTAAAATCACACTGGTGAACCACTTAACAAGGTTGAGTTGAAATTTCTTACCTGGAAGGTGGTCATGTTGTTGGCCTTGGCATCGGCAAGGCGAGTGTCAGAATTGGCGGCCTTGTCACACAAGAGCCCCTACTTGATTTTTCATGTGGATAGTGCGGAATTGAGGACACGCCCTCAATTTTTGTCTAAGGTGGTTTCTTCATTCCATCTGAACCAACCTATCGTGGTGCCTGTGGCTACGAGTGACTTGGAGGATTCCAGGTCCCTGGACGTAGTCAGGGCTTTGAAGATTTATGTAGCCAGAACGGCTAGACTTAGGAAAACAGAAGCACTGTTTGTCCTGTATGCTGCTAATAAGATTGGCGCACCTGCTTCGAAGCAGACTATTGCTCGCTGGATCTGTAATACGATTCAGCAGGCTCATTCTACGGCTGGATTGCCGGTTCCAAATTCGGTTAAGGCCCATTCCACTAGGAAGGTGGGCTCTTCTTGGGCGGCTGCCCGAGGCGTCTCGGCATTACAGCTTTGTCGTGCGGCGACTTGGTCGGGGTCAAACACCTTTGCTAAATTCTACAAGTTTGATACCCTGGCTGACGAGGACCTAGCTTTTGCTCAGTCGGTGCTGCAGAGTCATTCGCACTCTCCCGCCCGATTGGGAGCTTTGGTATAAACCCCATGGTCCTTACGGAGTCCCCAGCATCCTCTAGGACGTAAGAGAAAATAAGATTTTAAACCTACCGGTAAATCTATTTCTCGTAGTCCGTAGAGGATGCTGGGCGCCCGTCCCAGTGCGGAAACTCTGCAAGACTTGTATATAGTTGTTCTTTACATAAGGGTTATGTTACAGTTGGAGTCGGTCTTGGACCGTTACTGTTATTGTTCATACGGTTAACTGGTTATGTATGTTCCAGGTTACATGGTATGATTGGTGTGGGCTGGTATGAATCTTGCCCTTGGATTTTTAAATCCTGCCTTGTATTTTCCATCTCCTCTGGGCACAGTTCTCTAACTGAGGTCTGGAGGAGGGGCATAGAGGGAGGAACCAGTGCACACCCATAGGAAAAGTTCTTTTTAGGTGCCCATGTCTCCTGCGGAGCCCGTCTATACCCCATGGTCCTTACGGAGTCCCCAGCATCCTCTACGGACTAGAAGAAATAGATTTACCGGTAGGTTTAAAATCTTATTATTATTAGGTGCAAATTTTGCCCATCTGTGGTATGTGCCATGGAGCAAGTTGCCAAGGAAGGGGCAAATATATATTCTCTTTTCTCTTGCTTGAATGTACTGTATACACGCCTATACTGATCATCCCTATTACTTACTCTACACTGTAGAGTTGTGCATTCTATAGGCATATTTTTTAAACCCTGTAGCTGGAGTTGCCTTAACTATGCCTCTTATTATTTACAGTGCATCCGGAAAGTTTTCACAGAGCTTCACTTTTTCCACATTTTGTTATGTTACAGCCTTATTCCAAAATGGAATGAATTCATTTTCTCTTACGTCCTAGAGGATGCTGGGGTCCACATTAGTACCATGGGGTATAGACGGGTTCACTAGGAGCCATTGGCACTTTAAGAGATTGAGAGTGTGGGCTGGCTCCTCTCTCTATGCCCCTCCTACCAGACTCAGTTTAGAAAATGTGGCCTGAGGAGCCGGTCACAGCTGGGGGAGCTCTCCAGAGTTTCTCTAGTAAAGTTATTTTCTTTAGAGTTTATTATTGTACAGGGTGGCTGCTGGCAACAGCCTCCCTGCTTCGAGGGACTACGGGGGGGGGGGGGGGGAGTAGTGTCCGCCCTGCGGTGTCTGAGCCACTATCTCCACTGACAGGACACTGAGCTCCTGAGGGGATAGAACATTCCCCGCCACAGGGGGTCGCTCACTCTGGCAGCATGCCGCCACCCCCTTACAGAGCCAGAAGATCAGAAGATGGCGAGATATGGCGGCACAAGGGTAGGAACGCAGCGCTGAGCGGCTGCGCTTCGGGAAGGCTCAGCGGCACACAGTGTTGGTACTATGAAGGGCGTTCTGAGCCAGAGTCTTAATACCCTACACTGGTCACAGACGCTAACCGGAGACTGAATCCCCAGAAAGCGTCAGAATCCTCAGGCAAGTTTTTAAAGAATTTGTGCAGGAAGACGCACCATCTTCAGGAGGCGGAGCTTCTCCTCAGAGCGGACCCAGCAGCGTTCAGCGCCATTTCTCTGCCTGCAGTTCCTGTACACTGGGAGCTGTCCCTTCATGCAACTCCAGCTATCCTGAGCGGTACCAGGGGGTTGTAGATGGGGGGAAGGGGGGAGGCTGTGTAAAATCTGGGTAGTCTATTAAGGTACACAGATGACGATGTTAGTTGTATTTGTTCTATCTCAGTAAGCGCTGTGTGTGGGCTGGCTACAATCTGTGTCTGTCTCTGCCATACTTGGGGGGGGGGGGGGGGTGTTTGGGAGCTGTCACTGACAATTCCCTGTGTGTGTGTGTGTGTGTGTGTGTGTGTGTGTGTATATGTATGTATGTATGTATGTATGTATGTATGTGAGTGTTTAATACCTCCCATAGCCATGTCTAGGGACTCGGTGTGATATGCTGCTGAAGTGGTTTCCTCTCAGGGGGAATCCATTTCATGTACTCAGAAATGTAATCACGGTGCTGAGCCAGCATCTAAATACCCTAAACGAGTCACAGTTGCTAACCGGAGACTGAATCCCCTGGTTAGTGACAGAATCCTCAGTACACAGACGCTAACCGGAGACTGTATCCCCAGGCTAGTGACAGAATCCTCAGTACACAGACGCTAACCGGGGACTGAATTCCCCAGCTAGCGACGGAATCCTCAGACCAGTATATAGAAGGTGCGCGGGAAGATGCGCCATCTTCGGAGGGCGGGGCTTTTTCTCAGTGCGGACCCAGCAGAGTTCAGCGCCATTTTCCTGTCTGCACCACAGACTGCAGACTGTGATGGGGACGTGCTGGGGGAAACGGCAACCCTTGCAGGGGGTGCAGATCAGGTTTGAGGCCATTAGAGATATCTTAAATATTGTTGACATGTTGCCTGAGCAGGTTGAGGAGACTAACTTCACTGACAATAAGAAAGCCTCGCTAACCTTCCCTACGACTAAAGTATTAAACACTATTGGAAAAATCCTGAGTGTAAGGATTCCAGATCCCTAAAAGGGTTCTGGTTACTTTCCCCTTCCCGAGGAGGATGAAAAGTATTGGGAAAAACCCACCCATAGTTGATGCATCTGTGTCCAGACTGTCAAAGAGAGGGTGGTTTTACCTGTCCCGGGATCTGCTGCATTGAAAGAACCGGCTGATCGCAAGATTGACACTACGCTCAAATCCATATACACGGCTCCGTGGGCGATACTATGGCCTACCTTTGCCTGTGCATGGATTTCTAAAGCTATAGTAAAGTGGTCTGGCACGTTACTTGTGAAATTGGTTACAATGGATAAAAGTAACGTTGACTTGTTCTTACGTAACATACAGGATTCTGCAGGATTTGCGGCGGAATCCATGAAAGTCCTGGATTTGATGGCTGCAGGAATTTCTTCCATGTCTGTCTCAACTCGTAGAGGACTCTGGCTGCGCCAGTGGTCTGCCGACAAGGGGGGAAATTTACTAAAGTGGGAGTTTTTTAGAACTGGTGATATTGCCCATAGCAACCAATCAGATTCTATTTAACATTTGTCTAGCTGCTTCTAGAAGATAATAGATACAATCTGGTTGCTATGGGCAACATCACCAGTTCTAAAAATCTCCCACCTTAGTAAATTTACCCCAAGGAATCCAGGAGAGGTGTGGAGACCCTACCCTACTCAGGTCAGGCTCTTTTTGGGGAAGCGTTGGATATGTGGATTTCCACGGCTACAGCGGGTAAGTTTCAGTTTCTTCCCTCAGCTGCACCTGTCACGAAGAAACCCTTTTCTTCAGCTGCATCACAGTCCTTTCGGATTGCCGAGCCAAGAAAGACCAACCTGTCCAACACCTTCTTTGGGGGAGGTCAGCCAAAATCCAAGAAACCTGCTGCTGCGGGTTCCCAGGAACAGAAACCTGCTTCAGATATGCCAAAATCCTCAGCATGACGGTGGACCGCGCGGCTGGGAAGTGGGGCCGGTGGGGGCGAGACATTTCAGCCACTCTGGGTGTCGTCCGGCCTGGATCCCTGGGTGCAAGATATTGTGTCCCAGGAGTATAGGCTGGAATTTTAAGATCTCCCTCCTCATCGATTCGTGAAATCTGGCTTGTCAGCTTTACTGGCAGACAGGGCTAACCTACGAGAAGCCATATAGAAGTTGGTGGAGGCACAGGTTATTGTACCAGTCCCACCCCATATGCAAGACAAAAGGTCACTATTCGTACCTTTTCGTGGTACCGAAACCGGATGGTTCGGTCAAACCCATTCTAAATTTAATATCGCTAAATCCCTTCCTGAGGGAGTTCCAAGTTCAAACTGGAGTCTACAAGGGCGGTGATATCAGGTCTGGAAGAGGGGGAAATTCCTGGTTCCCTGGATATCAAGGATGCGTACCTCCACATTCCGATTTGGCCGCCGCATCAAGCTTATCTTGGCAGAGATGATGGTTCTCTGCAGACAGGGGGTGAACATACTTCCATATTTGGACGATCTGCTGATAAAGGCATCATCCAAGGAGAAGCTGTTACAGTCCATTGTTCTCACGACCATCTACTCAGAGAACACGGTTGGTTCCTGAATCTTCCAAAATCACATTTGTAACCAACCCAGAGGTTTTCTTTTTTGGGGATGATCCTCGACACAGAAGTGCAGATGGTGTTTCTTCCGCAGGAAAAGGCGTTGGTGATGCAAACAATGGTCCGGGATGTCCTGAAGCCAGTCCGGGTGTCGGTTCATCAGTGCATTTGCCTTCTGGGAAAGATGGTGGCCTCTTATGAGGCGCTGCAGTACGGTAGGTTTCATGCTCGGTCCTTCCAACTGGATTTCCTGGACAAGTGGTCGGGATCCCATCTTCACATGCACCAGAGAATTCGTCTGTCGCCGATAGCCAGGATTTCACTCCTCTGGTGGCTACAGTTATCTCACCTTCTGGAGGTCCGCAGGTTCGGATTCAGGACTGGATCCTTCTAACCACGGAAGCAAGTCTCCGGGGCTGGGGCGTGGTCGCTCAAGGGGAAACCTTCCAAGGAAGGTGGTCAAGTCTGTAAGCCGGCCTGCCGATAAACATTCTGGAACTAAGGTAGAAAGGTTCGCTCCCCCTTGTTAGTGTGGCGCCCGAAACCTGTGACCACCTATGGCTAGGTGTCAATAACGAATATCAGCAATAAAATAATTACATTTTACTGAAAAATGACATACACAATACACGATAAAAAACGTGATAATGTGACTAAAAACATGGACGATACTGGCAGGAAAAAGTCATACCGGTGAAGGCAGATGGAGCCACAGGTGTCAAAGAAGCAAGGTATCCCGGGATATACCCTGCTTAGGCTCCAAGAGGTTAATCCCGCCAGCCGTGGATGGAAAGTTCTGGATGTCCGTCAATGATGAAGATGAGCACAGCAGGGCAATGCTTCTGGAACTAAGAGCCACCTACAATGGTCTTCTCCAGATGGCCCATCTTCTGAGAAATCTGGCCATTCAATTGCAGTCTGATAATGTGACAACAGTGGCTTACATAAACCGACAGGGCGGAACGAAGAGCGGAGCTGCAATGTCGGAGGTAGCATGAATCATCCTCTGGGCAGAAAAACACGCGTTGACACTGTCAGCAATCTTCATTCCGGGAGTAAACAACTGGGAAGCGGACTTCCTCAGCAGACACGACCTCCACCCAGGGGAGTGGGGTCTCCCATCCGGAGGTGTTCAAGGAGGTAACAGATCTTTGGGGCGTACCCCAGATCGACCTGATGGCCTCTCGTCTCAACAAGAAGCTTCGGCGGTATTGTTCCAGGTCGAGGGACCCGCAAGCAGTGGCGGTGGACGCCCTAGTGACTCCGTGGGTGTTCCAGTCAGTGTACGTGTTTCCTCCACTTCCACTCATTCCAAGAGTTCTCAAACTCATAAGGAGAGCAAGAGTCCAAGCAATCCTCATTGCTCTGGACTGGCCAAGAAGGGCTTGGTACGCGGATCTTCTGGATCTACTGCTAGAAGAGCAGAGGCTTCTTCCTCTTCAGGATGGAGCTGCTGCAGCAGGGGCCGTTCGCCTATCAAGACTTACCACGGCTACGTTTGACGGCATGGAAGTTGAACGCCAGATAATAGCTCGGAAAGGCATTCCGAACAAGGCTATTCCCACCCTGATACAGGCTAGGAAAGGAGTAACGTCAAAACATTACCATCATATTTGGAAAAAATATGTATCTTGGTGTGAGTACAAGAAGTTTGCAGTGGAGTTTGAACTTGGGCGTTTTCTCCTCTTCCTGCATGCAGGAGTGGATAAGGGCCTGAGGTTGGGATCCATAAAGGTCCGGATTTCGGCCCTATCCATTTTCTTCCAGAAACAGTTTGCTGCCCTCCCTGAGGTTCAGACTTTTTTGGCGCCCTGGGATCTCAACGTGGTGTTGCAGTTCCTCCACTCGAACTGGGTTGAACCTCTACAGGAGGTTGAGATCAAGTTTCTCACATGGAAGACTGTTACTTTGTTGGCCTTCGCTTCTACTAGACGTGTGTTGGAGTTGGGGGCTTTGTCATGTAAAGCCCATACTTGATCTTCCATGAAAGTTGTGTCAGCATTTTGTATCAAACAACCTATTGTGGTGCCAGTTGCTACTGACTCTTCAATTTCATCAAAGTCCTTGGATGTTGTAGGGGCTCTGAAAATCTTTGTGAAGAGCACTGCTCGTCACAGTAAATCGGACTCTGTTTGTCCTGTATGACCCCAAGAAAATTGGGTGTCCTGCTTCTAAGCAGACGATCTCTTGCTGGATCAGGTTCACTATCCAGCATGCGTATTCTGCGGCAGGCTTGCCGTGTCCTACGTCTGTTAAGGACCACTCTACTCGTACGGTGGTTTCTTCTTGGGCGGCTGTCCGGGATGTCTCGGCATTACGACTCTGCTGAGCAGCTACTTGGTCGGGGTCGAACACGTTCGCAAAGTTCTACAGGTTCGATACTTTGGCGTCTGAGGACCTAAAGTTTGTTCATTTGGTTCGGCAGGAGCCTCCGCGCTCTCCCCCTCCATTCTGGGAGCTTGGTACTAATGTGGACCCCAGCATCCTCTAGGACGTAAGAGAAAATAAGATTTTAATTACCTACCGGTAAATCCTTTTCTCGTAGTCCGTAGAGGATGCTGGGCGCCCGCCCAGCGCTTTGTGATCCTGCAGTGGTTATTTAGTTCAGTACTGCTTGGTTCTTGGTAAGTACTGTTTTGTTACTTGATAAGTAATACTGTTCATCCGTTGCTGATGTTTCAAGCTAGTTACCTTGGGTTGCCTTGTGTGTGAGCTGGTGTGAATCTCGCCACTATCTGTGTAATATCCTTCTCTCGAAGATGTCCATCTCCTCGGGCACTGTTTATAGACTGAGTCTGGTAGGAGGGGCATAGAGGGAGGAGCCAGCCCACACTCTCAAACTCTTAAAGTGCCAGTGGCTCCTAGATGACCCATCTATACCCCATGGTACTAATGTGGACCCCAGCATCCTCTACGGACTACGAGAAAAGGTTTTACCGGTAGGTAATTAAAATCCTATTTTTTTCCCCTCAAAATTCTACACACAATGCCCCATAATGACAACGTGAAAAAAGTTTTTTTTTAGAGATTTTTGCAAATTTTTTTAAAAATAAAAAAACTAAGAAATCATATGTACATAAGTATTCACAGCATTTGCATTGAATCTTAAACTTGAGCTCAGCTGCATCCTCTTTCCACTGATCATCCTTAAGATGTTTCTACAGCTTAATTGGACTCCACCTGTGGTAAATTCAGTGGATTGCACATGATTTGAAAAGGCACACACCTGTCTATATAAGGTCCCACACTTGACAGTGCATGTCTGAGCACAAACCAAGCATGAAGTCAAAGGAATTGTCTGTAGACCTCCGATTCAGGATTGTCTCAAGGCAGAAATCTGGGGAAGAGTACAGAAAAATATCTGCTGCTTTGAAGGTCCCAATGAGCACAGTGGCCTCCATCATCCGTGAATGGAAGAAGTTCAGAACCACCAGGACTCTTCCTAGAGCTGGCCGGCCATCTAAACTGAGTGATCTGGGGAGAGGGGCCCTAGTCAGTGTGGTGACCAAGATCCCGATGGTCACTCTCAGAGCTACAGCATTCCTCTGTGGAGAGAGGAGAACCTTCCAGAAGGACAACCATCTCTGCAGCAATCCACCAATCAGGCCTGTATGGTAGAATGAGCAGACGGAAGCCACACCTTAGTAAAAAGCACATGGCAACAGAGCCAGCCCTAGGCATAGGCAAACTAGGCAAATGCCTAGGGCATTTGATATGCCTAGGGGCACCAGCAGCTTCTGCTGATTAAAATGATATGCGGCATGCCTATATTCTGTGTGTAGCATTTCGTATGCAGATACAGCCACAGTCGCAACACAGAATATAGGCATGCTGCATATCATTTTAATCAGCAGAAGCTGCTTGTGCACCCTAGGCACATAGCAATGCAAATAAGATGCATTTTCATCAAAAAAGGCGCCCGATGTTAACAGTGCTGCCAGCTGACTCACGCCAGGCATCTCCTGCTGCATGGCGCATTGAGGCAAGATGTATAAGGACACATCTGTATCCAAGCAGAGGCAGAGGTCACAGTGTTATCTGCCATGTAAGTGCTGTGTGCGGGTGAGTTGGTTGTGCAGTAGTGTTTGGCTTATGTGTAATGGGCATTATGCGTGTTGTGTATAAATGCATATGTGTAAGAGGTACTATATGTGTCATGTGTATAAGGGCATTAATAATGTGCGTCATATGTGTAAGGCCTTCTATATGTGTATAAGGGCATTAATAAAGCTTGGAATAATGTGTAAGGTGCGTTATCTTTATAAGAACATTACTAATGTGTTTATTATGTGTTGGGGCTTTACTGTGTGGTATTGTGTGTGTGTGTATAAAGGCATTACTAATGTGTGGCATTATGTGTATAAGGTGCTCTACTGTGTGGTGTTACGTATAGAAAGGGCACTATTGTGTGGTTTAATGTGAATAAAGAGCAATATGGTGTGGTGTAATGTGAATAAGGGGCACTACTGTGACCAGTAACGTATATAACGTAAAGTGGTACTACTGTGAGATGTAACGTGAAGAAGGGACACTATCGCATGATAAAATATGAATAAAGTTGCACTACTGTGTGGTGTAATTTGAATTGGGGGCACTATTGTGTGACCACACCCATTCCCAGTAAGAATACGCCCCTTTTTGAGCTGTGCACCGAATGTGGGCACCGTTCCTATTTTTAATATAGGGGGTAGGAACACCAAAATAAGGACTGCAATGGGTGAGTGGTGATGGTGCTGGGAAAGGGGTGCAGGGTCAGAGGCGGAACTAGCAGCAATGCTAGGGGGTACCAGACAAAATCTTGCCTAGGGCATCATATTGGTTAGGGCTGGCTCTGTATGGCAACCCACCTGGAGTTTGCCAAAATGCACCTGAAGGACTCTCAGACCATGAGAAACAAAATTCTCTGGTCTGATGAGACAAAGATTGAACTCTTTGGCGTGAATGCCAGGTGTCATGTTTGGAGGAAACCAGGCGTCGCTCATCACCAGGCCAGTACCATCCCTACAGTGAAGCATGGTGGTAGCAGCATCATGCTGTGGGGATGTTTTTCAGCCGCAGGAACTGGGAAACAAGTCAAGATAGAGGGAAAGATGAATGCAGCAATGTACAGAGACATCCTGGATGAAAACCTGCTCCATGATGGTCTTGACCTCAGACTGGGGCGACGCTTCATCTTTCAGCAGAAACTACCCAAAGATAGGTGTGCCAAGCTTGTGACATTATATTCAAAAAGACTTGAAGCTGTAATTGCTGCTAAAGGTGCATCAACAAAGTATTGAGCAAAGGCTTTGAATACTTACGTACATGTGATTTCTTAATTTTTTATTTTTAATAAATTAGCAATAATCTAAAAAAAACCTTTTTTTACATTGTCATTATGGGGTATTGTGTGTAGAATTTTTAGGGAAAAAATGAATTTATTCCATTAAGGAATAAGGCTGCAACATAACAAAATGTGGAAAAAGTGAACCGCTGTGAATACTTTCCGGATGCTCTGTATTTATTGCATTTTGCATAATAAATGTACTTGGGCAGTCCTGCAGTTTCAGCATGTGACCCCTGACAGCCTGCGCAGGCATGGTGAGTATTGACAGCCACGTTTGCTTAGCCATACGGTTGTGTCATTATGATTGGCATTCAGTCAGGGACCATATGCAGAATGCTTTTTTAGATTAAGTGAGTTGTCACTATTTAGGATTTTTCTTTATCTAGGGCATAAAAGGAAGTTTAGGATGGGTTTATGGCACAAACAAATTTTAGGTCAAGTAGATGTCCAGGCATTCAGCCCTAGTTTAGTCAACTATCTAATTTATAAATATAGGCCCTCATTCCGAGTTGATCGCTCGCTAGCTACTTTTAGCAGCCGTGCAAATGCATAGTCGCCTCCCACGGGGGGGTGTATTTTCGCTTTGCAAGTGTGCGATTGCCTTTGCAGCCGAGCTCTGCAAAAATATTTTGTGCAGTTTCAGAGTAGGTCTGGACTTAGTCAGCCGTTGCAATCACGTCAGCCTGTCCGGTCCCGGAATTGATGTCAGACACCCGCCCTGCAAACGCTTGGACACGCCTACGTTTTTCCAACCACTCCCAGAAAAGTCAGTTGACACCCATAAACGCCCTCTTCCTGTCAATCTTGTTGCGATCGGCTGTGTGAATGGATTCTTCGTTAAATCCATCGCTCAGCAACAAACTGCTTTGTACCCGTACGACGCGCCTGCGCATTGCAGTGCATGGGCAGTTTTGCTTTTTTCTCTGACGTCCTAGTGGATGCTGGGTACTCCGTAAGGACCATGGGGTATAGACGGGCTCCGCAGGAGACTGGGCACTCTTAAAAGAAAGATTAGGTACTATATCTGGTGTGCACTGGCTCCTCCCTCTATGCCCCTCCTCCATACCTCAGTTAGTATCTGTGCCCGGCCAGAGCTGGATGCACCCTAGGGGCTCTCCTGAGTTTCCTAGAAAAGAAAGTATTTGTTAGGTTTTTTATTTTCAGTGAGATCTGCTGGCAACAGACTCACTGCTACGTGGGACTGAGGGGAGAGAAGCGAACCTACCTGCTTGCAGCTAGCTTGGGCTTCTAAGGCTACTGGACACCATTAGCTCCAGAGGGATCGAACACAGGCCCAGTCCTCGGTCGTCCGGTCCCGGAGCCGTGCCGCCGTCCCCCTTGCAGAGCCAGAAGAAAGAAGAGAAGTTGAAAATCGGCGGCTGAAGACTCCGGTCTTCATTAAGGTAGCGCACAGCACTGCAGCTGTGCGCCATTGCTCCCTAAGCACACCACACACTCCGGTCACTGATGGGTGCAGGGCGCCCATCAGTGACCGGCAAAAAGCACATAATAAAGTCTGATAAACTGTATATGTGCATTAACCCCCGCCATTAAAGTACATAAAAGGACAGAAGCCCGCCGCTGAGGGGGCCGGGCCTTCTTCCTCAGCACACCGGCGCCATTTTCTCTTCACAGCTCAGCTGGAAGGAAGCTCCCCAGACTCTCCCCTGCAGTATCCTGGTACACAAAGGGTAAAAAAGAGAGGGGGGGCACATAAATTTAGGCCCAAAACTGTGTATATAAGCTGCTATAGGGGAAAAATCACTCAGTATAGTGTACATCCCTGTATTATATAGTGCTGTGGTGTGTGCTGGCATACTCTCTCTCTGTCTCTCCAAAGGGCCTGGTGGGGGAACTGTCTTCAAATAGAGCATCCCCTGTGTGTGTGGTGTGTCGGTACGCGTGTGTCGACATGTCTGAGGTAAAAGGCTCCTCTAAGGAGGTGATAGAGCGGATAAGTGTGTGGGAGGGTGTCTCCGTCAACAACGCCGACACCTGTTTGGATATGTGTAAGTGCTGAGGTAAAATTATTGCACAAAAGGTTAGGGAACAGAAAGGAAATCTACCCTGGTCTGTCCCTATGTCACAGAGTCCTTCAGAGTCTCTCTATGTTCACTATCCAAAATAACAAAGTATCGACACGGAGTTTAACTCCACCGTCGACTACGATAATGCAAAGTTACAGCCAAGAGGGCTAAAAGATATTCAATATATGATTATTGGAATAAAAGATGATTTGCATATCACTGATGACTCATCTGTCTCTGACACGAGAGTACACATGTTAAGGGGAAGAATGCTGAGGTAAATTTCCCTCCTCTCATGAGGAAAAAGAGCGGGAATCTCCAGACAAGAGACGGCAGCTTCCCACAAGAGAATTCTCGGGCTGTATCCTTTCCCCACTAGGGCCAGGATGTGTTGAGAATCTTCCCCTTGGGTGTCCTGTTTGCACTAGCTATTCTCAGGGATCCTGCAGATAGCGTGCACATTCTAGTATACTACCCAGACCGGCGATTGTGTCGGCATGGGTTTATAGCGCTGTGGCAGCATGGACAGGTACCTTATCAGCAGAGATTGAGACCCTAGTATGCATATAAATATTTTAAGATGCTGTCTTAAGTGATAGAGATATAATTATAAAGCATGCCCAAAGGGACATGAGTATACTGGGTCCTAGAGACAAAAGCTATGTCGATTTCTGCTTGACGTGTCCTGTAGAATATACATTGGACAGATGATGCCGACTTAAGAGGCATATGGAAGGCTGAGGATTGTGTGGAGAAAGGTTCTCGGGCCTGGTCTCCACAGTTATAGCTGGTAATTCTGATATTTTGCCTTATATTCCTGCACAGCCTAGGAAATCACGACATTATTAAATGCAGCTTTTCGAATAAAGAAACAAGAAAGTCTGAGGTGCGTCCTTTCTTGTCAGAGCCGGGGGCAGAGGAAAGAAGCTGTACAACACAGCTAGTCCCTAGGAACAGAAGTCCTCCCCGGCCTCTACAAAAATCCACCGCATGTCGCTGGGGCTCCACAGGCGGAGCTAGGCCCGGTGGGGACACGCCTTCGTAAGTTCAGCCACAAGTGGGTTCACTCCCGGTTAGATCCCTGGGCAATAGAAATTGTATCGCAGGGATACAGGCTGGACTGTGAGAAGATGCCCCCTCACCGAGGACCCGGCGGGCTTCCCCCCAAGAGAGGGAGCCAGTGTTAACTGCAATTCGTAAATTGTATCTTCAACAGGTGGTGGTCAAGGGTCCCCTCTTTCAACAAGAGGGTGTTATTATTCAACCATTTTATAATCCCGAAACCAGACGGTTTGGTTAGACCCATATTGAATTAAAATCCCTGAACATATACCTGAAAAGGTTCAGGTTCAAGATGGAATCGCTAAGAGCGGTCATTGCATGCCTGAAATGAATCAGGACATAAGGGATGCATACCTTTGTGTCCCCATTTATCCACCTCATCAGGCGTACCTCAGAATTGCGGTACGGGATTGTCATTACCAATTTCACCAAGGTAATGTCGGATATGATGGTGCTCCTGCGGAAGCAAGGTGTCACTATTATCACATACTTGTATGATCTCATAAAAGCGAGATCAAGAGAGCAGTTGCTGGACAGGGTATCACCTTCTCTGGAAGTGAAACGGCAACACGACTGGATTCTATATATTCCAAAGTCGCAGTTGGTTCCTACAGCTCGTCTGCCTCGCCTAGGCATGATCCTAGACACAGACCAGAAGAGGGTTTATCTCCCGATAGAGAGAGCTCAGGAGCTCATGACACTGGTCAGGAATCCAATGAAAACCAAAACAGGTGTCAGTGCATCACTGCACTCGAGTCCTGGGAAGGATGATGGCATCATACGAGGCCATCCCCTTCGGCTGGTTCCATGCAAGGACAATGGAACTTACTGGACAAGTGGTCCGGATCACATCTTCAGATGCATCGGTTAATCACCCTATCCCCCAGGGCCAGGGTGTCTCTCCTGTGGTGGCTGCAGAGTGCTCACCTTCTCGAGGGCCGCAGATTCGGCATTCAGGACTGGGTCCTGGTGACCACGGATGCAAGCCTCCGAGGGTGGGGGGCAGTTACACAGGGAAGAAAATTCCAAGGTTTGTGGTCAAGCCAACAGACTTGTCTTCACATCAATATCCTGGAACTAAGGGCCATATACAACGCCCTAAGTTAAGCGGAGTTCCTGCTTCGCGACCAACCGGTTCTGATCCAGTCAGACCGCAGGGGCTCATGTAAACTGCCAGGGCGGCACAAGGAGCAGGATGGCGAGGGTAGAAGCCACCAGAATTCTTAGCTGGGCGGAGAATCAAGTAAGCGCACTGTCAGCAGTGTTCATTCCGGGAGTGGACACGACCTCCACCCGGGAAAGTGGTGACTTCATCAGGAAGTCTTCACGCAGTTTTGCAAATTGATGGAAACTGCCTCAGGTGGACTACATGACGTCCCACCTCAATAAAAAGATAAAAAAGGTTTTACGCTGGGTCAAGGGACTCTCAGGCGATAGCTGTGGTCGCACTAGTAACACCGTGGGTGTTCCAGTCGGTCTATATATTCCCTCCTCTTCCTCTCAGACCCAAGGGCTGAGAATTGTAATAAACGGAGGAGTGTGAACAATATTCTTTGCTCCGGATTGGCCAAGAAGGACTCGGTACCCGGAACTGCAAGAAATGCTCTCAGAGTACCCATGGCCTCTGCCTCTCAGTCAGGACATGTTGCAACAGGGACCCTGTCTGATCCAAGACTTACCGCGGCTGCGTTGGACGGCATGGCGGTTGAACGCCGGATCTTAGCAGAAAAGGGCATTCCGGATGCAGTTATTCCTACGCTGATAAAGGCTAGGAAAGACGTGACAGCAAGACTTTTTCACTGTATATGGCGAAAATAGGTTGCTTGGTGTGTGGCCGGGAAGGCCCTACAGAGGAATTCCAGGGGGGTCGATTCCTGCACTTCCTACAGTCAGGAGTGACTATGGGCCTAAAATTAGGATCCATAAAGGCCAAGATTTCGGCCCTGTCCCTTTTTCTCTCAAAAATAACTGGCTTCACTGCCTGAAGTTCGGACGTTGTTACAGGGGTGCTGCATATTCAGCCCCTTTTGTGCCTCCAGTGGCACCTTGGGATCTTAACGTGTGTTGGATTCCTAAAATCCCACTTGTTTGAGCCACTTAAGACCGTGGAGCTAAAATATCTCACGTGGAAAGTGGTCATGCTTTTGGCCTTAGCTTGGACTAGGCGTGTGTCAGAATTGGCAGCTTTGTCATGTAAAAGCCCATATCTGATCTTCCATATGGAAAGGGCAGAATGGAGGACTCGTCTCCAATTTCTCCCTAAGGTGGTATCATCGTTTCATTTGAACCAACCTATTGTGGTGCCTGCGGCTACTAGGGACTTGGAGGATTCCAAGTTGCTGGACGTAGTCCGGGCCCTGAAACTTTATGTTTCCAGGATGGCTAGAGTCAGAAAAACTGACTCGCTATATATCCTGCATGCACCCAACAAGCTGGGTGCTCCTGCTTCAAAGCAGACTATTGCTCGCTGGATCTGTAGCACCATTCAGCTTGCACATTCTGCAGCTGGACTGCCGCATCCTAAATCAGTAAAAGCCCATTCCACGAGGAAGGTGGGCTCTTCTTGGGCGGCTGCCCGAGGGGTCTCGGCTTTACAACTTTGCCGAGCTGCTACTTGGTCGGGTTCAAACACTTTTGCAAAATTCTACAAGTTTGATACCCTGGCTGAGGAGGACCTTGAGTTTGCTCATTCGGTGCTGCAGAGTCATCCGCACTCTCCCGCCCGTTTGGGAGCTTTGGTATAATCCCCATGGTCCTTACGGAGTACCCAGCATCCACTAGGACGTCAGAGAAAATAAGAATTTACTCACCGGTAATTCTATTTCTCGTAGTCCGTAGTGGATACTGGGAGCCCGTCCCAAGTCCGGACTCTCTGCAATACATGTATATAGTTATTGCTTAACTAAAGGGTTATTGTATGAGCCATCTGTTGAGAGAGGCTCAGTTATTGTTCATACTGTTAACTGGGTATAGTTATCACGAGTTGTACAGTGTGATTGGTGTGGCTGGTATGAGTCTTTCCCTGGATTCCAAATCCTTTCCTAGTAATGTCAGCTCTTCCGGGCACAGTTTCCCTAACTGAGGTATGGAGGAGGG
This sequence comes from Pseudophryne corroboree, assembly GCF_028390025.1. Classification (NCBI taxonomy): domain Eukaryota; kingdom Metazoa; phylum Chordata; class Amphibia; order Anura; family Myobatrachidae; genus Pseudophryne; species Pseudophryne corroboree. The sequence continues at coordinate 163,297,932 of NC_086447.1, read as the reverse complement.
GCATAGAGGGAGGAGCCAGTGCACACCAGATATAGTACCTAATCTTTCTTTTAAGAGTGCCCAGTCTCCTGCGGAGCCCGTCTATACCCCATGGTCCTTACGGAGTACCCAGCATTCACTACGGACTAAGAGAAATAGAATTACCGGTGAGTAAATTCTTATTTTTTTTACCTGACCGCCGCGCTGCGAAAATGGGCAGCGAGCGATCAACTCGGAATGACCCCCATAGTCCCTCATGAGGAAGCCCATTGTGATCTTTGAAGTCTGCATCAATTCATCCCTGCTTACTCCTGCTAGCTTCAGCGAGTTATGCACCTGTCAATTTGACCAACCCGGGCCAATGGTGTGATGTTAATTTTAGGAACTTAAACTACGTACTTGCAGTCTCTTATTGTGCAATGTATTTATGCTTTGATACCCTGCTACTATTTTATTTATTTACCCTGTACAACATTGCAATAACTTTGAGGAGCCTTTAATAATAATGAAGAAGAAGAATGATAATAATGATTTCATTAATTGCAGGACAGTCATGCCATTTCTGGGTCAAGACTGGCGTTCTCCAGGCTGGAGTTGGATGAAAACAGAAGATGGATGGAAAAGGTGTGAATTTTATTGTGATGATTTTGAAAGAAATAACAATATTGATCTCCATCTGTAAGTAAAGTTGTTTTTATCTTGCCTCTGTGGATTAGTATTGCAATTAATTGGTCTCTGTCATGGCAGAAAGTAGTTGGGTATATGACATTCTGGGGCAGATGTATTAACCTGGAGAAGGCATAAGGAAGTGATAAACCAGTGATATGTGCAAGGTGATAAAGGCACCAGCCAATCAGATCCTAACTGTTAATTTACATATTGGATCTGATTGGCTGGTGCCTTTATCACCTTGCACATATCACTGGTTTATCACTTCCTTATGCCTTCTCCAGGTTAATACATCTGCCCCACTTTCCTTAACACCACAGTCTTCCCACATCAGCTTGACGATAGTCTTTCTCTTCTGAGCTGATGTTGACATAAATACTCAAACATCCTGCATGTTGACATAGCCTCTCCTATTGTATAGCTGTATAAACGTGGAAAGGGCAGTGTTAGCTGAAATATTCTGTACAGCTGATTTTCTAACATTCTGATTGGCTACAAGTTGTTGTTGTTGTTGTTGTTTCTTTGCACACTTCATCTCTTTCACATTTTTGTGTAACTGGTTTTGGAGAATGAATGCAGTAGCTGTTCTGACAACTTGTCCCATTTAGTCTGCCCTAACACCTGTAGATGTACACACACATTAGGGTTGATTTTTTTGTTGCTAACCAATTGTCCTACCAGTATATTTTTGGATTGTGGGAGGAAACCAAAGGAATCTTACGCAAGCACAGGGAGAAAACCCAAACACCACACAGTTTGGGCCATGGTGGGAATTGAACGTATAACCTCGGTGCCCTGAGGCAGTAATTTCGCATTTTGCAGGCGGTACAGGCTGGCGTTGCATGTGTTGGGCGTGGCGTCAGGGGTGGGTTCGGGATGGCCTCATAACATCACACGTGGCCGCTGCAAACCAAATAATGCCCGCCATGGGCCTGTCTTCACAGCCTGGTTGCAGAGGCGGGGGCATCCACAAATCAGCAATGCGATCGCAATTGACTTGCGATTGCATCACTGCCGTCCATTTGTATGCTGGGCGGCCCCCTAGCATGCGATCGCAGCCAGTTGCAGTATTGCTAAGATAGCAAAACTGCAATTGAAGCTAAATGAGGACCTAAATGTACTTCAGCATTGTGTGGGCCTTGTTCTGATATCTTGTTTATAAATTGTAACTATGTTTCTCTTACGTCCTAGAGGATACTGGGGATCCATTTAGTACTATGGGGTATAGACGGGTCCACTAGGAGCCATGGGCACTTTAAGAATTTGATAGCGTGGGCTGGCTCCTCCCTCTATGTCCCTCCTACCAAACTCAGTTTAGAAAATGTGCCTGGAGGAGCCGGTCACGCTTATGGAAGCTTCTGGAGAGTTTTCTGCATTTATTTTTCTGTTTGTTATTTTCAGGCAGGACTGGATGACACCAGCCTGCCTGCTTCGTGGCACTTAAGGGGGAACGGCCCAACCACTTGAAGCGTTAATGGTCCCGTTCCCCGCTGACAGGACACTAGCTCCTGAAGGAACTATTCGCAAGCCCCACCACGGCGAGGGTACATTCCCGCAGCACGCTGCCACCCCTAACAGAGCCAGAAGAAAGAAGAGTGGTGAGTACTAAGCCGGCGTCCCGGTTAGCGGGTCGCCGGCCATTATGGCGGCATGAGGGTACGGAGACGCACGGCTTCTAACTGGGCGGATTGCGTCTCCAGACTTATTACACAACTGCGTCTCAGTACACCGTACCCACACTGGCAAACTAAGCCTTAAAACGGTTCTGTCTCCATTTTAAGCACACATTACCTCAGCCAGTATAAAAAAAGCAGGAAGACCGCGCGCCATTGAAGGGTCGGGGCTTCACTCTATGAGCGGATCCAGCAGCTCACCAGCACCATTTTCCCTCTGCAGTGGACACAGACGCTGACTGACAGGGACGCGCAGCTTCTCCGATGTAACTCCAGATTACCTTAGCGGTACCAGGGGGTCATAGCAGGGGGGAGCGATTATTAGTGTACTAAGTCCCCAATCTGCGACCCGGCTAAGCTTGGTGTTAGCAATAAGGGTGCGGTGTGCTGGCTCCAATATCTGTGTGTCTCCCTGGAAAGGGCTCTCTGTGGGTCAATTGTGTTTTTAACCTTTCCTGTGTGTGTGTGCTGTCACATTTACAATATGTCAGGCAAAGAGTGTGTTTCATGTACCGCAGAGTGTTCCTCTGCCCCAGTGAGCTCACTACTATGTACTCAGTGTAGTGCACCTTCTCAGGCTAGCGGGGCTGAAGCAACGTGGCTGGATTCCCTCAAAGGAATGATTTATAATATCTCTAATAAATTGTCCTGCAATGAGAAAGAGGCGCAATACTTAAGACAGTCTGTGGAAGGTGCTGATACATGAGGACCCCAGGCTTGACCCTACCACCTACTTGGGTACCCACTCGATTGACTGTTACATCTAGATCTGTGGTGGTTTGTACCAATACCCCATTCCATCTAAGGGGTGTGAGTGGAAGGGGCCCTGCCTGTCTACAATAGGGTGCCTCTAATTGTGTATGGAATTTTGTTATTTTTAAAGTTTCACATTGTTTGTGAAAATAAATACCTTAAAAAAAAAAAAAAAAAAGAACTGCGGAATTTAATACCGGAGAATCTGTTGTGAGGTGTTATACGAGGGTATAGAAGGTCCCAGTGAAGGAGAGGACATAAAGATACCTTTGGATGCATATAGGGCTTATCATAAAGGTAAGCCTGGTTTTAATGGGCTGTGTACCGTGTACCTAATGTCACAGTAGCCTAAACATAGGAAGGTGTGAAAGGTTTGAAAGAAACCTTTATGGGAATGCATTGTTTATGATAAAGGTCAGTCCCAGTGACACAACGAGTGATCAACATAAAGTTTGAAGATTTTCTCATGTGTATTGCTATACTCTGCTTTTTTTGAGGACTCTCAGGGACATAAGGATTCCAGTTCTATATAGCAACGCTTGGAGATTTGTTCATCAGTATATTTGTGAGTCTGTGGATGAGATTATGAACAGAGACTCAGTCCCCAAACAAGCGTCTCAGTCCCTTGCCATTTGAACACAAAAACGAACTCTGGCCCATATCCTGCAGTCTGACGCTGAGGGGTCAGACATGGAGGAGGGGGAGGAGGATTCAGAAGGGGGGAACTTTCTGTCACAGGGAATACAGGCTCTTACAGAGGCTATCAGAGTTGTGCTACAATTCCTGATAAGGTGGCAGAGGAGTGTGAGCAATCTTATTTTAATGTAAAAAAGAAATCCTCAGCCACTTTTCCTGTGTCAAAGGAATTGAATACCCTGTTTGAAGAACCGTGCGTTAATCCTGATAAGAAATTTCAAATCCCTAAAAGGTTACTCCTCTTTTTTGCTTTTCCTCCTGAGGATAGGAAAAAATGGGAAAGTCCACCGATAGTGGATACATCTGTGTCCAAGTTGTCACGGAAGATTGTGTTTTCCTGTCCCTGGTACAGCCTCCGTGAAAGACACAGCTGATCGTAAAATTGAGACTACACTCAAATCCTTGTACACAGCTGCTGGGGTGGCTCAGAGACCCACTATTGCATGTGCGTGGATTACTAAAGCCATTGCTAAATGGTCAGGTAACCTTATTGAAGGGTTGGAGATGAACTGGACAAATGGATCTACAAAGCTACTGCGGGTAAGTCTACATATCTTCCTTCTGCAGCTCCCCCAACCAGGAAGACCTACTCAGGAACTACCCTACAGTCCTTTCGGACTGCCAAGTTTAAGGGCAATGTCAGAGGATCTTTTACTACCAACAGAGGCGCTAGAGGTAAACCACACAAACCAGCAACTGCCGGTTCTCAGGAACAGAGCTCCAGTTCAGCTTCCTCAAAGCCTTCTGCATGACGGTGAATCGCGTGGCCTGGAAGACTGGCAGGTGGGAGCCCGACTAAGAAAGTTCAGTCACATCTGGACAACATCATGCCAGGATCCCTGGGTCATAGATCTTATTTCCCAGGGCTACAGACTGGAGTTTCAGGAGCTCCCACGTCACAGATTCTTCAAATCAGGCTTACTAGCTTCACAAGAGGCAAGTATAACCTTACAGAACGCCATTCAAAAACTGGTACAGACTCGGGTCATTGTTCCAGTTCCACCTCATCTGCAAAACAAGGGATATTATTCCAACCTGTTTGTAGGACCGAAACCGGACGGTTCTGTAAGGCCGATTTTGAACCTCAAGTCATTGAACCCGTACTTACGAGTGTTCAAATTCAAGATGGAGTCTCTGAGAGCGGTGATCTCAGGTCTGGAGGAGGGGGAGTTTCTAGTGTCTCTGGATATCAAGAATACGCACCTTCACATTCCGATCTGGCCGCCTCATCAAGCTTATCTACGGTTTGCACTGCAGGACTGCCACTACCAGTTCCAGGACCTGCCATTTGGTCTCTCCACGGCACCGAGGGTGTTCACCAAGGTGATGGCAGAGATGATGTTTCTCCTTCGCAAGCAGGGTGTGAACATAATTCCGTACCTGGACGATCTTCTGATAAAGGCACAGTCCAGGGAAAGGTTGTTGTGCAGCATTGGTCTCACAACCAAACTACTCCTGGATCACGAGTGGATTCAAAATCTCCCGAAATCTCATTTAGAGCCAATTTGGAGGCTCCCATTTCTGGGAATTATACTGGACACAGAGTCGCAGAAAGTTTTTCTTCCGTTGGAAAAGGCATTGGTAATCCATTCGATGGTTCGGGATGTCCTGAAGCCAACCCGGATATCGGTACATCGATGCATTCGCCTTCTGGGGAAAATGGTGACCTCTTACGAGGCGCTTCAGTACGGAAGGTTTCATGCAAGGCCCTTCCAGCTGGATCTGTTGGACAAATGGTCTGGATCGCATCTTCACATGCACTAGAGGATCCGTCTGTCGCCAAAAGGCCAGGATCTCATTTCTGTGGTGGCTACAGGCTTCTCACCTAATCGAGGGCCGACGGTTCGGGATTCAGAATTGGATTCTGCTAACCACAGACGCAAGCCTCAGAGGTTGGGGAGTGGTCACTCAGGGGGTGCAGTTTCAAGGAAGATGGTCAAGTCAGGAAGTCGTCCTTCCAATCAACATTCTGGAACTCAGGGCTGTATACAACACCCTTCTGCAGGCCTCATATCTTCTTCAAGATCGGGCCATTCAGGTTCAGTCGGACAATGTGACGGCAGTAACGTACATAAAACGACAGGGAGGAACGAAAAGCAGAGCAGCAATTTCAGAGGTATCAAGAATGTTCTCTTCTGGGCAGAAAAACACGCTGTGGTGTTGTCTGCGGTCTTCATTCCGGGAGTAGACAACTGGGAAGCAGACTTCCTCAGCAGACACAACCTGCACCCGGGGGAGTAAGACCTTCCCATGGATGTGTTCTGGTGCTTGACACGTCGACGGGATGTCCACAAATCGACATGATGGCCTCTCGTCTCAACAAGAAGCTCAAGTGGTATTGTTCCAGGTCGAGAGACCCAAAGGCAGTGGCAGTGGATGCTCTGACAACTCCATGGGTCTACCAGATGGTGTACGTGTTCCTTCCACTTCCGCTGATCCCAAGAATTCTGAAAATAATAAAAAGGGAAAAAGTTCAAGCAATTCTCATTTCTCCGGACTGGCCAAGAAAGGCCTGGTACGCGGACCTTCTGGAGATGCTCCTGGAAGATCCGTGGTCTCTACCTCTTTGCGAGGATCTCCTGCAACAGGGGCCATTCGTCTATCAAGACTTTAACACGGCTACGTTTGACGGCATGGAAGTTGAACGGCTGATTCTAGCCAGGAGAGGGATTCCTGACAAGGTCATCCCGACTATGATCCAAGCCAGGAAGGGGGTAACATCTAAACATTACCACCGTATTTGGAAGAAATACGTCCCTTGGTGTGAGAGCAGACAATATTCTACGGTGGAATTTCATCTGGGACGTTTCATGCTTTTTCAGCAGTCGGGTGTGGATGTGGGCCTACGTCTGGGCTCCATAAAAGTCCAGATTTTGGCCTTGTCCATTTTCTTTCAGAAACAATTGGCTTCTCTCCCTGAGGTTCAGACATTTTTTAAGGGAGTTCTGCACATCTAACCGCCCTTTGTTCCTCCTTCGGCACCTTGGGATCTCAACGTGGTGTTGCAGTTCCTGCAATCGGAATGGTTTGAGCCTTTACAGGATGTTGACGTAAAGTTTCTAACGTGGAAGACCGTCACACTGTCAGCAATTTCTTCCTAAGATGGTATCGGCGTTTCACATCAACCAACCAATTGTGGTTCCGGTTGTTACCAACACTTCTGTTACTTCAAAGTTTTTGGATGTTGTGAGGGCTTTGAAGGTGTATGTGAAGAGAACAGCTCGTCACAGGAAATCGACTCGCTGTGTGTTCTTTACGATCTCAATAAAATTGGGTGTCCTGCCTCAAAGCAGTCAATTGCTTGTTGGATCAGGCTCACTATCCAGCATGCTTATTCCACGGCAGGATTGCTGATTCCAAAATCTGTACAGGTCCACTCGACTAGGTTGGTGTGTTCTTCTTGGGTGGCTGCCCGCGGTGTCTCGACCTTACAGCTCTGCAGAGCAGCTACTTGGTCAAGTTCAAACACGTTTGCAGAGTTCTAGAAGTTCGATACCTTGGCCTCTGAGGACCTTCAGTTTGGTCAATCAGTTCTGCAGGACCCTCAGCACTCTCCCACCCGGTTTGGGAGCTTTGGTACTTCCCCATGGTACTAAATGGATCCCCAGTATCCTCTAGGACGTAAGAGAAAATAGGATTTTAATTACCTACTGGTAAATCCTTTTCTCTTACGTCCTAGAGGATGCTGGGGACTCCAAAAGGACCATGGGGTATAGACGGGATCCGCAGGAGCTTGGGCACACTGAAAAGACTTAAACTGGGTGTGAACTGGCTCCTCCCTCTATGCCCCTCCTCCAGACCTCAGTTAGACTTTCTGCCCAGGACTGACTGGACACTCACTAGGGGAGCTCTCCTGAGTTTCTCTGGAAAAGACTTTGTTAGGTTTTTTATTTTCAGGGAGACCTGCTGGCTACAGGCTCCCTGCATCGTGGGACTGAGGGGAGAGAAGCAGACCTACTTCTTCTTAGTTTAAGGGCTCTGCTTCTCGGCTACTGGACACCATTAGCTCCAGAGGGTTCGATCACTTGGTGCGCCTAGCTGCTCGTTCCCGGAGCCACGCCGTCACCCCCCTCACAGAAGCCAGAAGCCAGAAGTCAGGTGAGTATGAGAAGACCAGAAGACTTCAGGACGGCAGAAGACTTCAGTAAAGGTACAGCGCAGTGGCAACGCTGCGCTCCATGCTCCCACACACACATTTGCTCCAGCACTCACAGGGTGCAGGGCGCTGGGGGGGGGGGGGGGGGGCGCGCCCTGGGCAGCATGTTACTGGGTCTTCTGGGGCCGACAGATGTTTGCTCTGTGCATTTGCACCGTTTTCGGGACCCCCGCCGGCATTTTAGTAAGTTTGAATTCGGCGGGCTGAAGCGCGCCGGGAGGGGGCGGAGCTTAGTCGCGCGGCTCACAGGCGCCATTTTCTCCGCGTGTGCAGACAGGAGACGCTGGTCCGGGACCTCCACGAGCTCCATCAAAGTACCGGGGAGCTTATCGGGGGGGGGGGGGGGGGTGAACGACACAGTAGCTGGTGCATATTTGGTATATTGGGCAGCGCTGGTGGATATATTTTCCTCGGTGGTATATATGGGCACTGGGGTGTGAGCTGGCATACTCCCTCTGTGTTTCTCTGTCCGGGTTTCCTTGTGGGCCTGTCCCCTAGCTGAGGCATTGTATGTGTGTGTCAGTGGGTCGATACTAGGTGTCGACATGTCTGAGGCTGAATGTTATTCACCGGAGGAGGTTTTGGGGGAGGCAGATGCGGGTATGGAGTTGGCTCTGTCGACGCAGCCGACACCTGACTTACTTGCACTGTTGAATACAATTAATTCTAATGTAACTTCTTTATCGAAGAGATTAGATAAATCTGAATCACAGACACAGTTGTGGAAAAAATCCATGGAGGATGCTTTGTCACAGGTACAGACCCCACTCAAGTGGTAGATACGGATACCGACACGGATTCTGAATCTGATGTCAATTTCACTGAGGCTCCTTTACATCCTAGATTAGTTAAGAGTATTCAGTACATGATTGTGGCTATAAAAGATGTGTTAGGCATTTCTGAAGAACCTGCCGTACAGGAAACAAGGATTTGCTTGTTTAAGGAGAAAAAACCTGAGGTGCAGTTTCCCCCCTCTCATGAGATGAATGCTCTTTGTGAAAAGGCTTGGGAGTCGCCAGACAAGAGGTGGCAGATTCCCAAGAGGATTTACATGGCGTATCCTTTTCCATCAGTTGATAGGGGAAAATGGGAGGCGTCTCCTAATGTTGATAAAGCTTTATCTCGTTTGTCTAAGAAGGTGGCGCTTCCGTCTCCTGACACGGCAGCTCTCAAGGATCAGGCGGATCGCAAGCTGGAGACGTCTCTAAAGTCCATTTTCGCTAATACGGGTGCATTGCTCAGATCTGCTGTGGCGTCGGTATGGGTGAGTACAGGGCCGTAACTACGTGTGTGCCAAGTGGGCTTGGCATACAGTGCAGTTGCCGTGCGCCGCGCTGTGGAGGGAGAAGAGGACCAGCGCCGGGCAGCGGAGAAGGAGGAGGAGGGAGGGGGAGCAGGGAGCCGCAGCAGCGCTATGTCATTGGTAGTAAGCGCCGCTGCAGCATCCCCCTCTCCTTCTGTATTGGCTGCCCGGCGCTGCTGTGGATGCTGGGATGCGGTTCCTCCATCCCAGCATCCACAGCAGCGCCGGGCAGCCAATACGGAAGGAGAGGGGGATGCTGCAGCGGCGCTTACTACCAATGACATAGCGCTGCTGCGGCTCCCTGCTCTTCCTCCTCCTTCTCACCTCACTGCCTGCACCGAGGGAGCTGCACGAGGAGCCTGACTGCCAGCAGGGAGATGGTAAGTATCTCTCTCTCTCTCTCTCTCTCAGGGGGTCACCGTCTGCCGCAATGTGTAAAAAGGGGTCCTGGCTGCCGCAATGTGTAAAAAGGGGTCCTGGCTGCCGCAATGTGTAAAAAGGGGGACTGGCTGCCGCAATGTGTAAAAAGGGGGCCTGGCTGCCGCAATGTGTAAAAAGGGGGATGGCTGCCGCAATGTGTAAAAAGGGGGACTGGCTGGAAAAAGGGGGACTGGCTGCCGCAATGTGTAAAAAGGGGGCATGATTGCCGCAATGTGTAAAAAGGGGTCCTGGCTGCCGCAATGTGTAAAAAGGGGGACTGGCTGCCGCAATGTGTAAAAAGGGGGCCTGGCTGCCGCAATGTGTAAAAAGGGGGCCTGGCTGCCGCAATGTGTAAAAAGGGGGCCTGGCTGCCGCAATGTGTAAAAAGGGGGACTGGCTGCCGCAATGTGTAAAGAGGGGGCCTGGCTGCCGCAATGTGTAAAAAGGGGGACTGGCTGCCGCAATGTGTAAAAAGGGGGCCTGTCTGCCGCAATGTGTAAAAAGGGGGACTGGCTGCCGCAATGTGTAAAAAGGGGGACTGTCTGCTGTAATGTGTAAAAAGGGGGACGCTGTCTACTGTAATGTGTAAAAAGGGGGACGCTGTCTACTGTAATGTATAAAAGGGGCTCTACCTGGTGTAGTGGCGCTACTGTGCAGCGTAATTTGAATAATGTAGACTACTGTGCACCGTAGTATGAATTGCTATTATTTTGTGGTCACGCCCCTTCCCCGTGAAGCCACGCCCCTATAAATTTTTCACGCGCCTACGGCGCGCACTGACCCTATCTCACACGGGGGAAGGGGGGGTGCCACTGTCGTTTCTTGCACACAGCGCTAAAATGCCTAGTTACGGCACTGGGTGAGTAGTGCTATTGCTAAATGGGCTGAGAATTTATCTTCTGATATGGATACCCTCGATAAAGATACTGTTCTTTTAACTCTTGGTTATATCAAGGAAGCTGCAGATTACTTGAAGGATGCAGCGAGGGATGTTGGTCTCTTGGGGTCAAGAGCCAATGCCATGTCAATTTCGGCCAGAAGGGCGCTGTGGATACATCAATGGAATGCTGACGCGGATTCCAAGAGAGCTATGGAAGCGTTACCCTTCAAAGGTAATGTCCTGTTTGGGGAAGGCTTGGCGGACCTGGTGTCTACCGCGACGGCGGGTAAGTCCTCGTTTCTTCCCTATGTTCCCACACAACACAAAAAGGCACCACATCAGCAGATGCAGTCCTTTCGTCCAAATAAATACAGGCGAGGAAAGGGTTCGTTCTTTCTCGCTTCAAAAGGTAGAGGAAGGGGAAAGAAGTCGCCTGCGGTGTCAGGCGCCCAGGACCAGAAGTCCACCCCTGCCTCTACAAAGTTCACCGCATGACGCTGGGGCTTCCTGCAGTTCATCAGTCGGGTCTGGGTCCAATCGGACTTGGATCCTTGGGTTCTAGAGATTGTATCTCAGGGCTACAGGCTGGAGTTTCAGGAGACGCCCCGTCACCGGTTTTTCATGTCGATCCTGCCAGTGTCTCTTCCGGACAGGGAGGTCGTGCTGGCAGCAGTACAAAAGTTGTGTCTCCAGAGGGTCATTGTTCCCGTTCCCCCCCATCTCAACGGGGGGAGGGGTTCTACTCGAGCCTCTTTGTGGTGCCGAAACCGGACGGTTCGGTCAGACCGATTCTAAACCTAAAATCCCTCAATCCATACTTGAAAGTTTTCAAGTTCAAGATGGAATCTCTTCGAGCGGTGATTGCCAGTCTAGAAGGGGGGGATTTTATGGCGTCAGTGGACATAAAGGATACCTACTTACACGTCCCAATTTATCCTCCGCATCAGGCTTTCCTAAGGTTTGCGATACAGGATTCTCATTACCAATTTCAGACGTTGCCGTTTGGGCTTTCCACGGCCCCGAGGATTTTCACCAAGGTCATGGCGGAGATGATGGTTCTCCTTTGCAGGCAAGGGGTTACAATTATCCCGTACTTGGACGATCTCCTGATAAAAGCGAGGTCCAAGGAACGTTTGCTGAGGAGTGTGAGTTTGGTACTGTTGGTGCTCCGGCAGCACGGTTGGGTGCTAAATTTGCCGAAATCTCAGTTGATTCCGGCCACTCGGCTGTCGTTTCTGGGCATGATTCTGGACACGGAGTTACGAAGAGTATTTCTTCCAGAAGAAAAAGCTCTAGAACTGCAGTCAATGGTCAGGGAACTTCTGCGGCTGAAGACTGTGTCCATCCATCAATGTACTCGGGTTCTGGGGAAAATGGTTGCGGCATACGAAGCCATTCCGTTTGCAGGTTTATGCCGGGTGTTTCAGTGGGATTTGCTGAGCAAATGGTCCGGGTCTCACCTGCACATGCACCGGAAGATAAGTCTATCTCCCAGAGCCAGAATTTCTCTCCTGTGGTGGATGCAAAGTTCTCACCTCCTGGAAGGTTGCCGGTTCGGTATCCTGGACTTGGTGCTTCTGACAACAGATGCAAGTCTCCGGGGCTGGGGCGCAGTCACCCAAGGAAGAAACTTCCAGGGGAAATGGTCGCTCCAGGAAGCTTGTCTCCACATAAATGTTCTCGAGTTAAGAGCCATTTACAACGGCCTGCAACAAGCAAGAAGCCTTCTTCAGGGTCGACCTGTCCTGGTACAGTCAGACAACATCACAGCGGTGGCACATATAAACCATCAAGGCGGAACAAGGAGCAGAGCGGCAATGGCGGGGCCACACGAATCCTTCGCTGGGCGGAACAACACGTGAGCGCTCTGTCAGCAGTCTTCCTACCGGGAGTGGACAACTGGGAAGCAGATCTCCTCAGCAGACACGATCTCCATCCGGGAGACTGGGCTCTTCACCAAGAGGTATTTGCAGAGGTGACAAAGCGTTGGGGAATTCCGTTAATTGAAATGATGGCGTTTCGTCTCAACAAGAAGCTTCCGAGGTATTGTTCCAGGTCCAGAGACCCCCAAGCAAGTGCAGTGGACGCCCTGGTGTCTCCGTGGGTGTTCAGGTCGGTGTATGTGTTCCCTCCACTTCCTCTCATTGCAAAGGTACTGGGGATCATTCGACGAGCAAGGGTTCAGGTGATTCTCGTCGTTCCAGATTGGCCAAGAAGGGCCTGGTACCCGGATCTTCAGAAATTACTGGTGGAAGATACTTGGCCACTTCCTCTAAGAGAGGACCTGTTGTTGCAGGGTCCATGCGTGTTTCCAGACTTACCGCGGCTGCGTTTGACGGCATGGAAGTTGAGCGCCAGATCTTAGCTCGTAAGGGTATTCCCGGGGAGGTCATTCCCACTCTCATTAAGGCTAGGAAGGAGGTTATGGCGAAGCATTATCACCGTATTTGGAGAAAGTATGTTTCCTGGTGTGAGACCAAAATGGCTCCTGCGGAAGAGTTTCACTTGGGTCGTTTTCTCCATTTTTTGCAGGCAGGTGTAGATGCGGGCCTCAAATTAGGCTCCATCAAGGTGCAGATCTCGGCTATTTTCTTTCAAAAGGAATTAGCTGTCCTCCCAGAGGTTCAGACTTTTGTGAAAGGAGTAATGCATATCAATCCTCCGTTGTGCCTCCTGTGGCTCCATGGGATCTTGACGTGGTCTTACAGTTTCTCATGTCTTCCTGGTTTGAGCCTTTGCGTAAGGTTGAGTTGAAGTTTCTCACTTGGAATGTAGTCATGCTGTTGGCGCTGGCGTCTGCCAGGAGGGTGTCAGAGTTGGCAGCTTTATCTCATAAGAGCCCGTATTTGATTTTTCATTCTGATAGGGCAGAATTGCGGACTCGTCAACAATTTTTGCCGAAGGTGGTGTCTTCGTTTCACATTAACCAACCTATTGTGGTGCCGGTGGATACGGATGCTGGGGCGGTTCCAAAGTCTCTGGATGTGGTGAGAGCTTTGAAGATCTACGTCGCCAGAACAGCTGTTGCCAGGAAAACTGAGGCGCTGTTTGTCCTGTATGCTTCTAACAAGATTGGTCATCCTGCTTCAAAACAGACTATTGCACGCTGGATTTGTAGTACGATCCAGCAGGCTCATTCTTCGGCCGGGCTACCCGTGCCGAAGTCAATAAAAGCCCATTCTACCAGAAAAGTGGGCTCTTCTTGGGCGGCTGCCCGAGGCGTATCAGCTTTACAGCTTTGCCGTGCAGCCACCTGGTCAGGGGCAAACACTTTTGCCAAGTTCTATAAGTTTGACACCCTGGCTGATGAGGACCTTACGTTTGCTCAGTCGGTGCTGCAGAGTCGTCTGCACTCTCCCGCCCGGTCTGGAGCTTTGGTATAGACCCCATGGTCCTTTTGGAGTCCCCAGCATCCTCTAGGACGTAAGAGAAAATAGGATTTTGGTACTTACCGATAAATCCTTTTCTCCTAGTCCGTAGAGGATGCTGGGCGCCCATCCCAGTGCGGACTGTTACTGGCAATGTTTTCGTGTTGGTTAACTTGGTTTATACACTGGTAGTGTATTTCTGGTTTTCAGCTTGTTGCTGTTGTTATTTCATACAATTATCTGGTTTACTGTTACTCCGGTTGTACGTTTGTGGTGCGGGCTGGTATGTTTGTAGCCCTTAGTTTACACAAAAATGCTTTCCTCGAAATGTCCGTCTCTCCTGGGCACAGGCCCTCATTCCGAGTTGTTCGCTCGGTATTTTTCATCGCATCGCAGTGAAAATCCGCTTAGTACGCATGCGCAATGTTCGCACTGCGACTGCGCCAAGTAACTTTACTATGAAGAAAGTATTTTTACTCACGGCTTTTTCTTCGCTCCGGCGATCGTAATGTGATTGACAGGAAATGGGTGTTACTGGGCGGATACACGGCGTTTCAGGGGCGTGTGGCTGAAAACGCTACCGTTTCCGGAAAAAACGCAGGAGTGGCCGGGGAAACGGTGGGAGTGCCTGGGCGAACGCTGGGTGTGTTTGTGACGTCAACCAGGAACGACAAGCACTGAAATGATCGCACAGGCAGAGTAAGTCTGGAGCTACTCTGAAACTGCTAACTCGTTTGTAATCGCAATATTGCGCGTACGTCGGTCGCAATTTTAAGAAGCTAAGATTCACTCCCAGTAGGCGGCGGCTTAGCGTGTGTAACTCTGCTACATTCGCCTTGCGAGCGAACAACTCGGAATGAGGGCCACAGTTCCTATAACTGAGGTCTGGAGGAGGGGCATAGAGGGAGGAGCCAGTTCACACCCAGTTTAAGTCTTTTCAGTGTGCCCAAGCTCCTGCGGATCCCGTCTATACTCCATGGTCCTTTTGGAGTCCCCAGCATCCTCTACGGACTAGGAGAAAAGGATTTATCGGTAAGTACCAAAATCCTATTTTCTCATAGTCCGTAGAGGATAATGGGCACTTGCCCAGTGCTTCGTTCATCCTGCACTGTTACTTGGTTAAGTATTGTTGTTTGGTTCAGCTGTTTCTGTTCCTGTTCCAGGTTTGGTTAGCATGGCTTTCCTCTTGTTTGTATGTGCTGGTTCGGAATCTCACCACTATACTTATCTATCCTTCTCTTGCAGTATGTCCGTCTACTTGGGCACAGTTTCCTAGACTTAGTCTGGTAGGAGGGGCATAGAGGGAGGACCCAGCCCACAATATCAAATTCTTAAAGTGCCCATGGCTCCTAGTGGACCCGTCTATACCCCATGCTACTAAATGGATCCCCAGTATCCTCTACGGACTACGAGAAAAGGATTTATCGGTAGATAATTAAAATCCTATTATTTAACCCCACGTCTGAAAATTGTTTATTCATTTATAGTTCCTTGCCACCCAATTGCCGTACATAGATTACACTATTGAATACAGGATATCTGTGACATCAACGGTAATGTCCCTCATTGTTGGACGTTTATGCCGCAGGGGAACATTTTTTAGCTCTCTCCTGTCTGTCAGTCCTGATGGATGTAGGCTACGCTACATATCTAACAGTGGCCGACACATCACCTACTGATTAGCTGTTATTCTGACAGAAGAGGGGATTTCTAAGCTTCCAATATTTGGATAAAGTAAACTATGGGAAATTGTATAATGCGATTTTTCATACGTCCTAGAGGATGCTGGGGATGCTTCAAGAACCATGGGGTATAGATGGGATCCGCAGGAGACATGGGCACACTATAAGACTTTGAATGGGTGTGAACTGGCTCCTCCCCCTATGCCCCTCCTCCAGACTCCAGTTGGATTCTGTGTCCAGTGAGACTGGATGCACACTGAGGAGCTCTCCTGAGTTTCTCAGAAAAAGACTTTATTTAGTTTTGTTATTTTCAGGGAGACCTGCTGGCTACAGGCTCCCTGCATCGTGGGAGTGAGGGGAGAGAAGCAGACCTACTTCTTAAGAGTTCAAGGG
Source organism: Pseudophryne corroboree (assembly GCF_028390025.1). Classification (NCBI taxonomy): domain Eukaryota; kingdom Metazoa; phylum Chordata; class Amphibia; order Anura; family Myobatrachidae; genus Pseudophryne; species Pseudophryne corroboree. The sequence goes on along the minus strand of NC_086447.1, from coordinate 163,281,960 downwards.
CTCTGCTTCTTAGGCTACTGGACACCATTAGCTCCAGAGGGTTCGATCACTACGGTACGCCTAGCTGCTTGTTCCCAGAGCCGCGCCGTTGCCCCTCACAAAAGCTGGAAGATAGAAGCCGAGTGAGTATGAGAAGGCAGAAGACTTCAGTGACGGCAAAAGAGGTACCGCGCAGCGGCCGCGCTGCGCGCCATGCTCCCAACCTTATCACGGCACTGCAGGGTGCAGGGCGCGGGGGGGGGCGGGGGGCGCCCTGGGCAGCATGAGACCTCAGATCAGACTGACATGTATAGTAACAGTGCTCTGGGCACTAGTTCAGGGACCCCCGCCAGTATAATCAGTATTTTGAGCGGGACTGAAGCGCGCCATGTAGGGGGCGTGGCTTGGCCGCACAGCTCTGACCAGCGCCATCTTCTCTCGGAGGAAAAATGGCTTGCAGAAGACTCTTATGTGGGTGCACTCTTGTATTTATATAGTTATATGACTAATTATTAAAACTTAATTTTTATTTCTCTAACGTCCTAAGTGGATGCTGGGAACTCCGTAAGGACCATGGGGGATAGCGGCTCCCCAGGAGACTGGGCACAACTAAAGAAAGCTTTAGGACTACCTGGTGTGCACTGGCTCCTCCCTCTATGACCCTCCTCCAGACCTCAGTTAGAATTTTGTGCCCGGCCGAGCTGGATGCACACTAGGGGCTCTCCTGAGCTCTTAGAAAGAAAGTAATATTTAGGTTTTTTATTTTCAGTGAGATCTGCTGGCAACAGACTCACTGCTACGAGGGACCTAGGGGAGAGAAGCGAACCTACCTGCTTGCAGCTAGCTTGGGCTTCTAGGCTACTGGACACCATTAGCTCCAGAGGGATCGAACACAGGCCCAGCCTCGGTCGTCCGGTCCCGGAGCCGCGCCGCCGTCCCCCTAGCAGAGCCAGAAGCAAGAAGACGTTCCTGGAAATCGGCGGCAGAAGACTTCGGTCTTCATTAAGGTAGCGCACAGCACTGCAGCTGTGCGCCATTGCTCCCCAGGCACACCACATACTCCGGTCACTGATGGGTGCAGGGCGCTGGGGGGGGGCGCCCTGGGCTGCAATATAAGTACCTTACTTGGCAAATTAACACATAATATAGCCTTTTAAGACTATAAATGTGTAAAATCCCCTGCCATAACTGTATAAAAAAAGCGGGAGAAGCCCGCCGGAAAAGGGGCGGGGCTATCTCCCTCAGCACACTGGCGCCATTTTCCCTCACAGCTCCGCTGGAAGGATCGCTCCCCAGGCTCTCCCCTGCAGTTCCAGACTACATAGGGTAAAAAAGAGAGGGGGGGCACTAAATTTAGGCGCAATCTGTGATATATAAGCAGCTATAAGGGGTAAAATCACTGTGTAGTGTGTATCCCTGTTTTATATAGCGCTCTGGTGTGTGCTGGCATACTCTCTCTCTGTCTCCCCAAAGGGCTTTGTGGGGTCCTGTCCTCAGTCAGAACATTCCCTGTGTGTGTGCGGTGTGTCGGTACGGCTGTGTCGACATGTTTGATGAGGAGGCTTATGTGGAGGCGGAGCAGGTGCCGATAAATGTGATGTCACCCCCTGCGGGGTCGACACCTGAGTGGATGGATATGTGTCAACTCCTTACATAAAAGGTTTGACGACATATCAGATGTGGGACAGCCGGCTTCTCAGCCCGTGCCTGCCCAGACGTCTCAAAAGCCATCAGGGGCTCTAAAACGCCCGCTACCTCAGATGGCAGACACAGATGTCGACACAGATACTGACTCCAGTGTCGACAATGATGAGACTAGTGTACATTCCAATAGAGCCACACGTTACATGATTACGGCAATGAAAAATGTGTTGCACATTTCTGATATTACCCCAGGTACCACAAAAAAAGGGTATTATGTTTGGGGAGAAAAAACTACCAGTGGTTTTTCCCCCTTCTGATGAATTAAATGAAGTGTTTGAAGAAGCGTGGGCTTCCCCCGATAAGAAACTAGTAATTTCTAAAAAGTTACTAATGGCGTACCCTTTCCCGCCAGAGGATAGGTCACGTTGGAAGACATCCCCTAGGGTAGATAAAGCGCTCACACGCCTGTCAAAGAAGGTGGCACTACCGTCTCCGGACACGGCCGCCCTAAAGGAGCCTGCTGATAGGAAGCAGGAGGCTATCCTGAAGTCTGTTTATACACACTCAGGTATTATACTGAGACCAGCTATTGCTTCAGCATGGATGTGCAGTGCTGCAGCTGCGTGGTCAGATTCCCTGTCAGAAAATATTGATACCTTAGACAGGGACACTATATTTCCTAACCATAGAGCATATTAAAGACGCAGTCTTATACATGAGAGATGCACAGAGGGATATTTGCCGGCTGGCATCTAAAATAAGTGCAATGTCCTTTTCTGCCAGGAGGGGTTTATGGACTCGGCAGTGGACAGGGGATGCAGATTCTAAAAGGCACATGGAAGTTTTGCCTTACAAGGGTGAGGAGTTGTTTGGGGATGGTCTCTCGGACCTCGTTTCCACAGCGACAGCTGGGAAGTCAGCATTTTTACCCCATGTTCCCTCACAGCCAAAGAAAGCACCGTATTATCAGGTACAGTCCTTTCGGCCCCAGAAAGGCAAGCGGGTTAAAGGCGCGTCCTTTCTGCCCAGAGGCAGAGGTAGATGAAAAAAGCTGCAGCATACAGCCAGTTCCCAGGAACAAAAGCCCTCCCCCGCTTCCTCTAAGTCCACCGCATGACGCTGGGGCTCCACAGGCGGAGCCAGGTACGGTGGGGGCCCGTCTCAGGAACTTCAGCGACCAGTGGGCTCGCTCACGGGTGAATCCCTGGATTCTACAAGTAGTATCTCAGGGGTACAAGCTGGAATTCGAGACGTCTCCCCCTCGCCGTTTTCTCAAATCTGCCTTGCCAACAGCTCCCCCGGACAGGGAGGCAGTGCTGGAGGCAATTCACAAGCTGTATTCGCAGCAGGTGATAGTCAAGGTACCCCTCCTTCAACAAGGAAGGGGTTACTATTCCACAATGTTTGTGGTACCGAAACCGGACGGTTCGGTGAGACCCATTTTAAATTTGAAATCCTTGAACACCTATATAAAAAGGTTCAAGTTCAAGATGGAATCGCTCAGGGCGGTTATTTCAAGCCTGGAGGAAGGGGATTACATGGTATCACTGGACATCAAGGATGCTTACCTACATGTCCCCATTTACCTTCCTCACCAGGAGTACCTCAGATTTGTGGTACAGGACTGTCATTACCAATTCCAGACGTTGCCGTTTGGTCTGTCCACGGCACCGAGGGTATTTACCAAGGTAATGGCCGAAATGATGATACTCCTTCGAAAAAAGGGAGTTTTAATTATCCCATACTTGGACGATCTACTTATAAAGGCGAGGTCCACGGAGCAGTTGTTGGTCGGGGTAGCACTATCTCGGGAGGTGCTACAACAGCACGGTTGGATTCTGAATATTCCAAATTCACAGCTGGTTCCTACGACACGTCTACTGTTTCTGGGGATGGTTCTGGACACAGACCAGAAAAGGGTGTTTCTCCCGGAGGAGAAAGCCAAGGAGTTGTCGTCTCTAGTCAGAGATCTCCTGAAACCAAAACAGGTCTCGGTGCATCACTGCATGCGAGTCCTGGGAAAAATGGTAGCTTCCTACGAAGCAATTCCATTCGGCAGGTTCCATGCAAGAATCTTTCAGTGGGATCTGTTGGACAAGTGGTCCGGATCCCATCTTCAGATGCATCGGCTGATAACCCTGTCTCCAAGGACCAGGGTGTCTCTGCTGTGGTGGCTGCAGAGTTTTCATCTTCTAGAGGGCCGCAGATTCGGCATACAGGACTGGGTCCTGGTGACCACGGATGCCAGCCTTCGAGGCTGGGGGGCAGTCACACAGGGAAGAAACTTCCAAGGGCTATGGTCAAGCCAGGAGATTTCCCTACACATAAATATTCTGGAACTAAGGGCCATCTACAATGCCCTAAGTCAGGCAAGACCCCTGCTTCAAAACCAGCCGGTACTGATCCAGTCAGACAACATCACGGCGGTCGCCCATGTAAACCGACAGGGCGGCACGAGAAGCAGGGCGGCGATGGCAGAAGCCACAAGGATTCTCCGATGGGCGGAAAATCACGTGTTAGCACTGTCAGCAGTGTTCATTCCGGGAGTGGACAACTGGAAAGCAGACTTCCTCAGCAGGCACGACCTCCACCCGGGAGAGTGGGGACTTCATCCAGAAGTCTTTCAGCTGATTGTAACTCGCTGGGAACGGCCACAGGTGGACATGATGGCGTCCCGCCTCAACAAAAAGCTAGAAAGATATTGAGCCAGGTCGAGAGACCCTCAGGCAATAGCTGTGGACGCTCTAGTGACACCGTGGGTGTACCAGTCGGTTTATGTGTTCCCTCCTCTTCCTCTCATACCCAAGGTACTTAGGATAATAAGACGAAGAGGAGTAAGAACTATACTCATTGTTCCGGATTGGCCAAGAAGTGCTTGGTACCCAGAACTTTAAGAGGTGATCTCAGAGGACCAATGGCCTCTGCCGCTCAGACAGGACCTGCTGCAGCAGGGGCCCTGTCTGTTCCAAGACTTACCGCGGCTGCGTTTGACGGCATGGCGGTTGAACGCCGGATCCTGAAGGAAAAGGGCATTCCGGAGGAAGTCATCACTACGCTGATTAAAGCTAGGAAAGAAGTGACCGCAAACCATTATCACCGCATATGGCGAAAATATGTTGCGTGGTGTGAGGCCAGGAAGGCCCCAACGGAGGAATTTCAGCTGGGCCGTTTTCTGCACTTCCTACAGTCAGGGGTGACTATGGGCCTAAAATTGGGTTCCATTAAGGTCCAGATTTCGGCTCTATCGATTTTCTTCCAGAAAGAACTGGCTTCACTACCTGAAGTTCAGACTGTTAAGGGAGTGCTGCATATTTAGCCCCCTTTTGTGCCCCCAGTGGCACCTTGGGATCTCAACGTGGTGTTGAATTTCCTAAAGTCACATTGGTTTGAACCACTTGAAACCGTGGATTTAAAATATCTCACGTGGAAAGTGGTCATTCTGTTGGCCTTGGCTTCGTCCAGGCGTGTGTCAGAATTGGCGGCTTTATCATGTAAAAGCCCTTATCTGATTTTCCATATGGATAGGGCGGAATTGAGGACTCGTCCCCAATTTCTCCCAAAGGTGGTTTCAGCTTTTCATTTGAACCAGCCTATTGTGGTGCCTGCGGCTACTCGTGACTTGGAGGATTCCAAGTTGCTGGACGTAGTCCGGGCCCTAAAAATCTATGTTTCCAGGACAGTTGGAGTCAGAAAGACTGACTCGCTATTTATCCTGCATGCACCCAACAAGTTGGGTGCGCCTGCTTCAAAGCAGACTATTGCTCGCTGGATCTGTAGCACGATTCAACTTGCACATTCTGCGGCTGGACTGCCGCATCCTAAATCGGTAGAAGCCCATTCCACGAGGAAGGTGGGCTCTTCTTGGGCGGCTGCCCGAGGGGTCTCGGCTTTACAACTTTGCCGAGTAGCTACTTGGTCGGGGTCAAACACATTTGCTAAATTCTACAAGTTTGATACCCTAGCTGAGGAGGACCTAGAGTTCGCTCATTCGGTGCTGCAGAGTCATCCGCACTCTCCCGCCCGTTTGGGAGCTTTGGTATAATCCCCATGGTCCTTACGGAGTTCCCAGCATCCACTTAGGACGTTAGAGAAAATAAGATTTTACTCACCGGTAAATCTATTTCTCGTAGTCCGTAGTGGATGCTGGGCGCCCGTCCCAAGTGCAGATTGTCTGCAATACTTGTATGTAATAATTGGTTAACTAAAGGGTTATTTTTGAGCCATCTGTTGGGAGGCTCAGTTATATTTCATACTGTTAACTGGGTATAGTATCACGAGTTATACGGTGTGATTGGTGTGGCTGGTATGAGTCTTACCCGGGATTCAAAATCCTTTCCTTATTGTGTCAGCTATTCCGGGCACAGTATCCTAACTGAGGTCTGGAGGAGGGTCATAGAGGGAGGAGCCAGTGCACACCAGGTAGTCCTAAAGCTTTCTTTAGTTGTGCCCAGTCTCCTGCGGAGCCGCTATTCCCCATGGTCCTTACGGAGTTCCCAGCATCCACTACGGACTACGAGAAATAGATTTACCGGTGAGTAAAATCTTATTTAAATAATAATTTTAAGATAAATCCACACTCTCATATTCCACCACAGTTAATTAATGGAACAGAAAAACACTTATATAGGTATAAAGATTACAGCATGAAAAAATGTTTAAAATTGGAAATGTTCTGGTTAGTCTATCCTTATAGACTTATAGGGAGATGTAGACACTATGGTTCTACATCCAAATCCTCTCCAACCAGCACAAGCAAAGCTTGTTTTAATAAGACCTCAGTGGGTCATAGTTGATCGGACCAATATTGTCAAAAATATGAATCTTAATAAATTACATATGCATGGGGAGGTGTCTGTTGTAGTACCTCGTGGTTGTATATAACGGGCTTTAAAGATTTATCCTGGATATAGGGGAAAATAGCCAAGGGAAACAAAGATGAAATTGCGGGGGAAGGTGGAGGATGGGGAGGAGAGGGAAAAGGAAAAGGAGGAGAGGGAAAAGACCAAATGGAAAAAAAGGGTAAAGGAAAAATGTGGTGATCCTGCTGTTGGTTTACGGTCTTTCCATCTTCTCTCTCCTCAGAAGCTGCAGAGACGCTGACCCTGTCCTCCGCACTGCTGTACAAGTAACAGGGTGAAAAACGGGGGGGGGGGGGTTCGGCACAGGCAATTTGGTGCGGATTGATTATATAACAAGCGACAACAGGGCTGGGCAGTCACCTTACTGGCCTCAGTACTGGGTTAGGCGCTGGGTGTGAGCTGGCAGATCTCTCTCTGTGTCCCTCTTGCAGGCTTTATTGTGGGTCTGTGGCCTATAGCCCCAGTGTGCTTGTGGCTGTCGGTACGTGTGTGTCGACATGTCTGAGGCGGAATGCTCTTCCCAGGAGGAGGCTGGAGTGGGGACAGAAAATACTGTAAGAGTGGCTGTGTCGGCACCGCCGACTGATGATTGGGTGAATATGTTGAGTGTTTTAAATGAAAATGTGACAAAATTGACTAAGAGATTTGATAAATCTGAGTTTAAGAACCAAACATGGAGAAAATCCATGGAAGATGCTTTGTCACAGGCCCAGATTCCTTCGGGGTCACAGAAACGTGCATTTACCCAGATAGCAGATGCAGATACCGACATGGACTCTGATTCCAGTGTTGACTATAGTGATGCCAGATTACATCCAAAGCTGGCTAAGAGTATTCAGTACATGATTGTGGCGATAAAAGACGTATTACATATCACTGAGGACCCTGCTGTCCCTGATACTAGGGTCTGTATGTTTAAAGGAAAGAAACCTGAGGTAACGTTTCCTCCATCTCATGAACTTAACACGCTTTTTTTGAAAATGCTTGGGAAAATCCGAACAAAAAGATTCAGGTTCCCAAAAGAATTCCAGTGGCATATCCGTTCCCCTCTGGGGACAGGGAAAGGTGGGAGTCAATCCCCACGGTAGACATAGCTTTATCGTGTCTAACCAAAAAGGTGGCGCTTCCGTCCCCTGACACGGCAGCCCTAAAGGATCCTGCGGATCGTGAGCAGGAAAATACACTAAAATCCATTTATGTCACTACAGGGTCGCTACTCAGGTCAGCCGTTGCTGCGGCATGGGTGAGTAGCGCTATTGAAAAGTGGGCAGATAACTTGTCATCTGAGGTAGATTCCCTAGACAGGGATAGTGTGCTTTTGACTCTGGGTCACATCAGGGACGCTGCAGCATATTTAAAAGAAGCTCTAAGGGATATTGGCCTTTTGGGTTCAAGGACCAATGCCATGGCGGTCTCTGCAAGGAGAGCATTGTGGTTTCATCAATGGAATGCTGATGCTAACTCTAAGAAGGCGATGGAGGCTATACCGTTTAACGGTAGGGTTTTGTTTGGCGACAGCCTCACTGACCTGGTGTCTACGGCTACCGCGGGTAAGTCTTCCTTTTTACCTTATGTCCCTGCACAGCAGAAGAAATCGCCTCACTATCAGATGCAGTCCTTTCGGCCCAATAGATTCAAAAAAGGACTTTGGTCCTCCTTCCTTGCTGCAAGGGGGAGAGGTCGGGGAAAAAGGTCACAGGCTGTGGCAAGTTTCCAGGAGCAGAAGTCCTCTCCGGCTTCTACCAAATCCACCGCTTGACGCTGGGGCTCCTCTGCGGGAGTCCGCACCAGTGGGGGCACGTCTCAAGCTCTTCAGCCAGGTCTGGGTACACTCGGACCTGGATCCCTGGATAGTAGACATTGTAACCCATGGGTACAAGTTAGAGTTTCAAGACGTGCCCCCTCACCGATTTTTAATCGGCCTTGCCAGCTTCTCTTCCAGAAAGAGAGATAGTAAGCGCTGCGATACTAAAGTTGTGTCAAAATCAAGTGATTGTCACGGTACCCCCGTCTCAACAGGGGGAAGGTTTTTATTCGAGCCTGTTCGTGGTCCCGAAGCCGGATGGCTCAGTCAGACCGATTCTAAACCTAAAATCCCTCAATTTCTTTCTGAAAAGATTCAAGTTCAAGATGGAGTCTCTACGAGCAGTGATCTCCAGTCTGAAGGAGGGGGATTTTATGGTGTCGGTCGACATAAAAGATGCATACTTACATGTCCCCATATATCCTCCACTTCAGGCTTACCTGAGATTTGCGGTGCAGGGTTGTCATTACCAATTTCAGACGTTGCCGTTTGGTCTGTCCACGGCTCCGAGAATTTTCACCAAAGTAATGGCGGAAATGATGGTTCTCCTGCGCAAGCAGGGAATCACAATTATCCCGTACTTGGACGATCTCCTCATAAAGGCGAGGTCCAAGGAGCAATTGTTGAAGAATGTTGTCCTTTCACTGACGATTCTGCAACAAAATGGTTGGCTCCTAAATTTGCCAAAATCACAGTTGGATCCAACGACACGGCTGTCGTTCTTGGGTATGATTTTGGATACAGAATTGCAGAGAGTTTTTCTTCCACCGTATGGCAGGTTCCATGCCAGGGTGTTTCAGTGGAACCTGCTGGACCAGTGGTCCGGGTCTCACCTGGACATGCACCGGGAAATTTCAAATAATTCTATCTCCCAGGACCAGAATTTCACTTCTGTGGTGGCTGCACAGTTCTCACCTTCTGGAAGGACACAGGTTCGGGATTCAGGACTGGATCCTGGTGACCACAGATGCAAGCCTCCGAGGCTGGGGAGCAGTCACACAGGGAAGAAACTTTCAGGGAAAGTGGTCAAGCCAGGAAGCTTGTCTACACATAAACATTCTGGAATTAAGAGCCATATACAACGGCATACTGCAAGCAGAACATCTTCTTCGAGGTCTGCCGGTCTTGATTCAGTCAGACAACGGGACAACAGTGGCGTACATAAACCGCCAAGGCGGAACAAAGAGCAGAGCGGCAATGGCCGAGGCCACGAAAATTCTTCGCTGGGCGGAAAAGCAGGCCAGCACTCTGTCAGTGGACAACTGAGAAGCAGACTTCCTCAGCAGAAACGATCTCCATCCAGGAGAGTAAGGTCTTCATCAAGAGGTCTTTGCAGAAGTGACAAGTCGTTGGGGAGTTCCTCAAGTGGACATGATGGCGTCCCGCCTCAACAAGAAACTTCAGAGATATTGTTCCAGGTCAAGGGACCCTCAAGCGATAGCGGTGGACGCCCTAGTGACACCGTGGGTGTTTCAGTCGGTCTATGTGTTACTTCCACTCATTCCAAAGGTGATAAAAAATTATAAGAAGAACAAGGGTTCAGGCGATCCTCATTGTTCCGGATTGGCCAAGAAGGGCCTGGTATCCAGATCTTCAGGAGTTGCTCATAGAAGATCCCTGGCCTCTTCCTCTTCGGGAGGACCTGTTACGACAGGGGCCGTGCGTGTATCAGGACTTACAGCGGCTGCGTTTGACGGCGTGGAGGTTGAACACCAGATCCTAGCCCGAAAGGGTATTCCCAGTGAAGTCATTCCTACACTTCTTCAGGCTAGAAAAGAAGTAACGGCAAAGCATTACCACCGTATTTGGAGAAAATATGTGTCTTGGTGTGAATCCAAGAAGGCTCCTACGGAGGAATTTCACCTGGGGCGTTTGCTCCATTTCCTACAAGCAGGTGTGGATGCGGGCCTAAAGTTAGGCTCTATTAAAGTACAGATTTCGGCCTTGTCGATCTTTTATCAAAAGGAATTGGCCTCTCTTCCAGAGGTTCAGACCTTCGTAAAATGTGTGCTGCACATCCAACCTCCATTTGTGCTCCCAGTGGCACCATGGGACCTTAATGTGGTGTTGCAGTTCTTCCAATCTCATTGGTTTGAACCTTTGCACAAGGTTGAGTTAAAATTCCTTACTTGGAATGTGGTCATGTTGTTGGCCTTGGCGTCTGCAAGGCGAGTGTCTGAGTTGGCGGCTTTGTCTCACAAGAGCCCCTACTTGATTTTCCATGCTGATAGAGCAGAGTTGAGAACTCGTCAGCAATTTCTGCCAAAAGTGGTTTCATCATTTCATGTTAACCAGCCAATTGTAGTGCCAGTGGCTACTGACGCCCTGGCGGAGTCAAAGGCTCTCGATGTGGTTAGCGCTTTGAAGATCTATGTCGCCAGAACGGCGCAGATTAGGAAAACAGAGTCTCTGTTTGTCCTGTGAAGAACAAGATTGGGACTCCTGCTTCTAAGCAGACTATTGCGCGTTGGATCTGTAATACGATTCAGCAGGCTCATTCTACGGCAGGATTGCCGTTACCGAAATCGGTGAAGGCCCATTCTACCAGAAAGATGGGCTCATCTTGGGCGGCTGCCCGAGGGGTCTCGGCATTACAGCTTTGCCTAGCTGCTACTTGGTCGGGATCAAACACCTTTGCAAAGTTTTACAAGTTTGATAAGAGGAGGACCTCTTGTTTGGTCAATCGGTGCTGCAGAGTCATCCGCACTCTCCCGCCCGTTCTAGAGCTTTGTTATAAACCCCATGGTTCTTGAAGCATCCCCAGCATCCTCTAGGACATATGAGAAAATAGGATTTTAATACCTACCGGTAAATCCTTTTCTCTTAGTCCGTAGAGGATGCTGGGCGCCCGTCCCAGTGCGGGCTGTATCTGCAGTTATTGGTTATAGTTACACACATGTTGTGTTGAGTTCAGTCAGTCTGTGACTGCTGTTGTTCATGCCGTTGCATGCGTTGTTGTTGAATGCCATGTTGTACGGCGTGTTAGTGGTGTGAGCTGGTATGTATCTCACCTTAGTTTAAAATAATTAAATAAATCCTTTTCCTCAAAATGTCCGTCTCCCTGGGCACAGTTCCTATAACTGGAGTCTGGAGGAGGGGCATAGGGGGAGGAGCCAGTTCACACCCATTCAAAGTCTTATAGTGTACCCATGTCTCCTGCGGATCCCGTCTATACCCCATGGTTCTTGAAGCATCCCCAGCATCCTCTACGGACTAAGAGAAAAGGATTTACCTGTAGGTATTAAAATCCTATTTTAACATTGTTTATTTCCCTGTGTATTAAAGGAAGTCCTATCTGTCACCCAAAAAACAATGTTAATGTTAAAAAATCCTGCAAAGCTGCTAAAAAATATTCTTGGCTTAACTGGAACATAGCAAATCGGTAAAGGGCTTAAATACATATTTTGAGTGTATTGTCCTGTATGATACATGTGAAATAAATGCCAATTGTTCACCATTTTAAAATAGCATCTGAAAGTTGACCAGTTGGAAGCTGCCAGCTCCATGCTTGTGGCTTTATATTGGATTGCATATACCCTCTCTCAGCGTTACAAAACCACAAGCAAAGCACCAGGAAAACACGCGCAGCACTCCCCATGCGCTGGTGAGGGAGGGGTGGGGTAGGATAATGTTTCACCTTGCATGGGAAGGCGGCGTTAAATGTCTCATTCTGTGGACTGCAGGGCACTGCTTTGTTTAACAAACCTAGGATACAGTATAGCCTTGTAAAGGATTCCAATATATGCAATATGTTTTTTTCCCCCCAGATTAAATATAGATGACAGAGACACCTATACCTCCGAAGATTGCGTACTTTCTAGCAATAAAAGGATAAAGGAGCAATTCAACAACACTGCAAGATCACAATGTAAGAATACTATACCTGTGGTAATTCAGCATTCCTCTCTCCAGTGACATTGTGTGCAAGTCATTTCTTGAACAAAGTTAAGTAGACAGTTGTAGTTGTCCACTTCTTAATTGATGCTGCCCAGTATATTTTTGACACATGGAGGCACGTCTGTCACCATAGTAAATAGCTCTGGTGGACTCCATCCTTCTATAGCAATCAGTTGTAGGTGCCCACCGCCCATTTCACGCAGCAGCAACTGCTGTTTGCTGACTTGCATTGTGGCTAGGGATTTTTTTTTTGTTCTGTTTTTTTTTTTTTTTTTTTTTTTGTAATGTGCATAGCCATGCCTCTTAAAAAGTACCAGGGCCCACCCAGGCTCTCTGCTGCCCTGATAGCAATTCATCCAAGCCCCACTAAAGAGTGCTGCTGTCATACTAGCATACCACCTATCTGTGTCAGGTAGTAGAGAGGGCGCCAGCAGGTATGATATGTTGTTACAGTACTGAGATCTATATTCAGACATATGGATAGATATGATTAGGAAGATGGGGCAAAGTTTTATCAGTTTAAGTGTGTGCGTGAGTGAATAAGTGAGTGTATATGTGTATGTGCACATTTAGTATTTAATTGTTATTATTTTTGCAGATTATTACAGAGAAAAATGGATTTGTGTGCAGAAAGAGAGTACACGGGAAGTAAGTATAATATATAAGTAGGTAATCTGTTGCCATCCAATTCATTAAGGCTGGGTCTGGGTTCTTTACTTTATCACAAGTATGCAACTACCTACACAATATAGACTCTGGGGTCAGCTTACTATTTAGCTTTTTTTCTTCAGCCACAGGATTTAAAGGGGTGATAATATTAAATACATTAACAATACAGGTTTTGTAAATTATTGCACCTTTAAATCCATCAGTCAAAACTGCATTGAAAAGTGCCGCTTAGTATTGAGATACGTACTAATTGCCGGCGGACAGGATCCCGGCTGTCATGATCCCGACGGCGGGATCACATCCGCCAGAATGCCGGTACCGGGGCAAGCGCTAGAAAGACCCTTGCGAACTTGCTGAGCTCACCACGCTGCGGGCAAGTTATATATTCCCTCTATGGGTGTCGTGGACACCCACAAAGGGAGAATAGCCTGTCTTGCTGGTATTCCATTTCACCCCCTGTCGGAATTCCGGCAGCGATATTATGACCACCGGGTTCCCGACTGGCGGTACTGCAGCAGCTTCCCATAAAATTACCCCTATGTCATTACTAGTGCCGTAGTCTGCAAATAGGTTTGTTGACATAGTAACATTGGTCTAGATTTACTATTACTATTGCACGGTTAATTAAAGCTGCCGATTGGTAGCTGTGACTAGTGATTTTAAATCTGCAGCAGAAATAAATGCTAAGCAAGGTGGCTTTGAATAACTGTAGTGGTTAGTCTAGTCCATAATGTATTAATGTATCTGTCAGCAACAATTAAAGAGATCTTCAGCCAAACTGTAGTTTCTTATACTTCTTTAATATAACTGTGATGCTTGTCTGATATATTTTTATAATTGGTATTTAGTTTTGTTAAATGTTACAATAAAGTATCCCGTTACGAAGACTGAGACAAAAGTATTTCTCAGTGGACTCAAGTCTATAGTCTTCACCTATACCCACTCCCCCCCATTCCACCCACTTTGGTTGTCCATTACCTATATGATAAGTAAGTGATTACTTGGGGCAGGTTAGTGAGCATGTGTTCTTTACCTGTTTATAACCTGTTAGAGCTACAGTAAGCACTCCTTCTGATGTCCTTCCAGCCAGAAGCTGAACTGTGTGAGTCTCCAGTGCTCACAGAAACATAATATTAATGGCAACTGGATTGTATTTTCTCTATCGTCCTAGTGGATGCTGGGGTTCCTGAAAGGACCATGGGGAATAGCGGCTCCGCAGGAGACAGGGCACAAAAAGTAAAGCTTTTCCAGATCAGGTGGTGTGCACTGGCTCCTCCCCCTATGACCCTCCTCCAGACTCCAGTTAGATTTTTGTGCCCGGCCGAGAAGGGTGCAATCTAGGTGGCTCTCCTAAAGAGCTGCTTAGAAAAAGTTTAGCTTAGGTTTTTTATTTTACAGTGAGTCCTGCTGGCAACAGGATCACTGCAACGAGGGACTGAGGGGAGAAGAAGTGAACTCACCTGCGTGCAGGATGGATTGGCTTCTTGGCTACTGGACATCAGCTCCAGAGGGACGATCACAGGTACAGCCTGGATGGTCACCGGAGCCGCGCCGCCGGCCCCCTTGCAGATGCTGAAGTCAGAAGAGGTCCAGAATCGGCGGCTGAAGACTCCTGCAGTCTTCTAAAGGTAGCGCACAGCACTGCAGCTGTGCGCCATTTTCCTCTCGGCACACTTCACACGCAGTCACTGAGGGTGCAGGGCGCTGGGGGGGGGCGCCCTGGGAGGCAAATGTAACCTATATAAAGGCTAAAAATACCTCACATATAGCCCCCAGAGGCTATATGGAGATATTTAACCCCTGCCTGGATTCACTAAATAGCGGGAGACGAGCCCGCCGGAAAAGGGGCGGGGCCTATCTCCTCAGCACACGGCGCCATTTCCTCTCACAGCTCCGCTGGTCAGGACGGCTCCCAGGTCTCTCCCCTGCACTGCACTACAGAAACAGGGTAAAACAGAGAGGTGGGGCAAATTTATGGCGATATTTTGATATATATAAAGCAGCTATAAGGGAGCACTTATTATAAGGCTATCCCTGTTATATATAGCGCTTTTGGTGTGTGCTGGCAAACTCTCCCTCTGTCTCCCCAAAGGGCTAGTGGGTCCTGTCTTCGTTAGGAGCATTCCCTGTGTGTCTGCTGTGTGTCGGTACGTGTGTGTCGACATGTATGAGGACGATATTGGTGTGGAGGCGGAGCAATTGCCAAATATGGGGATGTCACCTCCTAGGGAGTCGACACCAGAATGGATGCCTTTATTTATGGAACTACGGGATAGTGTCAACACGCTAAAGCAGTCGTTTGACGACATGAGACGGCCGGACAATCAATTAGTGCCTGTCCAGGCGACTCAAACACCGTCAGGGGCTGTGAAACGCCCTTTGCCTCAGTCGGTCGACACAGACCCAGACACAGGCACTGACTCCAGTGGTGACGGTGACGAATCAACCGTATTTTCCAGTAGGGCCACACGTTATGTGATTTTGGCAATGAAGGAGGCGTTACATTTAGCTGATACTACAGGTACCACTAAACAGGGTATTATGTGGGGTGTGAAAAAACTACCTATAGTTTTTCCTGAATCAGAAGAATTAAATGACGTGTGTAATGAAGCGTGGGTTGCCCCTGATAAAAAGCTGATAATTTCAAAGAAATTATTGGCATTATACCCTTTCCCGCCAGAGGTTAGGGAGCGCTGGGAAACACCTCCTAGGGTGGACAAGGCGCTAACACGCTTATCTAAACAAGTGGCGTTACCCTCTCCTGAGACGGCCGCACTTAAAGATCCATCAGATAGGAGGATGGAAAATATCCAAAAAAGTATATACACACATGCAGGTGTTATACTACGACCAGCTATAGCGACTGCCTGGATGTGCAGTGCTGGGGTAGTTTGGTCAGAGTCCCTGATTGAAAATATTGATACCCTGGACAGGGACAATATTTTACTGTCGTTAGAACAAATAAAGGATGCATTTCTTTATATGCGTGATGCACAGAGGGATATCTGCACACTGGCATCACAGGTAAGTGCTATGTCCATTTCGGCCAGAAGAGCTTTATGGACGCGACAGTGGACAGGCGATGCGGATTCAAAACGACATATGGAAGTTTTGCCGTATAAAGGGGAGGAGTTATTTGGAGTCGGTCTATCAGATTTGGTGGCCACGGCTACAGCCGGGAAATCCACCTTTCTACCTCAAGTCACTCCCCAACAGAAAAAGGCACCGACTTTTCAACCGCAGCCCTTTCGTTCCTTTAAAAATAAGAGAGCAAAGGGCTATTCATATCTGCCACGAGGCAGAGGTCGAGGGAAGAGACAGCAACAGGCAGCTCCTTCCCAGGAACAGAAGCCTTCCCCGGCTTCTACAAAAGCCTCAGCATGACGCTGGGGCTTCTCAAGCGGACTCGGGGACGGTGGGTGGTCGTCTCAAAAATTACAGCGCGCAGTGGGCTCACTCGCAGGTAGATCCCTGGATCCTGCAGATAATATCTCAGGGGTACAGGTTGGAATTAGAGACAGATCCACCTCGCCGTTTCCTGAAGTCTGCTTTACCAACGTCCCCCTCCGAAAGGGAGACGGTTTTGGAAGCCATTCACAAGCTGTACTCTCAGCAGGTGATAGTCAAGGTACCTCTTCTACAACAAGGGAAGGGGTATTATTCCACTCTTTTTGTGGTACCGAAGCCGGATGGCTCGGTAAGGCCTATTCTAAATCTGAAGTCCTTGAACCTGTACATAAAGAAGTTCAAGTTCAAGATGGAGTCACTCAGAGCAGTGATAGCGAACCTGGAAGAGGGGGACTTTATGGTATCCTTGGACATCAAGGATGCGTATCTCCACGTTCCAATTTACCCCTCACACCAGGGGTACCTCAGGTTCGTTGTACAAAACTGTCACTATCAGTTTCAGATGCTGCCGTTCGGATTGTCCACGGCACCTCGGGTCTTTACAAAGGTAATGGCCGAGATGATGATTCTTCTTCGAAGAAAAGGCATATTAATTATCCCATACTTGGACGATCTCCTAATAAGGGCAAGGTCCAGAGAACAGCTAGAGATGGGATTAGCACTGTCGCAAGAAGTGCTAAAACAGCACGGGTGGATTCTGAATATTCCAAAATCCCAGTTAATGCCGACAACTCGTCTGCTGTTCCTAGGGATGATTCTGGACACGGTTCAGAAAAAGGTTTTTCTCCCGGAGGAAAAAGCCAAGGAGTTATCCGAGCTTGTCAGGAACCTCCTAAAACCAGGAAAGGTGTCTGTACATCAATGCACAAGAGTCCTGGGAAAAATGGTGGCTTCTTACGAAGCAATTCCATTCGGCAGATTCCACGCAAGAATTTTCCAAAGGGATCTGTTGGACAAATGGTCAGGGTCGCATCTTCAGATGCACCTGCGGATAACCCTGTCTCCAAGGACAAGGGTGTCTCTTCTGTGGTGGTTGCAGAGTGCTCATCTATTGGAGGGCCGCAGATTCGGCATACAGGATTGGATCCTGGTGACCACGGAGAACCTCTGCTTCAGGGAAAACCGGTGTTGATCCAGTCGGACAACATCACGGCAGTCGCCCATGTGAACAGACAGGGCGGCACAAGAAGCAGGAGTGCAATGGCAGAAGCTGCAAGGATTCTTCGCTGGGCAGAGAATCATGTGATAGCACTGTCAGCAGTGTTCATCCCGGGAGTGGACAACTGGGAAGCAGACTTCCTCAGCAGACACGATCTTCACCCGGGAGAGTGGGGACTTCATCCAGAAGTCTTCCACTTGCTGGTAACCCGTTGGGAAAGACCAATGGTGGACATGATGGCGTCTCGCCTCAACAAAAAACTGGACAGGTATTGCGCCAGGTCAAGAGATCCGCAGGCAATAGCTGTGGACGCGCTGGTAACGCCTTGGGTGTACCAGTCGGTGTATGTGTTTCCTCCTCTGCCTCTCATACCAAAAGTATTGAGAATTATACGGCAAAGAGGCGTAAGGACGATAGTAGTGGTTCCGGATTGGCCAAGAAGGACTTGGTACCCGGAACTTCAAGAGATGATCACGGAAGATCCGTGGCCTCTACCTCTAAGGAGGGACTTGCTTCAGCAGGGTCCCTGTCTGTTTCAAGACTTACCGCGGCTGCGTTTGACGGCATGGCGGTTGAACGCCGGATCCTAAAGGAAAAAGGCATGCCGGAAGAAGTCATTCCTACTTTGATTAAAGCAAGGAAGGAAGTAACCGTGCAACATTATCACCGAATTTGGCGAAAATATGTTGCGTGGTGCGAAGATCGGAGTGCTCCGACGGAGGAATTTCAACTGGGTCGATTCCTACATTTCCTGCAATCAGGATTGTCTATGGGTCTCAAATTGGGATCTATTAAGGTTCAAATTTCGGCCCTGTCGATTTTCTTTCAAAAAGAATTGGCTTCAGTCCCTGAAGTCCAGACCTTTGTTAAGGGAGTGCTACATATACAGCCTCCTGTGGTGCCTCCAGTGGCACCGTGGGATCTCAATGTGGTTTTGGACTTTCTAAAATCTCATTGGTTTGAACCACTAAAGAAGGTGGATTTGAAATATCTCACATGGAAAGTGACCATGCTTCTAGCCCTGGCTTCGGCCAGGAGAGTGTCAGAACTGGCAGCTTTATCTTACAAAAGCCCATATCTGATTTTCCATTCGGACAGGGCAGAACTGCGGACTCGTCCGCATTTTCTCCCTAAGGTGGTGTCAGCATTTCATCTGAACCAGCCTATTGTAGTGCCTGCGGCTACAAGTGACTTGGAGGACTCCAAGTTACTGGACGTTGTCAGAGCATTAAAAATATATATTGCAAGGACAGCTGGAGTCAGAAAATCTGACTCGTTGTTTATATTGTATGCACCCAACAAGATGGGTGCTCCTGCGTCTAAGCAGACGATTGCTCGTTGGATCTGTAGCACAATCCAACTTGCACATTCTGTGGCAGGCCTGCCACAGCCTAAATCTGTAAAGGCCCACTCCACAAGGAAGGTGGGCTCATCTTGGGCGGCTGCCCGAGGGGTCTCGGCATTACAACTTTGCCGAGCAGCTACGTGGTCAGGGGAGAACACGTTTGTAAAATTTTACAAATTTGATACTCTGGCTAAGGAGGACCTGGAGTTCTCTCATTCGGTGCTGCAGAGTCATCCGCACTCTCCCGCCCGTTTGGGAGCTTTGGTATAATCCCCATGGTCCTTTCAGGAACCCCAGCATCCACTAGGACGATAGAGAAAATAAGATTTTACTTACCGATAAATCTATTTCTCGGAGTCCGTAGTGGATGCTGGGCGCCCATCCCAAGTGCGGATTATCTGCAATAATTGTACATAGTTATTGTTAACTAATTCGGGTTATTGTTGAAGGAAGCCATCTTTCAGAGGCTCCGCTGTTATCATACTGTTAACTGGGTTTAGATCACAAGTTGTACGGTGTGATTGGTGTGGCTGGTATGAGTCTTACCCGGGATTCAAAATCCTCCCTTATTGTGTACGCTCGTCCGGGCACAGTACCTAACTGGAGTCTGGAGGAGGGTCATAGGGGGAGGAGCCAGTGCACACCACCTGATCTGGAAAAGCTTTACTTTTTGTGCCCTGTCTCCTGCGGAGCCGCTATTCCCCATGGTCCTTTCAGGAACCCCAGCATCCACTACGGACTCCGAGAAATAGATTTATCGGTAAGTAAAATCTTATTATTCAGGTTCAGATAATGAGTTGGGCATTTATATTTTCAGCAGTATAGTATAACTTTCCTTTAGCCGATGTCTCATTTATTAGCAGCATTAATTTAACCTCACTTTTCCAACAGAGACATGGATATTGCACATTGGGTGAAGCCTTTAACCGTTTAGACTTTTCAAGTGCAATACAGGACATCCGAAGATTCAACTATGTTGTCCGGGTAAGTCACTTAATACTTTCATTCTTAATGCTCAATCACAAGGAGCAACAAATTGCAGTTGGTTGAGCAGCTGTAACATTATTCTGTCAAATCAGCTGCACCTCCAGTAGTTTTGTTCCATATTTTCTAACTAAAGAGGACACGCATCAATGGTAGTCTGGGTTTTATAACAGTTTACACAGTTCTGGTCAGTATTATTGTCAACCTTGAATTTTAATTTTATAATTTACTATAGCTCCTGAAAAATATGGTTTTCTAGACATAAGGGGGCTCATTTATCAATGAGCGATAAACCTCTTTGTGAATGATAAAACTTGTTGGGTTTGATAATTGGTGCTCCAGTCAATCAGCTCTAACTGTCATGTGTTTGAAAATGACAGCTGTGAGCTGATTGTCTGGAGCACCATTTATCATACGCAACAAGTTTTATCATCCACAATGAGTTTTACCACTCGTTTGATAAATGAGCCCCAATATTTGGCACAGAACAGGATAAAACAATAATAATTTTGAAAAAAGCAATAGGAAGAAAAACTATAAACTATATTAAAAAGATTGCCTTGACAAGTTATTGGAGCCATTTTGAAGAGTTCAAATCAATTTGGGGAAAAAACCCAACAGCTAGATTAGACTCATGTGTGATCATCTAGAAATGAAACGCCTGTGACAAATTGTCAGTGCTCACATGACTTGAATTAACCAGTGAATGATAGCTTTAATGTTTAAGAAGACCACTTTTTATTCCGTTACTTTGTCACAATGGAGAATACAAGAAAGCTATCTGAGAACATCAAAGTGGCTATTATCACGAACCACAGGACCTTTTAAAGACTAAATTGACACCTCCAAAGACCTTGACATCCCTTATTCAACAGTGCACAAAGTTATTAAGAAATTTGATACTCACGGACTTGTGAAGAATTTCACAGGACGTGGGGGAAAGAGGAAGAGATGTCTTTGAAAAGGTTGGTACGAACTGTGAAAAAAACACCATGTAAAACATCCGAAGAGCTGAAGTCTGATTTTGAATAATCTGGAGTGATGGTTTCAATCTGTACCATTTTTTGTTTTATTTCCCCTAACCCTGATAAAGACCAAAGAAGATACAACTGCTAAAACTGGAGGCCTACACTGTATTGAAGGAATCATGAAATTAGAGGCTTACCAAGGAATTTTGGAGCAATATATGCTACCCAGTGTAAGAAAACTAGGTTTGGGACGAAGAACATGGTTCCTTCAGCATGATAAAACACACATCCAATGCATAAAAAAATGACTGAAAAGGAAAAAATGGACTGTTTCAAATTGGCCAGCAATGAGACCTGATCTCAATCCAATTTAAAATCGTTGGAGGGAGCTGAAATCTGCCATTGGGAAAGGAATCCTCCAAATATTCAAGAGCTTTAACAAACTGCAATGGAAGAAAAACTACCAGCAAACAGGTGCAAGAATATAGATTATTATAGATGGTTACAAGACACGTGTGCAAGCAAACAGATAAAAAAAAAAAAATGTCCCTGATTCTACCTTCAGTCGGGGAGTTCACCGATGTGATGTTACAGTAGGTAAGAGGTGGTCGTCTTTCTTATATGGATACCAAGTTTATTTCTCTTACGTCCTAGAGGATGCTGGGGACACCAAAAGGACCATGGGGTATAGACGGGATCCGCAGGAGACATGGGCACACTGTAAGACTTTGAATGGGTGTGAACTGGCTCCTCCCTCTATGCCCCTCTTCCAGACCTCAGTTAGATTCTGTGCCCAGAGAGACTGGACACACACTAGGGGAGCTCTCCTGAGTTTCTCTGAAAAGACTTTCTGTTAGGTTTTTTATTTTCAGGGAGACCTGCTGGCTACAGGCTCCCTGGTTCGTGGGACTGAGGGGAGAGAAGTCAGACCTACTTCTTCTGAGTTAAGGGCTCTGCTTCTTAGGCTACTGGACACCATTAGCTCCAGAGGGTTCGATCACTTGGTGCGCCTAGCTGCTTGTTCCCGGAGCCGCGCCGTCAACCCCCTCACAGAAGCCAGAAGAAAGAAGCCGGGTGAGTATACAGAAGAAAGAAGACTTCAGTGATGGCAGAAGACTTCGGTAACGAGGTACAGCGCAGCGGTCGCGCTGCTCCCCATGCTCCCACACATACTTCCAACGGCACTCACAGGGTGCAGGGCGGGCGCCCTGGGCAGCATGTTACCGAGGCTATAAAACTGGCAGAAAGACATATTATAAGTGCCTAGGCACTAAATATAAGCCCCCGCCAGTATAAATATTTGAAATTGAGAGGGACTACAGCGTGCCGGGAGGGGGCGTGGCTTAGCCCTCACAGCTTACCAGCGCCATTTTGTCTCTTCACAGACATTGCAGAGACGCTGGCCCGGACCTCCACTCTCCTTATCAAGTACAGGGAGCAAAACGGGCGGGGGAGACAGTATTTTGGTGCTATTTAAACAGCGCAGACATCATATATTATTTTTCAGTATTATATGGGCGCTGGGGTGTGAGCTGGTATACTCCCTCTGTGTTTTCTCTAAAAGGCTTCCCTGTGGGTCTGTCCCCTATAGCCAGTGTGAGTGTCGGTACGGTGTGTCGACATGTCTGAGGCTGAGTGCTCCTCCCCGGAGGAAGTTACTGGGGGCGCAGAGAAGGATTTGGGAGTGACTCTGTTGGCACCGCCGACTGATGATTGGGTGAATATGTTGAGTACATTGAATGCAAATGTGGCGTTATTGTCTAAAGGGCTGGATAAATCTGATTCTCAGACACAAACGTGGAGAAAATCCATGGAGGACGCCTTATCCCAGGTACAGGTCCCCTCAGGGTCACAAAAGCGTTCATTTACCCAAATAGCTGAGACAGATACCGACACAGACTCTGACTCCAGTGTCGACTATAGTGAGCCAGTTTACATCCAAAATTGGTTAAGAGTATTCAGTACATGATTGTGGCTATTAAAGATGTTTTACATATTTCTGAAGTACCTGCTGTTCCTGATACAAGGGTTTGTTTGTATAAGGGAAAGAAGCCTGAGGTGACGTTTCCCCCCTCTCATGAACTGAACGCTCTTTGTGAAAAAGCTTGGGAATCACCTGATAAAAGGTGGCAGATTCCCAAGAGAATTTTTATGGCATATCCTTTCCCCTGACGACAGGGAAAAGTGGGAGTCATCTCCCAATGTGGACAAGGCTCTGTCCCGGCTGTCCAAGAAGGTGGCGCTTCCGTCTCCCGACACTGCTGCCCTCAAGGATCCTGCGGATCGTAAGCAGGAAACGACATTAAAGGCCATTTATGTCACTACGGGTGCACTCCTCAGACCTGCCGTGGCTTCGGCTTGGGTGAGTAGTGGGCTGATAATTTGGCATCTGACATGGATACCTGGATGGGGCTAACATTCTTTTGGCTCTCGGTTATATCAGGGACGCTGCAGCTTACCTAAAGGGTGCAGCGAGGGATATTGGCCTCTTGGGATCAAGGGCCAATGCCATGGCAGTCTCGGCCAGGAGAGCGCTGTGGATTCTTCAATGGAATGCTGATGCCGACTCCAAGAAAGCTATAGAAGCTCTCCCTTATAAAGGTAGTGTCTTGTTTGGTGACGGCCTCGCTGACCTGGTGTCTACCGCTACAGCGGGTAAGTCATCTTTTCTTCCTTATGTTCCAGGCACCCCATTATCAGATGCAGTCCTTTCGGCCTAATAAATACAAAAAAGGAAGAGGCTCGTCCTTCCTTGCTTCAAAAGGCAGAGGAAGGGGAAAAAGGTCACCTGCTGTGTCAGGCTCCCAGGACCAAAAGTCCTCCCCGGCCTCTGCTAAGTCCACCGCATGACGCTGGGGCTCCCCTACGGGAGTCCGTGCCGGTGGGGGCGCGTCTCCGACTCTTCAGTCAGGTCTGGTTTCACTCGGGCCTAGATCCTTGGGTGTTAAACATAGTGTCCCAAGGGTACAAACTGGAGCTTCAGGAGGTGCCCCCCTACCAATTTTTCAAGTCAGCCTTGCCAGTTTCAATCCCAGAAAGGGAGGTAGTGAATGCTGCGATACAAAAGCTGTGTCTCCAGAGTGTCATTGTCCCGGTAACCCCGTCCCAATGGGGAGAAGGGTTTTATTCGAGCCTCTTTGTCGTGCCAAAGCCGGACGGCTCGGTCAGACCGATCCTGAACTTAAAATCCCTCAATCTGTATTTAAAAACTTTCAAGTTCAAGATGAAATCTCTTCGAGCAGTGATCTCCAGTCTAGAAGGGGGGGATTTTATGGCGTCAGTCGACATAAAAGATGCCTACTTGCACGTCCCGATATATCCTCCACATCAGGCTTTCCTGAGATTTGCGGTGCAGGATTATCATTACCAATTTCAGACATTGCCGTTTGGGCTTTCCATGGCCCCGAGGGTCTTCAGCAAAGTGATGGCGGAAATGATGGTACTCCTACGCAAGCAGGGTGTCACAATTATCTCGTACTTGGACGAGCTCCTGATAAAGGCGGGATCGAAGGAGCTGTTGCTAAGAAATGTGGAACTTTCCCTGACAGTTCTGCAACATCATGGTTGGATTCTAAATTTGCCAAAGTCACAGTTGATTCCGACAACTCGGCTGCCTTTCTTGGGCATGATCCTGGACACGGAACTGCAGAGAGTGTTTCTTCCGGCGGAAAAAGCTCTGGAAATCCAATGCATGGTCAAGGAGATGCTGAAACCGGCAAGAGTGTCGATTCATCAATGCACTCGAGTGCTAGGGAAGATGGTAGCGGCTCACGAAGCCATTCCGTTTGGCAGGTTTCATGCCCGTGTGTTTCAGTGGGACCTGCTGGACAAATGGTCCGGGTCTCACCTGCACATGCACCGGAAAATAAGTCTAGCTTCCAGGACCAGAATTTCTCTCCTGTGGTGGCTGCAAAGTTCTCACCTTC
Organism: Pseudophryne corroboree; assembly: GCF_028390025.1. Classification (NCBI taxonomy): domain Eukaryota; kingdom Metazoa; phylum Chordata; class Amphibia; order Anura; family Myobatrachidae; genus Pseudophryne; species Pseudophryne corroboree. Next base: position 163,257,318 of record NC_086447.1, on the reverse strand, counting down.
TAGAGGGACGCAGGTTCGGGATCCAGGATTGGGTCCTGCTGACCACGGATGCAAGTCTCTGAGGCTGGGGAGCAGTCACACAAGGAAGAAGTTTCATGGGAAAATGGTCAAGCCAGGAAACTTGTCTCCACATAAACGTTCTGGAGTTAAGAGCCATTTACAACGGGCTTCTGCAAGCGGAACACCTTTTTCGAGGTCTACCTGTCCTGATTCAATCGGACAATGTAACAGCGGTGGCGTACGTAAACCGCCTGGGCGTAACCAAGAGCAGAGCGGCGATGGCGGAGGCCACAAGAGTTCTCCGCTGGGCGGAAAAACACGTGAGCGCTCTGTCAGCAGTCTTACTTCCGGGCGTGGACAACTGGGAAGCAGACTTCCTCAGCAGACACAATTTCCATCCAGGAGAGTGGGCTCTTCATCAAGAGGTATTTGCAGAGGTGACAAGGCGTTGGGGAATTCCTCAAATAGACATGATGGCGTCTCGTATCAACAAGAAGCTTACGAGGTATTGTTCCAGGTCAAGGGACCCCCAAGCCAGTGCAGTGGACGCCCTGGTGACTCCGTGGGTGTTTCAGTTGGTATACGTGTTCCCTCCACTTCCTCTCATTCCCAGAGTGTGGAGGATCATAAGACGAACAATGGTTCCGGCAGTACTCGTCGTTCCAGATTGGCCACGGAGGGCCTGGTATCCGGATCTTCAGGAATTGCTCATAGAAGATCCTTGGCCACTTCCTCTCAGAGAGGACCTGTTACTGCAGGGGCCATACGTATTTCAAGACTTACCGCGGCTGCGTTTAACGGCGTGGAGGTTGAACGCCAAATCCTAGCTCGAAAGGGTATTCCCGGGGAAGTCATCCCCACTCTCCTTAAGGCTAGAAAGGAGGTCACGGTGAAGCATTATCACCAAATTTAAAGAAAATATGTGTCGTGGTGTGAAGCCAAGAAAGCTCCTACGGTGGGTTCCAGCAAAGTGCAGATTTTGGCTTTATCTATTTTCTTTCAAAAAGAATTGTCCGCCCTTCCTGAATTTCAGACTTTCGTGAAGGGAGTGCTGCATATCCATCCTCCGTTTGTGCCACCCGTGGCACTGTGGGATCTTGACGTGGTGTTACAATTTCTTATGTCTCACTGGTTTGAACCTTTGCGAAAGGTTGAGTTGAAATATCTCACTTGGAAAGTGGTCATGCTTTTGGCCTTAGCGTCCGCCAGACGGGTGTCGGAATTGGCGGCTTTGTCTCACAAGAGCCCATATTTGATTTTCCATGTGGATAGAGCGGAATTGAGGACTCGTCAACAATTTCTACCGAAGGTGGTGTCTTCGTTTCACATAAATCAACCTATTGTGGTGCCTGTGGCTACAGATACCGTGACGGTGCCAAAATCTCTCGCTGTCGTGAGAGCTTTGAAAATTTATGTCGCCAGAACGGCTCTTGTTAGGAAAATGGAGGCTCTGTTTGTTCTGTACGCTTCCAACTGGAAATCCTGCTTCCAAGCAAACTATTGCACGCTGGATTTGTAATACGATTCCGCACGCTCATTCTACGGCTGGATTGCCGTTGCCGAAGTCAGTGAAGGCCCATTCTACCAGGAAAGTGGGCTCATCTTGGGCGGCTGCCCGAGGGGTCTCGGCACTTCAACTCTGCCGAGCAGCTACGTGGTCGGGTTCAAACACTTTTGCGAAGTTCTACAAGTTTGATACCCTGGCTGATGAGGACCTTATGTTTGCTCAATCGGTGCTGCAGAGTCGTCCGCACTCTTTCGCCCGGTCTGGAACTTTGGTATAGACCCCATGGTCCTTTTGGTGTCCCCAGCATCCGCTAGGACGTAAGAGAAAATAGGATTTCTCTTACGTCCTAGAGCATGGGTCTTCAACCTGCGACCCTCCAGCTGCTGTGGAACTACATATCCCAGCATGCCCAGCCTCAGTTTTAGCATACCTTAATAGCAAAACTGTGGCAGGGCATGCTGGGATGTGTAGTTTCACAGCAGCTGGAGGGCCACAGGATGAAGACCCATGTCCTAGAGGATGCTGGGGACTCCGTAAGGACCATGGGGTATAGACGGGCTCCGCAGGAGACATGGGCACTACAAAGAACTTTAGAATGGGTGTGCACTGGCTCCTCCCTCTATGCCCCTCCTCCAGACCCCAGTTAGATCCTGTGCCCAGAGGAGACTGGGTGCATTACAGGGGAGCTCTCCTGAGTTTCTCTGAAAAAAGAATTTTGTTAGGTTTTTTATTTTCAGGGAGCCCTGCTGGCAACAGAGAGAGAAGCAGACCTACTTAAGTGATAGGCTCTACTTCTTAGGCTACTGGACACCATTAGCTCCAGAGAGTCACCCTAGCCGTTCATCCCGGAGCCGCGCCGCCGTCCTCCTCGCAGGTCTGGAAGATAGAAGCCGGGTGAGTATGAGAAGAAAGAAGACTTCAAAGGCGGCAGAAGACTTCAGTTCTTCTCTGAGGTAACGCGCAGTGGTAATGCTGCGCGCCATTGCTCCCACACACAACACACACTGCAAGGCACAGATGGGTGCAGGGCGCAGGGGGGTCGTTCTGGTCAGCAATAAAAACCTATAGGACTGGCTAAATAACTTATATAGGCTGCGGAGGCAGTAAATATACAATCCCCCGCCAGTATTGTGATTTTGAGCAGGACCGAAGCCCGCAGCTGAGGGGGCGGAGCTTTATCCCACAGCACTAACCAGCGCCATTTTCTCCACAGCACACTGCAGAGACGCTGGGTCACCGGACTCTCCCCTGCTGAACACGGTGACAGAGGGCAAAAAAGAGGGGGGGGGGGGGGGGGCACTTGTAATTGGCACAGTGAGTGTATATTGAATACATATATATAAAAAGCGCTATTTATCTGGGAATTGTTTTCCAGGGCCATTTGGCGCTGGGTGTGTGCTGGCATACTCTCTCTCTGTCTCTCCAAAGGGCCTTATTGGGGAACTGTCTCCAGATAACAAATTTCCCTGAGTGTGTGGGGGTGTCGGTACGTGTGTGTCGGCATGTCTGAAGCGGAATGCTCTTCTAGGGAGGAGGTGGAGCAAATGAGTGTGGTGTCTACGTCGGCAACGCCGACACCTGATTGGTTGGATATGTGGAATGTTTTAAATGCAAATGTGGCTTTATTACATAAGAGGTTGGACAAAGCGGAGTCCAGAGATAAAGCAGGGAGTCAATCCATGGCTTTCACTATGTCACAGGGCCCTTCTGGGTATCAGAAACGCCCTCTATCCCCAGTAGCAGACACGGATACCGACACGGATTCTGACTCCAGTGTCGACTACGATGATGCAAGGTTACACCCAAAGGTGGCCAAAAGTATTCATTATATGATTATTGCAATAAAAGATGTTTTGCATATCACAGATGACCCCTCTGTCCCTGACACGAGGGTCCACATGTTTAAAGAAAAGAAACCTGAGGTGACTTTCCCCCCGTATCATGAGCTAAATGAGCTGTTTGAAAAAGCTTGGGAAAATCCAGACAAGAAACTGCAGATTCCCAAGAGAATTCTTATGGCGTATCCTTTCCCGGCTAAGGACAGGATACGGTGGGAATCCTCGCCCAGGGTGGACAAGGCGTTAACGCGCTTATCCAAAAAGGTGGCGCTGCCGTCTCCTGATACGGCAGCCCTCAAGGATCCTGCTGATCGCAGGCAGGAGACTACCTTGAAGTCGATTTATACACATACGGGTACCTTACTCAGACCGGCAATAGCGTCGGCTTGGGTTTGTAGCGCGGTAGCAGCTTGGACAAATACCTTGTCAGCTAATATTTATACCCTGGATAGGTATACCATTTTATTGACCTTGGGTCACATAAAAGACGCAGTCCTATATATGAGAGATGCTCAGAGAGACGTTGGCCTACTAGGTTCAAGAGCCAACGCCATGGCGATTTCTGCTAGGCGAGCCCTGTGGACCCGCCAATGGACGGGAGATGCCGACTCAAAGAGGCATATGTAGGTTTTGCCTTACAAGGGTGAGGACTTATTTGGGGAAGGTCTCACGGACCTGGTTTCCACGGCTACTGCGGGTAAATGGTAAATCTACTTTTTTACCTTATGTTTCCTCACAGCAAAAGAAAACCCCACAATATCAGATGCAGTCTTTTCGGTCGCATAAGTCCAGAAGAGGTCGGGGATCTTCCTTTCTCGCCAGAGGTAAGGGCAGAGGGAAAAAACTGCCGGCTACGGCTAGTTCCCAGGAACAGAAGTCCTCCCCGGCTTCTACTAAATCCACCGCATGACGCTGGGGCTCCGCTGTGGGAGTCCGCCCCGGTGGGGGCACATCTTCGGCTTTTCAGCCATGTCTGGGTTCAATCAGAGGTGGATCCCTGGACAATGGAAATTGTATCCCAGGGTTACAAGCTGGAATTCGAAGATGTGCCTCCTCGCCGGTTTTTCAAATCGGTCCTACCAGCTTCTTCCCCAGAGAGGGAGGTAGTTTTAGATGCAATTCAAAAACTGTGTCTTCAACAAGTGGTGATCAAAGTTCCCCTACTTCAACAGGGGAAGGGGTACTATTCAACTCTGTTTGTGGTCCCGAAACCGGATGGCTCGGTCAGACCCATTCTGAATTTAAAATCCCTAAACCTGTACTTGAAAAGGTTCAAATTCAAGATGGAATCGCTCAGGGCGGTTATCGCCAGCCTGGAAGGGGGGGATTTTATGGTGTCACTAGACAATGTAACAGCGGTGGCGTACGTAAACCGCCTGGGCGTAACCAAGAGCAGAGCGGCGATGGCGGAGGCCACAAGAGTTCTCCGCTGGGCGGAAAAACACGTGAGCGCTCTGTCAGCAGTCTTACTTCCGGGCGTGGACAACTGGGAAGCAGACTTCCTCAGCAGACACGATCTCCATCCAGGGGAGTGGGGACTTCATCAAGAAGTCTTTGCAGAGATAACAAGTCAGTGGGGACTTCCTCAAATAGACATGATGGCGTCACGCCTCAACAAGAAGCTTCGGAGGTATTGTGCCAGGTCAAGGGACCCTCAGGCAGTAGCAGTGGAAGCCCTGGTGACACCGTGGGTGTTTCAGTCGGTCTATGTGTTCCCTCCTCTTCCACTCATCTCATAAATATTGAGAATCATAAGACGAAAAAGATTGCAGACAATTCTCATTGTTCCAGATTGGCCTCGAAGGGCCTGGTATCCGGATCTTCAGGAAATGCTCACAGAGGATCCGTGGCCTCTTCCTCTCAGAGAGGACCTGTTGCAACAGGGGCCCTGTCTGTTCCAAGACTTACAGCGGCTGCGTTTGACGGCATGGCGGTTGAACGCCGGATCCTAGCTGGGAAGGGCATTCCGGACGAAGTCATCCCTACTCTGATTAAGGCTAGGAAGGAGGTGACGGTGAAACATTATCACTGTATCTGGAGGAAGTATGTGTCTTGGTGTGAATGCATGTATGCTCCTCCGGAAGATTTCCATCTGGGCCATTTTCTACAGACTGGAGTGAATATGGGCCTTAAATTAGGCTCCATTAAGGTACAGATTTCGGCCCTATCCATTTTCTTTCAGAAGGAGTTGGCTTCTCTCCCAGAAGTCCAGACTTTTGTGAAGGGAGTGCTGCATATCCAGCCTCCTTTTGTGCCTCCAGTGGCACCATGGGACCTTAACGTGGTGTTACAGTTCCTAAAATCTCACTGGTTTGAGCCTCTTAAATCGGTGGAATTAAAGTATCTCACTTGGAAGGTGGTCATGTTGTTGGCCTTGGCATCTGCAAGGCGAGTGTCGGAATTGGCGGCTTTGTCTCACAAAAGCCCCTATCTGATTTTCCATGTGGATAGAGCTGAGTTGCGGACTCGTCCTCAATTTTTGCCTAAGGTGGTTTCCTCGTTTCATTTGAACCAACCTATTGTAGTGCCTGTGGCTACGCGGGACTTGGAGGATTCCGAGTCTCTAGATGTTGTCAGGGCCTTGAAAATTTATGTAGCCAGGACGGCTCGGGTAAGGAAAACAGAGGCTCTGTTTGTCCTATATGCAGCCAACAAGGTTGGCGCTCCTGCTTCTAAGCAGACTATTGCTCGCTGGATCTGTAACACGATTCAGCAGGCTCATTCTACGGCTGGATTGCCGTTGCCAAATGCGGTAAAGGCCCATTCCACTAGGAAGGTTGGCTCTTCTTGGGCGGCTGCCCGAGGGGTCTCGGCATTACAGCTTTGCCGAGCGGCGACTTGGTCGGGTTCAAACACTTTTGCAAAATTCTACAAGTTTGATATCCTGGCTGATGAGGACCTCATGTTTGCTCAATCGGTGCTGCAGAGTCATCCGCACTCTCCCGCCCGTTTTGGAGCTTTGGTATAATCCCCATGGTCCTTACGGAGTCCCCAGCATCCTCTAGGACGCAAGAGAAAATAAGATTTTAAACCTACCGGTAAATCTTTTTCTCCTAGTCCGTAGAGGATGCTGGGCGCCCGTCCCAGTGCGGACAATTTTCTGCAAGACTTGTATATAGTTATTTCTTACATAAGGGTTATGTTACAGTTTTGATCAGTCTCTGACTGGTGCTGTTTTGTTTCATACTGTTGACTGGTTCATGTATTCCAGGTTATGCGGTGTGAACGGTGTGGGCTGGTATGAATCTTGCCCTTGGATTAACAAAATCCTTTCCTCGTACTGTCCGTCTCCTCTGGGCACAGTTTCTCTAACTGGGGTCTGGAGGAGCGGCATAGAGGGAGGAGCCAGTGCACACCCATTCTAAAGTTCTTTGTAGTACCCATGTCTCCTGCGGAGCCTGTCTATACCCCATGGTCCTTACGGAGTCCCCAGCATCCTCTACGGACTAGGAGAAAAAGATTTACCGGTAGGTTTAAAATCTTATTTTTAATACCTACCGGTAAATCCTTTTCTCCTAGTCCGTAGAGGATGCTGGGCGCCCATCCCAGTGCGGACTGTTACATGCAGTTGTATTGTTAGTTGTTGTTTTCGGTTACACGAAGGTTGTGTATCGGTTATGTTCAGCTTGTTGCTGTTTTTCGTTCATACTGTATCTGGTATTCCTGCTAATCCAGTTGTACGGTGTGTTTGTGGTGTGAGCTGGTATGTATCTCACCCTTAGTGTAACAAAAATCCTTTTCCTCGAAATGTCCGTCTCCCTGGGCACAGTTCCTATAACTGAGGTCTTGAGGAGGGGCATAGAGGGAGGAGCCAGTTCACACCCATTCAAAGTCTTATAGTGTGCCCATGTCTCCTGCGGATCCCGTCTATACCCCATGGTCCTTTTTGTGTCCCCAGCAACCTCTACGGACTAGGAGAAAAGGATTTACCGGTAGGTATTAAAATACTATTTCTCTTACGTCCTAGAGGATGCTGGGGACTCCGTAAGGACCATGGGGATAGACGGGCTCCGCAGGAGACATGGGCACTTTAAGAAAGACTTTAGATCTGGGTGTGCACTGGCTCCTCCCTCTATGCCCCTCCTCCAGACCTCAGTTTACTATTGTGCCCAGAGGAGACTGGGTGCTTTTCAGGGAGCTCTCCTGAGTTTCCTGTCAGAAAGTATATTTGTTAGGTTTTTTATTTTCAGGGAGCCTGCTGGCAACAGACTCCCTGCATCGAGGGACTGAGGGGAGAGAAGCAGACCTACTTCTGTGAGTTTCAAGGCTCTGCTTCTTAGGCTACTGGACACCATTAGCTCCAGAGGGAGTCAGAACACAGGTCTCGCCCTGGAGTTCGTCCCGGAGCCGCGCCGCCGTCCTCCTCACCTCTGGAAGATAGAAGCCGGGTAAGTATGAGAAGAAAAGAAGACTTCAGAGGCGGCAGAAGACTTCATGATCTTCACTGAGGTAACACACAGCAGTAAAGCTGTGCGCCATTGCTCCCATACACCTCACACACGGCAGTCACTGTAAGGATGCAGGGCACAGGGGGGGCGCCCTGGGCAGCATATAAACCTCTCTTTGGCAAAAATAAATATATATACAGCTGGGCACTGTATATATATATATGAGCCCCCGCCAATTTTTACTGTATTTGAGCGGGACAGAAGCCAGCCGCCGAGGGGGCGGGGCTTCTACCTCAGCACTCACCAGCGCCATTTTCTCCACAGCACAGCTGAGAGTAAGCTCCCCGGACTCTCCCCTGCTTGTACCACGGTAGAAAGAGGGTTTTAAAGAAGAGGGGGGCACATAATTAGGCGCATATATATATGTGAATACAGCGCTACTGGGTAAACATAAAATTATTGTGTTTTTCTCTAACGTCCTAGTGGATGCTGGGGACTCCGTAAGGACCATGGGGAATAGACGGGCTCCGCAGGAGACAGGGCACTTTAAGAAAGAATTTGGATACTGGTGTGCTCTGGCTCCTCCCTCTATGTCCCTCCTCCAGACCTCAGTTTGAATCTGTGCCCGGACGAGCTGGGTGCTACTTAGTGAGCTCTCCTGAGCTTGCTATAAGAAAGTATTTTGTTAGGTTTTTAATTTTCAGAGAGATCTGCTGGCAACAGACTCTCTGCAGCGTGGGGACTGTGGGGAGAGAAGCAGCCCTACTCACTGAAGATAGGTCCTGCTTCTTAGGCTACTGGACACCATTAGCTCCAGAGGGATCGTACACAGGATCTCACTCTTTGTCGTCCGATGCCGGAGCCGCGCTGCCGTCCCCCTCGCAGAGTCGGAAGACAAAAGCCGGTGAAAGAAGCAAGAAGACTTCGAAATCGGCGGCAGAAGACTCCAGTCTTCACTGAGGTAGCGCACAGCACTGCAGCTGTGCGCCATTGCTCCCACATTAAACCCACATACTCCGGTCACTGTAGGGTGCAGGGCGCATGGGGGGGCGCCCTGGGCAGCAATTAGAGACCTCTTGGCAAAAGTTGGGCATATATACAGTGGGGCACTGTATATATGCATGAGCCCCCGCCATAATTTTACACAGAAACGCTGGACAGAAGCCCGCCGCTGAAGGGGCGGGGCTTCTTCCTCAGCACTCACAAGCGCCATTTTCTCTCCACAGCTCCGCTGAGAGGAAGCTCCCCAGGCTCTCCCCTGCAGAAACACGGTAGAAGAGGGTAAAAAGAGAGGGGGGGCACATAAATTAGGCGCAAAAACATTATTTCTCTGACGTCCTAGTGGATGCTGGGAACTCCGTAAGGACCATGGGGAATAGACGGGCTCCGCAGGAGACTGGGCACTCTAAAAGAAAGATTAGGTACTATCTGGTGTGCACTGGCTCCTCCCTCTATGCCCCTCCTGCAGACCCCAGTTAGAACCTGTGCCCGGCCAGAGCTGGGTGCTCCTAGTGGGCTCTTCTGAGCTTGCTAGAAAGAAAGTATTTGTTAGGTTTTTTATTTTCAGTGAGATCTGCTGGCAACAGACTCACTGCTACGTGGGACTGAGGGGAGAGAAGCAAACCTACCTGCTTGCAGCTAGCTTGTGCTTCTTAGGCTACAGGACACCATTAGCTCCAGAGGGTTCGAACACAGGGCCTGACCTCTATCGTCCGTTCCCGGAGCCGCGCCGCCGTCCCCCTTGCAGAGCCAGAAGACAGAAGAACGATGAAATCGGCGGCAGAAGACTCCGGTCTTCATTAAGATAGCGCACAGCACTGCAGCTGTGCGCCATTGCTCCCACAGCACACCACACACTCCGGTCACTGTAGGGTGCAGGGCGCTTGGGGGGCGCCGCGCCCTGGGCAGCAATTATATTACCTTTTGGCAAAAATACACATAATACAGTCAGTTAACTGTATATGTGTAAAAAACCCCGCCATTAAGTTACAGAAAACGCGGGACAGAAGCTGCCGCTGAGGGGGCGGGGCCTTCTTCCTCAGCACACCAGCGCCATTTTCCCTTCACAGCTCCGCTGGAAGCACGCTCCCCAGGCTCTCCCCTGCATTATCCAGGTACAAGACAGGTTAAAAAGAGAGGGGGGGCACATAAATTTAGGCGCAAAATCGATACAAACAAGCAGCTATTGGGAAAATCACTTATTAGCAGTGTAAATCCCTGTGTTATATAGCGGTGTGGTGTGTGCTGGCATACTCTCTCTCTGTCTCCCCAAAGGACTTTGTGGGGTCCTGTCCTCAGTCTGAGCATTCCCTGTGTGTGTGCGGTGTGTCGGTACGGCTGTGTCGACATGTTTGATGAGGAGGGTTACGTGGAGACGGAGCAGGGGCAGATACATGTGGTGTCGCCCCCGACGGGGCCGACACCTGATTGGATGGATATGTGGAAGGTTTTAACCGACAGTGTCAACTCCTTACAATTAAGGTTCGATGACGCAGCAGCCTTGGGACAGCCGGGGTCTCAGCCCGCGCCTGCCCAGGCGACTCAGAAGCCGTCAGGGGCTCATAAACGCCCGCTAGCTCTGATGGTAGACACAGATGTCGACACGGAGTCTGACTCCAGTGTAGATGAGGATGAGACAAATGTACAGTCTACAAAAGCCATCCGATGCATGATTACTGCAATGAAAGATGTATTGCACATTTCTGATATTAACCCGGTTACCACCAAAAGGGGTATTATGTTTGGGGAGAAAAAGCAGCCAGTGATTTTTCCCCCATCTGATGAATTAAATGATTTGTGTGAAGAAGCGTGGTGTTCCCCTGATAAGAAACTAGTGATTTCTAAGAGGTTACTGATGGCGTACCCTTTCCCGCCAACGGATAGGTTACGTTGGGAAACATCCCCTAGGGTGGACAAGGCGCTAACACGCTTATCTAAAAGGGTGGCACTGCCATCTCAGGATACAGCCGCCCTAAAGGATCCTGCGGATAGAAAGCAGGAAGCTATCCTGAAGTCTGTGTATACACACTCTGGTACTCTACTGAGACCTGCTATTGCTTCAGCCTGGATGTGTAGTGCTGCAGCATCATGGACTGATACCCTGTCAGACAACATTGATTCCCTCGACAGGGATACTATTTTGCTAACCATCGAACATATAAAAGACGTCGTCTTATATATGCGGGATGCACAGAGGGACATTTGCCTGCTGGCATCTAGAATTAATGCAATGTCCATTTCTGCCAGGAGAGTATTATGGACTCGGCAGTGGACAGGTGATGCTGATTCTAAAAAACACATGGAGGTTTTGCCTTATAAGGGTGAGGAATTATTTGGGGACGGTCTCTCGGACCTCGTATCCACAGCAACTGCTGGGAAGTAGACTTTTTTACCTCAGGTTCCCTCACAGCCTAAGAAAGCACCGTATTATCAAATGCAGTCCTTTCGGCCTCAGAAAGGCAAGCGGGTCAGAGGAGCATCCTTTCTGGCCAGAGGCAAGGGTAGAGGAAAGAAGCTGCACCAGGCAGCCAGTTCCCAGGAAAAAAAATTCTCCCCTGCTTCCACTAAGTCCACCGCATGACGTTGGGGCTCCACAGGCGGAGCCAGGTGCGGTGGGGGCGCGTCTCCGAAACTTCAGCAACCAGTGGGTTCGCTCACAAGTGGATCTATGGGCTGTACAAATTGTATCTCAGGGATACAAGCTGGAGTTCGAGGCGACTCCTCCTCGCCGTTACCTCAAATCAGCCTTGCCAGCTGCTCCCAGGGAAAGGGAGGTAGTACTGGCGGCAATTCACAAGCTGTACCTCCAGCAGGTGATAATCAAGGTCCCCCTCCTTCAACAGGGCAGGGGTTACTATTCCACAATGTTTGTGGTACCGAAACCGGACGGTTCGGTGAGACCCATCCTGAATTTAAAATCCTTGAACACTTATATAAAGAAGTTCAAGTTCAAAATGGAATCGCTCAGGGCGGTTATTGCAAGCCTGGAAGAGGGGGATTTTATGGTGTCGCTGGACATCAAGGATGCTTACTTGCATGTCCCCATTTTCCCACCTCACCAGAAGTACCTCAGGTTTGTGGTACAGAACTGTCATTACCAATTCCAGACGTTGCCGTTTGGTCTCTCCACGGCTCCGAGAATATTTACCAAGGTAATGGCCGAAATGATGATACTCCTTCGAAGAAAGGGAGTTATAATTATCCCGTACTTGGACGATCTCCTCATAAAGGCGAGGTCCAAAGAGCAGTTGTTGGTCAGCGTAGCACTCTCTCAGGAAGTGTTGCAACAGCACGGCTGGATTCTGAATATCCCAAAGTCGCAGCTGATTCCTACGACGCGTCTGCTTTTCCTGGGAATGATTCTGGACACAGAACAGAAGAAGGTGTTTCTCCCGGAGGAGAAGGCCCAGGAATTGTCATCTCTGGTCAGGGACCTCCTGAAACCAAAACAGGTGTCGGTGCATCACTGCACGCGAGTCCTGGGAAAGATGGTGGCTTCTTGCGAAGCAGTTCCCTTCGGCAGGTTCCATGCAAGGATCTTTCAGTGGGATCTGTTGGACAAATGGTCCGGATCGCATCTTCAGATGCATCGGTTGATCACCCTGTCCCCAAGGGCCAGGGTGTCTCTGCTGTGGTGGCTGCAGAGTGCTCATCTTCTCGAGGGACTGGATCCTGGTGACCACGGATGCAAGCCTCCGAGGATGGGGGGCAGTCACTCAGGGAAGAAACTTCCAAGGACAGTGGTCAAGTCTGGAGACTTCTCTACACATAAATATATTGGAACTAAGGGCCATCTACAACGCCCTGAGTCAAGCAGAGCCCCTGCTTCAAAACCAATCTGTACTGATTCAGTCAGACAACATCACGGCGGTCGCCCATGTAAACCGCCAGGGTGGCACAAGAAGCAGGATGGCAATGGCAGAAGCCACAAGGATTCTTCGATGGGCGGAGAATCACGTGCTAGCACTGTCAGCAGTGTTCATTCCGGGAGTGGACAACTGGGAAGCAGACTTCCTCAGCATGCACGACCTCTACCCGGGAGAGTGGGGACTTCATCAAGAAGTCTTCACACAGATTGTAAATCGTTGGGAACTGCCACAGGTGGACATGATGGCGTCCCGCCTCAACAAAAAGCTAAAAAAATATTGCGCCAGGTCACGGGACCCTCAGGCGATAGCTGTGGACGCACTAGTGACACCGTGGGTGTACCAGTCGGTTTATGTGTTCCCTCCTCTTCCTCTCATACCCAAGGTACTGAGGATAGTAAGAAAGAGAGGAGTAAGAACTATACTCATCGTTCCGGATTGGCCAAGAAGAACTTGGTACCCAGAACTACAAGAAATGATCTCAGAGGACCCATGGCCTCTGCCTTTAAGACAGGACCTGTTACAGCAGGGGCCCTGTCTGTTCCAAGACTTACCGCGGCTGCGTTTGACGGCATGGCGGTTGAACGCCAGATCCTAACGGAAAAGGGCATTCCGGATGAAGTGATTCCTACGCTGATAAAAGCTAGGAAGGATGTGACAGCAAAGCATTATCACTGCATATGGCGGAAATATGTTGCTTGGTGTGAGGCCAGGAAGGCCCCAACAGAGGAATTCCAGCTGGGTCGATTTCTGCACTTCCTACAGTCAGGGGTGACTATGGGCCTAAAATTGGGGTCCATAAAGGTCCAGATTTCGGCCCTATCTATTTTCTTTCAAAAAGAACTGGCTTCACTGCCTGAAGTTCAGACGTTTGTTAAGGGAGTGCTGCATATTCAGCCCCCTTTTGTGCCTCCAGTGGCACCTTGGGATCTTAACGTTGTGTTGGATTTCCTGAAATCACACTGGTTTGAGCCACTTAAGACCGTGGAGCTAAAGTATCTCACATGGAAGGTGGTCATGCTGTTGGCCTTAGCTTCAGCTAGGCGTGTGTCAGAATTGGCGGCTTTGTCATGTAAAAGCCCATATCTGATCTTTCATATGGACAGGGCAGAGTTGAGGACTCTTCCCCAATTTCTCCCTAAGGTGGTATCAGCGTTTCATTTGAACCAGCCTATTGTGTTGCCTGCGGCTACTCGGGACTTGGAGGACTCCAGGTTACTTGATGTAGTCAGGGCTTTGAAAATCTATGTAGCCAGGACGGCTGGAGTCAGGAAAACTGACTCGCTGTTTATCCTGCATGCACCCAACAAACTCGGTGCTCCGGCTTCAAAGCAAACTATTGCGCGCTGGATCTGTAACACGATTCAGCAAGCTCATTCTGCGGCAGGGTTACCGCATCCTAAATCAGTAAAAGCCCATTCCACAAGGAAGGTGGGCTCTTCTTGGGCGGCTGCCCGAGGGGTCTCGGCTTTACAGCTTTGCCGAGCTGCTACTTGGTCGGGTTCAAACACATTTGCTAAGTTCTACAAGTTTGATACCCTGGCTGAGGAGGACCTTGCCTTTGCTCATTCGGTGCTGCAGAGTCATCCGCACTCTCCCGCCCGTTTGGGAGCTTTGGTATAATCCCCATGGTCCTTACGGAGTTCCCAGCATCCACTAGGACGTCAGAGAAAATAAGAATTTACTCACCGGTAATTCTATTTCTCGTAGTCCGTAGTGGATGCTGGGCGCCCGTCCCAAGTGCGGACTCTCTGCAATACATGTATATAGTTATTGCTTAACTAAAGGGCTATTGTTATGAGCCATCTGTTACTGAGGCTCAGTTGTTGTTCATACTGTTAACTGGGTATGGTTATCACAAGTTGTACAATGTGATTGGTGTGGCTGGTATGAGTCTTACCCTGGATTCCAAATCCTTTCCTTGTTGTGTCAGCTCTTCCGGGCACAGTTTCCTTAACTGAGGTCTGGAGAAGGGGCATAGAGGGAGGAGCCAGTGCACACCAGATAGTACCTAATCTTTCTTTTAGAGTGCCCAGTCTCCTGCGGAGCCCGTCTATTCCCCATGGTCCTTACGGAGTTCCTAGCACCCACTACGGACTACGAGAAATAGAATTACCGGTGAGTTAAGTCTTATTATACAGCAGCTACTGGGTTAACACTAAGTTACTGTGTGATTCCTGGGACATATAGCGCTGGGGTGTGTGCTGGCATACTCTCTCTCTGTCTCTCCAAAAGGCCTTGTGGGGGAACTGTCTTCAAAAAGAGCATCCCGTGTGTGTGTGTGTGTGTGTGTGTGTGTGTGTGTGTGTGTGTGTGTGTGTGTGTGGTGTGTCGGTACGCTTGTGTCGACATGTTTGACGAGGAAGGCTATGTGGAAGCAGAGCGGGAGCAAATGAATGTGGGGTCGCCGCCGACGGCGCCGACACCTGATGGGATGGATATGTGGAAGGTTTTAAATGATCATGTTAATTCCTTGCATAAAAGGTTGGATAAAGCTGAAACCTTAGGACAGTCGGGGTCTCAGCCCATGCCTTATCCTATGTCGCAGAGGCCGTCAGGTTCTCAGAAGCGCCCACTATCCCAAATTGTTGACACAGATATCGACACAGATTCTGACTCCAATGTCGATGGCGATGATGCAAAGTTACAGCCTAAATTGGCTAAAGCCATCCGTGTGTTGCACATCACAGAGGAAACCCCAGTCCCTGACAAGAGGGTTCATATGTATGGGGAAAAGAGGCAGGTGGTGACCTTTCCCCCTTCACATGAGCTAAATGAGTTATGTGAAAAGGCTTGGGAATCTCCAGATAAAAAACTGCAGATTTCCAAACGGATGCTTATGGCGTATCCTTTCCCGCCAACGGACAGGTTACGCTGGGAATCCTCCCCTAGGGTGGACAAAGCTCTCACACGCTTATCCAAAAGGGTAGCCCTGCCGTCACAGGATACGGCCACCCTAAAAGATGCTGCGGATAGAAAGCAAGAGGGTACCCTGAAGTCCATTTATATACATTCAGGTACCTTACTAAGGCCGGCAATTGCGTCGGCATGGGTGTGTAGTGCTGTAGCAGCATGGACGGATATCTTATCTGAGGAACTTGATACCTTGGACAAGGATACTATATTAATGACCCTGGGGCATATAAAAGACGCTGTCCTATATATGAGAGATGCTCAAAGAGACATTAGCCTTCTGGGCTCTAGAATAAATGCAATGTCGTTTTCTGCCAGAAGGGTCCTGTGGACTCGGCAATGGACAGGCAATGCCGACTCAAAAAGGCACATGGAGGTTTTACCTTACAAGGGTGAGGAGTTGTTTGGGGAAGGTCTCTCGGACCTGGTCTCCACAGCTACTGCTGGAAAGTCAAATTTTTTGCCATATGTTCCCTCACAACCTAAGAAAGCACCGTATTACCAAATGCAGTCCTTTCGATCACAAAAAAGCAAGAAAGTCCGAGGTGCGTCCTTTCTTGCCAGAGGCAGGGGCAGAGGAAAGAAGCTGCATAACACAGCTAGTTCCCAGGAACAGGTCCTCCCCGGCTTCCACTAAATCCACCGCATGACGCTGGGGCTCCTCAGGCGGAGCTAGGCCCGGTGGGGGCGCGTCTCCGAAATTTCAGCCACAAGTGGGTTCACTCCCAGGTGGATCCCTGGGCACTAGAGATTGTGTCTCAGGGATACAAGCTGGAATTCGAAGAGATGCCCCCCTCACCGATACCTCAAATCGGCCCTGCCAGCTTCCCCCTTAGAGAGGGAAATAGTGTTAGCTGCAATTCACAACTTGTATCTGCAGCAGGTGGTGGTCAAGGTTCCCCTCCTTCAACAAGGAAAGGGTTATTATTCGACCATGTTTGTGGTACCGAAACCGGACGGTTTGGTCAGACCCATATTGAATTTAAAATCCCTGAACATATACCTGAAAAGATTTAAGTTCAAGATGGAATCGCTCAGAGCGGTCATCGCAAGCCTGGAAGGGGGGGGGATTTTATGGTGTCTCTGGACATAAAGGATGCATACCTTCATGTCCCCATTTATCCACCTCATCAGGCGTACCTCAGATTTGTGGTACAGGATTGTCATTACCAATTCCAGACGTTGCCGTTGGTCTCTCCACGGCACCGAGAATATTTACCAAGGTAATGGCGGAAATGATGGTGCTCCTGCGAAAGCAAGGGGTCACAATTATCCCATACTTGGACGATCTCCTCATAAAGGCGAGGTCCAGAGAGCAGTTGCTGATCAGCGTAGCACGCTCTCGGGAAGTGTTACAACAGCACGGCTGGATTCTAAATATTCCAAAGTCGCAGTTGATTCCTACGACTCGTCTGCCCTTCCTGGGCATGATTCTGGACACAGACCAGAAGAGGGTTTATCTCCCGATGGAGAAGGCTCAGGAGCTCATGACACTGGTCAGAGACCTATTAAAACCAAAGCAGGTGTCGGTGCATCACTGCACGCGAGTCCTGGGAAGGATGGTGGCATCATACGAGGCCATTCCCTTCGGCAGGTTCCATGCGAGGACCTTTCAATGGGATCTGTTGGACAAGTGGTCCGGATCACATCTACAGATGCATCGGCTGATCACCCTATCCCCCAGGGCCAGGGTGTCTCTTCTGTGGTGGCTGCAGAGTGCTCACCTTCTCGAGGGCCGCAGATTCGGCATTCAGGACTGGGTCCTGGTGACCACGGATGCAAGCCTCCGAGGGTGGGGGGCAGTCACACAGGGAAGAAATTTCCAAGGTCTGTGGTCAAGTCAGGAGACTCGCCTTCACATCAATATCCTGGAACTAAGGGCCATATACAACGCCCTAAGTCAAGCGGAGACCCTGCTTCGCGACCAATCGGTGCTGATTCAGTCAGACAACATCACCGCAGTGGCTCATGTAAACCGCCAAGGCGGCACAAGGAGCAGGGTGGCTATGGCGGAAGCCACCAGAATTCTTCGCTGGGCGGAGAATCACGTAAGAGCACTGTCAGCAGTGTTCATTCCGGGAGTGGACAACTGGGAAGCAGACTTCCTCAGCAGGCACGACCTCCACCCGGGAGAGTGGGGACTTCATCAAGAAGTCTTCGCGCAGATTGCAAGTCGGTGGGAACTGCCACATGTGGACATGATGGCATCCCGCCTCAACAAAAAGCTATAGAGGTATTGCGCCAGCTCAAGAGACCCTCAGGCGATAGCTGTAGACGCACTAGTGACACCGTGGGTGTTCCAGTCGGTTTATGTATTTCCTCCTCTTCCTCTCATACCCAAGGTGCTGAGAATCATAAGAAAAAGAGGAGTGAGAACAATACTCATTGTTCCAGATTGGCCAAGAAGGACTTGGTATCCAGAGCTTCAAGAAATGCTCACAGAGGACCCATGGCCTCTGCCTCTAAGACAGGACCTGTTGCAACAGGGGCCCTGTCTGTTCCAAGACTTACCGCGACTGCGTTTGACGGCATGGCGGTTGAACGCCGGATCCTAGCAGAAAAAGGCATTCCGGATGAGGTTATTCCTACGCTGATAAAGGCTAGGAAGGACGTGACGGCTAAACATTATCACCGTATATGGCAAAAATATGTTGCTTGGTGTGAGGCCAGGAATGCCCCTACGGAGGAATTCCAGCTGGGCCGTTTCCTTCACTTCCTACAGTCGGGAGTGACTTTGGGCCTAAAATTGGGTTCCATTAAGGTCCAGATTTCGGCCCTATCCATTTTCTTTCAAAAAGAACTGGCTTCTCTTCCTGAAGTCCAGACGTTTGTAAAGGGAGTGCTGCATATTCAGCCTCCTTTTGTGCCTCCAGTGGCACCTTGGGATCTTAACGTGGTGTTGAGTTACCTGAAGTCACACTGGTTTGAGCCACTCAAAACCGTGGAGTTAAAATTTCTCACGTGGAAGGTGGTCATGCTATTAGCCTTGGCTTCAGCTAGGCGTGTGTCAGAATTAGCGGCTTTGTCACATAAAAGCCCCTATCTGGTTTTCCATATGGACAGGGCAGAATTGCGGACCCGTCCACAATTTCTGCCAAAAGTGGTGTCATCCTTTCATATGAACCAACCTATTGTGGTGCCTGTGGCTACTCGTGACTTGGAGGATTCCGAGTTACTAGATGTGGTCAGGGCTTTGAAGGTTTATGTAGCCAGAACGGCTAGAGTCAGGAAAACTGAGTCGCTGTTTATCCTGTATGCACCCAACAAGCTGGGTGCTCCTGCTTCAAAGCAAACTATTGCTCGCTGGATCTGTAACACGATTCAGCAGGCTCATTCTGCGGCTGGTTTGCCGCTTCCAAAATCAGTAAAAGCCCACTCCACAAGGAAGGTGGGCTCTTCTTGGGCGGCTGCCCGAGGGGTCTCGGCATTACAGCTTTGCCGAGCAGCTACTTGGTCAGGTTCGAACACTTTTGCAAAGTTTTACAAGTTTGATACCCTGGCTGAGGAGGACCTTGTGTTTGCTCATTCGGTGCTGCAGAGTCATCCGCACTCTCCCGCCCATATGGGAGCTTTGGTATAATCCCCATGGTCCTTACGGAGTCCCCAGCATCCACTAGGACGTTAGAGAAAATAAGATTTTACTTACCGGTAAATCTATTTCTCGTAGTCCGTAGTGGATGCTGGGCGCCCGTCCCAAGTGCGGACTTCTTCTGCAATACTTGTATATAGTTATTGCTTAAATAAGGGTTATGTTTGGTTGCATCAGGGTTGATCTGATGCTCCGTTGTTGTTCATACTGTTAACTGGGTAAGTTTATCACAAGTTATACGGTGTGATTGGTGTGACTGGTATGAGTCTTGCCCTGGATTCCAAAATCCTTTCCTTGTACTGTCAGCTTTCCGGGCACAGTTTCTCTAACTGAGGTCTGGAGGAGGGACATAGAGGGAGGAGCCAGAGCACACCAGTATCCAAATTCTTTCTTAAAGTGCCCTGTCTCCTGCGGAGCCCGTCTATTCCCCATGGTCCTTACGGAGTCCCCAGCATCCACTACGGACTACGAGAAATAGATTTACCGGTAAGTAAAATCTTATTTTTTCCTGGGTCATATAGCGCTGGGGTGTGTGCTGGCATACTCTCTCTCTGTCTCTCCAAAGGGCCTTGTGGGGGAACTGTCTTCAGATAAGAGGATTCCCTGGGTGTATGGTGTGTCGGTACACGTGTGTCGACATGTCTGAGGTAGAAGGCTCTCCTAGAGAGGAGCGGGAGCAAATGAATGTGGTGTCTCCGTCGACAACGCCGACACCTGACTGGATGGATATGTGGAATGTTTTAAGTGCTAATGTAAATTTATTGCACAAAAGATTAGACACAGCTGAAGCTAGAGAACAGTCAGGGAGTCAACCCATGCCTGTCCCTATGTCGCAGGGACCTTCAGGGTCTCAAAAGCACCCACTATCCCAAATAGTTGACACAGATACCGACACGGATTCTGACTCCAGTGTCGACTACGATGATGCAAAGTTACAGCCAAAATTGGCTAAATGTATTCGATATATGATTATTGCAATAAAAGATGTTTTGCACATCACAGAGGAATCCCCTGTCCCTGACACGAGGGTACACATGTATAAGGGAAAGAAACCTGAGGTAACCTTTCCCCCCTCACATGAGTTGAACGAATTATGTGAAAAAGCTTGGGAATCTCCAGACAAAAAACTGCAGATTCCCAAAAGGATTCTTATGGCGTATCCTTTCCCGCCAACGGACAGGATACGGTGGGAATCCTCCCCTAGTGTGGACAAAGCATTGACACGCTTATCCAAAAAGGTAGCGCTGCCATCCCAGGATACGGCTACCCTCAGGGATCCTGCTGACCGCAAGCAAGAGAATGCCCTAAAGTCCATTTACACACATTCTGGTACCTTACTCAGACTGGCAATTGCGTCGGCCTGGGTTTGTAGCACTGTAGCAGCATGGACAGATACCTTATGAGCGGAGATTGAGACCCTAGATAAGGATAATATTTTATTGGCCCTAGGGCATATAAAGGATGCTGTCCTATATATGAGAGATGCTCAAAGAGACATTAGTCTACTGGGTTCTAGAATAAACGCTATGTCGATTTCTGCTAGACGAGTCCTATGGACCCGGCAATGGACAGGTGATGCCGACTCAAAAAGGCATATGGAGGTTTTACCTTACAGGGGTAAGGAATTGTTTGGGGAAGGTCTCTCGGACCTGGTCTCCACAGCTGCAGCTGGTAAATCGAAGTTTTTGCCTTATATTCCCTCACATCCTAAGAAAGCACCACATTATCAAATGCAGTACTTTTGATCACAGAGAAACCAGAAAGTACGAGGTGCGTCCTTTCTTGCCAGAGGTAAGGGCAGAGGGAAAAAGCTGCTGCTAGTTCCCAGGAACAGAAGTCCTCCCCGGCCTCTACAAAATCCACTGCATGACGCTGGGGCTCCGCTAAAGGAGTCCGCCCCAGTGGGGGCACATCTTCGAATTTTCAGCCACATCTGGGTTCATTCGCAGGTGGATCCCTGGGCAAAAGAAATTGTTTCTCAGGGTTACAAGCTGGGATTTGAAGAGGTGCCTCCTCGCCGGTTTTTCAAATCGCCCTCCCATCTTCTCCCCAGGAAAGGGAGATAGTGTTAAATGCAATTCACAAATTGTATCTTCAACAGGTGGTGGTCAAGGTTCCCCTGCTTTAACAAGGAAGGGGATATTACCCTATTTGTAGTCCCGAAACGGGACTGTTCGGTCAGACCCATATTAAATTTAAAATCCCTGAACCTATACTTGAAAAGGTTCAAGTTTAAGATGGAATCGCTAAAAGCGGTCATCGCCAGCCTGGAAGGGGGGGATTTTATGGTATCTCTGGACATAAAGGATGCATACCTTCATGTTCCCATTTATCCACCTCATCAGGCGTACCTGAGATTTGCGGTACAGGATTGTCATTGCCAATTTCAGACATGCCGTTTGGTCTCTCCACGGCCCCGAGAATTTTCACCAAGGTAATGGCGGAAATGATGGTGCTACTGCGCAAGCAAGGTGTCACAATTATCCCGTACTTGGACGATCTCCTCATAAAAGCGAGATCAAGAGAGCGGTTGCTGAACAGCGTATCACTTTCACTGAAGGTGTTACAGCAACACGGCTGGATTCTCAATATCCCGAAGTCGCAGTTGGTTCCTACGACTCGTCTGACTTTCTTGGGCATGATTCTGGATACGGACCAGAAAAGGGTTTATCTTCCGATAGAAAAGACCCAGGAACTCATGACTCTGGTCAGGAACCTATTGAAACCAAAACAGGTGTCAGTGCATCACTGCACTCGAGTCCTGGGAACAAGTGGTCCGGGTCACATCTACAGATTCATCAGTTGATCACCCTGTCCCCCAGGGCCAGGTATCTCTCCTGTGGTGGCTGCAGAGTGCTCACCTTCTAGAGGGCCGCAGGTTCGGCATTCAGGACTGGAACCTGGTGAACACGGACGCGAGCCTCCGAGGTTGGGGAGCAGTCACACAGGGAAGAAATTTCCAAGGTCTTTGGTCAAGTCAAGAGACTTGTCTTCACATCAACATCCTGGAACTGAGGGCCATATACAACGCCCTACGTCAAGTGGAGACCTTACTTCGCGACCAACCAGTTCTGATCCAGTCAGACAACTTCACCGCAGTAGCTCATGTAATCCGCCAAGGCGGCACAAGGAGCAGAATGGCGATGGCGGAAGCCACCAGAATTCTTTGCTGGGCAGAGAATCATTTAAGCGCACGGTCAGCAGTGTTCATTCCGGGAGTGGACAACTGGGAAGCAGACTTCCTCAGCAGACACGACCTGCATCCAGGAGAGTGGGGACTTCATCAGGAAGTCTTCGCACAGATTGCAAGTCAGTGGGGACTGCCCCAGATAGCCATGATGGCGTCCCGACTCAACAAAAAGCTACAGAGATATTGTGCCAGGTCAAGAGACCCTCAGGCAGTAGCTGTAGACTCCCTAGTGACACCGTGGGTGTTCCGGTCGGTCTATGTATTTCCTCCTATTCCTCTCATACCCAAGGTGTTGAGAATAATAAGAAAAAGAGGAGTGAGAACAATTGGCCACGAAGGACCTGGTATCCGGATCTGCAGGAAATGCTCACAGAAGATCCGTGGCCTCTTCCTCTAAGACAGGACCTGTTGCAACAGGGGCCCTGTCTGTTCCAAGACTTACCGCGGCTGCGTTTGACGGCATGGCGGTTGAACGCCGGATCCTAGCGGAAAAAGGCATTCCGGATGAGGTCATTCCTACGCTAATAAAGGCTAGGAAGGACGTGACATCTAAACATTATCACCGTATATGGCGAAAATATGTTTCTTGTTGTGAGGCCAGGAATGCCCCTACGGAAGAATTCCATCTGGGCCGCTTCCTTCACTTCCTACAAACTGGAGTGAATTTGGGCCTAAAATTAGGCTCTATTAAGGTTCAGATTTCGGCCTTATCCATTTTCTTTCAAAAGGAATTGGCTTCTATCTGAAGTACAGACTTTTGTGAAGGGAGTGCTGCATATTCAGCCTCCTTTTGTACCTCCGGTGGCGCCTTGGGATCTTAACATGGTGTTAAGTTTCTTTAAGTCACACTGGTTTGAACCACTTTAAACGGTGGAGTTAAAATATCTCACTTGGAATGTGGTCATGTTATTAGCCTTGGCTTCGGCTAGGCGTGTGTCGGAATTAGCGGCTTTTGGGGTATATGCAATTGCCGGCGAATCGCGGCAATTTTTCGCCCGTTTTTTAATTCGACACAATTTGACCGTCGAATTACGGCAAGTGGGTGCCGGAATTCAACATATTCAATAAAAAATGGATTCGACAGTCCAGCTGTCGAAAAACGGCCGATTTGACGGATTTTGATCCGATTTTTAAAAAACGGGGAAAAACGGTAAAAAACCCGAAAAAAAATAGCGTGGGGACTCCCCTCCAAAGCATAACCAGCTACGGGCTCTTCGAGCCGATCCTGGTTCTAAAAATCCGGGGGGAAAACTGACGGGGGATCCCCCGTATTTTTAAAACCAGCACCGGCTCTGCGCCTGGTGCTGGTGCAAAAAATACGGGGGACAAAAAGAGTAGGGGTTCCCCCGTATTTTTTACACCAGCATCGGGCTGCACTAGCTGGACAGATAATGCCACAGCCGGGGGTCACTTTTATACAGCGCCCTGCGGCCGTGGCATTAAATATCCAACTAGTCACCCCTGGCCGGGGTACCCTGGGGGAGTGGGGACCCCTTCAATCAAGGGCCAGGGGTGAAGCTTGAGGCTGCCCCCCCCATCCAAGGGCTGCGCTGACCGCGGGTAACCCCGCCGCTGACCGCAAAGTTCCCACCATTGAAACTAATGGAGGGAGCTGTGCGATGCGCTGTCTGAGTTCAGACGCGCATACAGCCAATCAGGAGAGTGCCACGAAGTGGCGCTTCCTGATTGGCTGAAGAGACCTTTCTGTGACAGGAGTCACGGCGAGGGTCTCTGTATTCGGGGAAAGGGGTCCCATGTGTAAACATGGGACCCCTTTCAGTCCGCCTGGTCCGGGTGTTCGTTTTTTTGGTTGTTGCCAAGTACGTGGATTATAATCTGGACACTGGATCAGGTGAGTATAATTTTTTTCACAGGTACCCCGGATTCTTCAGTGACGAGGGGGGCGTGGCAGTCGGTGGGTCAACATAGGTAAGTATGTGTGTGTCAGCAGGTGTGAAATAAAGTTTTACTTTCACGGTGTGTGTCTCCTGTTTTTATTTGGGTATTTTTTTCCCAGTAGAACTACAGGTACCAGCGGGCCCGTTTTTCTCCCGCATGCTGGTACTTGTGGTTCTCCAAGTACCAGCTTGCGGGGGAGGCTTGCTGGGACTTGTAGTACTACTGGAAAAACAATATTCTTTCAATTTTCTCAAGGCTATCACCCCCCCATCCGCAGCCCTTGGATGGGGGGGACAGCCTCGGGCTTCACCCCTGGCCCTTGGGTGGCTGGAGGGCGCTGTATAAAAGTGATTCCCGGCTGTGGCATTATCTGTCCAGCTAGTGGAGCCCGATGCTGGTGTAAAAAATACGGGGGACCCCTACGCTTTTTGTCCCCCGTATTTTTTGCACCAGCACCAGGCGCAGAGCCCGGTGCTGGTTTTAAAAATACGGGGGATCCCCTATCATTCCCCCCCCCCCGGATTTTTAAAACCAGGATCGGCTCGAAGAGCCCGAGGCTGGTTATGCTTAGGAGGGGGGACCCCACGCCATTTTTTTTCTGATTTTTACCATTCCATTTAAAAATAATAATAATAATAATAATAATAATAATAATAATATTTTAAAAAATATATAAATAATACTTGTGCCTCCAAAATAGACAAACCAAGTACCTAATCCCTTCTAATATAAATAGAAATGCTATTACCAATAAAAAAAACACACAAAAAAACATGTTTTTAACATTTTTTTATTAGATTCCGCCACCAAAGTGTGGTGGATTGAAAATGACGAATTTACTGTCTAAAAGCACTGTTGTCGAATTTCCAAACTTCAATTGGATATACTTTTGTCGAATTGCCGCATTTGTACCATTGCAGAAATGTCGAATTTGACAAATGTCGAATTTCAAAAAGTCGAATTTGGAAAGTCCGTTTTTTTGACGAAAAGTACTGAATTGCATTGTCGATTTTTTTTGGGGGGGCGAAAATGTCCCGTTTTTCGACATTTTCGGGAATTCGCCGGCAATTGCATATACCCCTTTATCTCATAAAAGTCCCTATCTGGTTTTCCATATGGATAGAGCGGAATTGAGGACCCGTCCTAAATTCCTGCCTAAGGTGGTGTCATCTTTTCATATGAACCAATCTATTGTGGTGCCTGTGGCTACGCATGATTTGGAGGATTCCAAGTCCCTTGATGTGGTCAGGGCTTTGAAAATTTACGTGGCCAGAATGGCTAGAGTTAGAAAAACAGAAGCACTGTTTGTCCTGTATGCAGCAACAAGATTGGCGCCCCTGCTTCAAAGCAGACTATTGCTCGCTGGATCTGTAACACGATTCAGCAGGCGCATTCTACGGCGGGATTGCCGTTACCAAAATCGGTCAAGGCCCATTCCACTAGGATGGTGGGCTCTTCTTGGGCGGCTGCCCGAGGGGTCTCGGCACTACAGCTGTGCCGAGCTGCTACTTGGTCGGGTTCAAACACATTTGCAAAGTTCTATAAGTTTGATACCCTGGCTGAGGAGGACCTCCTGTTTGCTCAATCGGTGCTGCAGAGTTATCCGCACTCTCCCGCCCGTTTGGGAGCTTTGGTATAATCCCCATGGTCCTTACGGAGTCCCCAGCATCCTCTAGGACGTAAGAGAAAATAAGATTTTAAACCTACCGGTAAATCTTTTTCTCGTAGTCCGTAGAGGATGCTGGGCGCCCGTCCCAGGTGCGGACTACTTCTGCAAGGCTTGTATATAGTTTTGCTTACATAAGGGTTATGTTATTGTTTCATCGGTCTTGGACTGATGCTATGTTGTTTTCATACTGTTAACTGGTTAATATATCACAAGTTATACGGTGTGATTGGTGTGGCTGGTATGTATCTTGCCCTTGGATTAACAAAAATCCTTTCCTCGTACTGTCCGTCTCCTCTGGGCACAGTTTCTCTAACTGAGGTCTGGAGGAGGGGCATAGAGGGAGGAGACATGGCACACCCAGATCTAAAGTCTCTCTTAAAGTGCCCACGTCTCCTGCGGAGCCCGTCTATCCCCATGGTCCTTACGGAGTCCCCAGCATCCTCTACGGACTACGAGAAAAAGATTTACCGGTAGGTTTAAAATCTTATTTTTCTCCTTCGTCCTAGAGGATGCTGGGGACTCCAAAGGGACCATGGGGTGTAGACGGGATCCGCAGGAGACATGGGCACTTTAAGACTTTAAATGGATGTGAACTGGCTCCTCCCTCTATGCCCCTCCTCCAGACCTCAGTTAGATTATGTGCCCAGAGGAGACTGGTTGCACACTAGGTGAGCTCTACTGAGTTTCTCTAAAAAAGACTTTTGTTAGGTTTATTATTTTCAGGGAGCACTGCTGGCCACATGCTTCCTGCTTCGTGGGACTGAGGGGAGAGAAGCAGACCTACTTCTGTGAGTTCAAAGGCTCTGCTTCTTAGGCTACTGGACACCATTAGCTCCAGAGGGTCTGATCACTTGGTGCGCCTAGCTGCTCGTTCCCGGAGCCGCGCCGCCGTCCCCCTCACAGAGCCTGAAGAGAGAAGCCGGGTGAGTAGTAGAAGCAAGAAGACTTCATGGGTGCAGGGCGCAGGGGGGGCGCCCTGGGCAGCAATAAAACCTCACTTTTGAGACTGGCATGACAGTATACATTGCATAGGCAATGTATACAGACCCCCGCCAGTATAAATAAAAGCAGGACCGAAGCGCCATGTAGGGGGCGGGGCTTCCTCCTTCAGCGCTAACCAGCGCCATGTTCTCCACAGCTTGCTGCAGAGACGCTGCTCCTGGCCCTTCACTGCTGTACACAAGTAACGGTGCACGAAACGAGGGGGGGGGGGGGGCACGAAAATTTGGTGTTGATTACTTGGTATAAAAGCGCTTACAGGTTTAGGGCATTGTTTAATTCCTTCAGACCGGTGAGGCGCTGGGTGTGAGCTGAAGGACCTTACTGTGGGTCTGTCCCCTATAGCCCAGTGTGTTTGGGGGTGTAGGTACGCGTGTGTCGACATGTCTGAGGTTGAAGGCTCTTCCCAGGAGGAGGCTGGTGTGGGAGCTGGACAGAATGCGGGAGTGACTCCGTCAGCACCGCCGACTGCTGATTGGGTAGATATGTGGAGTGTTTTAAATGCAAGTGGGGCTTTATTGCATAAGAGGTTAGACAAATCGGAGTCTCAGAACCAAGCATGGAGACAATCCATGGGAGATGTTTTGTCACAATCTCAGACCCCCTCAGGGTCACAGAAACGTTCATTTACCCAGATAGCAGACACAGATACCGACACGGATTCCGACTCCAGTGTCGACTATAATGATGCCAAGTTACATCCTAAGGTGGCTAAGAGTATTCAGTACATGATTATGGCAATTAAAGATGTGTTACATATCACAGAAGACCCCACTGTCCCTGACACAAGGGTCTGTATGTTTAAGGTAAAGAAACCTGAGGTAATGTTTCCTCCCTCTCATGAACTGAACGCTCTTTTTGAAAAAGCTTGGGAGTCTCCTGACAAGAGACTGCAGATTCCCAGGAGAATTGCTATGGCATATCCTTTTCCCTCGTAGGATAGGTTGTGGTGGGAATCCTCACCCACGGTGTACAAAGCTCTGGCGCGTTTGTCCAAGAAGGTGGCGCTACCGTCCCCTGACACGGCGGCCCTAAAGGATCCTGCGGATCGTAAGCAGGAAACTACATTAAAATCTATTTATGTTACTACGGGTACGCTGCTCAGGCCGGCCGTGGCATCGGCATGGGTGAGTAGCGCTATTGAAAGGTGGGCAGATAACTTGTCATCTGACACAGACACCCTGGATAGGGATAGCGTGCTTTTGACGCTGAGTCACATCAGGGACGCAGCGATATATCTAAGGGAGGCGGCGAGAGATATTGGCCTCTTGGGATCAAGGGCCAATGCCATGGCAATCTCGGCTAGGAGGGCGTTGTGGACTCATCAATGAAATGGTGATGCTGACTCTAAAAAGGCTGTGGAGGCTCTGCCCTTCAAAGGTGAAATTTTGATTGGTGAGGGCCTCACGGACCTGGTTTCTACAGCTACCGCGGGTAAGTCTTCTTTTTTGCCTTTTGTCCCTCCACAGCAAAAGAAAACCGCCTCAATACCAGATGCAGTCCTTTCGGTCTCATAAATTCAGGAAAGGACGTGGATCTTCCTTCCTCGCGGCCAGAGGTAAGGGAAGAGGAAAAAGATCGCCGGTTGTGGCAAGCTCCCAGGAGCAGAAGTCCTCCCCGGCTTCTACCAAATCCACCGCATGACGCTGGGGCTCCGCTGCGGGAGTCCGCACCGGTGGGGGCACGTCTTCAGCTCTTCGGTCAAGTCTGGGTTCGCTCGGGCCTGGATCCTTGGGTGCTGGAAATTGTGACCCAAGGATACAAACTGGAGTTCCAAGACGTGCCTCCACACCGATTTTTCAAATCGGCCTTACCAGTTTCTCATCCAGCGAGAAAGGTAGTGTGTGCTGCAATACAAAAGCTGTGTCAACAGCAAGTCATTGTCACGGTTCCCAGGTACAACAGGGGAAAGGGTTTTATTCAACCCTGTTCGTGGTCCCGAAGCCGGATGGCTCGGTGAAACCGATTCTGAACTTAAAATCCCTCAACCTGTATTTAAAAAGATTCAAATTCAAGATGGAATCTCTCCGAGCTGTGATCTCCAGTCTGGAGGGGGGGGGGGGGATTTTATGGTGTCAGTCGACATAAAGGATGCATACCTACATGTCCCCATATATCCTCCTCATCAGGCGTTCCTGAGGTTCGCTGTTCAGGATTGTCACTACCAATTTCAGACGTTGCCGTTTGGTCTTTCCACGGCCCCGAGGATTTTCACCAAAGTAATGGCGGAAATGATGGTGCTCCTGCGCAAGCAAGGGGTCACAATTATCCCATACTTGGACGATCTCCTGATAAAGGTGAGATCAAGGGAGCAGTTACTAAAAAGCGTTGCGCTCTCCCTGAAGGTGCTGCAACAACATGGCTGGCTCCTAAATTTACCAAAGTCGCAGTTGATTCCGACAACTCGGCTGTCATTTTTGGCCATGATTCTGAACACGGAACTGCAGAGGATCTTTCTCCCGTTGGATAAGGCTCAGGAACTCCAGAACATGGTCAAGGAACTTCTGAAACCGCCAAGAGTGTCGATTCATCACTGCACTCGAGTGTTGGGGAAAATGGTGGCAGCCTATGAGGCCATTCAGTTTGGCAGATTCCATGCAAGAACTTCAGTGGGACCTGCTGGACAATTGGTCCGAGTCCCATCTGCACATGCACCGGAAGATAAGCCTGTCCCCCAGGGCCAGAGTTTCTCTCCTGTGGTGACTCCAAAGTTCTACCTTCTAGAGGGTCGCAGGTTCGGGATCCAGGAGACTTCCTCAGCAGACACAATTTCCATCCAGGAGAGTGGGCTCTTCATCAAGAGGTATTTGCAGAAGTGACAAGGCGTTGGGGAATTCCTCAAATAGACATGATGGCGTCTCGCCTCAACAAGAAGCTCCAGACATATTGTTCCAGGTCGAGGGACCCTCAAGCAATAGCAGTGGACGCACTGGTGACACCGTGGGTGTTTCATTTGGTCTATGTGTTCCCTCCACTTCCACTCATCCCAAAGGTGATAAGGATCATAAGAAGAACAAGGGTTCAGGCGATACTCGTTGTTCCAGATTGGCCACGGAGGGCCTGGTATCCGGATCTTCAGGAATTACTCACAGGAGATCCCTGGCCTCTTCCTCTAAGAGAGGACCTGTTACAGCAGGGGCCGTGTGCGTTCCAGGACTAACCGTGGTTGCGTTTGACGGCATGGCGGTTGAACTGCAAATCCTAGCTAGAAAGGGTATTCCCGGGGAAGTCATCCCCACTCTACTTAAAGCTAGAAAGGAGGTAACGGCGAAGCATAATCACCGTATTTGGAGAAAATATGTGTCTTGGTGTGAATCCAAGAAGGCTCCTACGGAAGAATTTCAGCTGGGTCGTTTTCTCCACTTTTTGCAAGCAGGTGTGGATGCGGGCCTGAAGTTAGGCTCCATTAAAGTGCAGGTTTCGGCCTTATCAATTTTCTTTCAAAGGGATTTGGCCTCACTTCCAGAAGTACAGACTTTTGTGAAGGGTGTGCTGCACATCCAACCTCCCTTTGTGCCCCCAGTGGCACCGTGGGACCTTAACGTGGCACCGTGGGACCTTAACGTGGTGTTAATTGGTTTGAACCTTTACAAAAGGTTGAAATTAATCACTTGGAAAGTAGTCATGCTATTGGCCTTGGCGTCCGCAAGGCGGGTGTCCGAATTGGCTGCTTTGTCTCACAAAAGCCCCTATCTGATTTACCATGTGGATAGAGCGGAATTGAGAACTCGTCAACAATTTCTGCCTAAGGTGGTTTCGTCATTTCACATGAACCAACCTATTGTGGTGCCTGTGGCTACTAAAGCCTTGGCGGATTCCAAGTCTCTTGATGTGGTCAGAGCTTTGAAAATTTATGTAGCCAGAACGGCTCGTGTTAGGAAAACAGAGGCGCTGTTTGTCCTGTATGCGGCCAACAAGGTTGGCGCTCCTGCTTCTAAGCAGACTATTGCACGCTGGATCTGTAATACGATTCAGCAGGTACATTCTACAGCTGGATTTGCCGTTACCGAAATCGGTGAAAGCCTGTTCCACTAGGAAGGTGGGCTCATCTTGGGCGGCTGCCCGAGGCGTCTCGGCATTACAGCTTTGCCGAGCAGCTACTTGGTCAGGTTCAAACACTTTTGCAAAATTCTACAAGATTGATACCTTGGCTGATGAGGACCTCATGTTTGCTCAATCGGTGCTGCAGAGTCATCCGCACTCTCCCGCCCGGTCTCGAGCTTTGGTATAAACCCCATGGTCCTTTTGGAGTCCCCAGCATCCTCTAGGACGAAGGAGAAAATAGGATTTTAATACCTACCGGTAAATCCTTTTCTCTTAGTCCGTAGAGGATGCTGGGCGCCCGTTCCAGTGCGGACTTTATCTGCAGTAATTGTAAATAGTTATTGCTTATGTTACACAAAGGTTGTGTTTTGGTAAAGGTCAGCCTGTTGCTGATCTCTTTGGTTCACGCTGTTAACTGGTTTTAGTTAAAAGCCATGTTGTACGGTGTGTTGTGGTGTGAGCTGGTATGTATCTCACCCTTAGTTTAACAAAATCCTTTTCCTCGAAATGTCCGACTCCTCTGGGCACAGTTCCTATAACTGAGGTCTGGAGGAGGGGCATAGAGGGAGGAGCCAGTTCACATCCATTTAAAGTCTTAAAGTGCCCATGTCTCCTGCGGATCCCATCTATACCCCATGGTCCTATTGGAGTCCCCAGCATCCTCTACGGACTAAGAGAAAAGGATTTACCAGTAGGTATTAAAATCCTATTTCTCTGACGTCCTAGTGGATGCTGGGAACTCCGTAAGGAACATGGGGAATAGACGGGCTCCGCAGGAGACTGGGCACTCTAAAAGAAAGATTAGGTACTATCTGGTGTGCACTGGCTCCTCCCACCATGACCCTCCTCCAGACCTCAGTTAGATTTCTGTGCCCGGCCGAGCTGGATGCACACTAGGGGCTCTACTGAGCTCCTAGAAAGAAAGTTTATTTTAGGTTTTTTATTTTACAGTGAGACCTGCTGGCAACAGGCTCACTGCATCGAGGGACTAAGGGGAGAAGAAGCGAACCTACCTGCTTGCAGCTAGCTTGGGCTTCTTAGGCTACTGGACACCATTAGCTCCAGAGGGATCAACCGCATGGAACTGGCCTTGGTGTTCGTTCCCGGAGCCGCGCCGCCGTCCCCCTTACAGAGCCAGAAGCAAGAAGAGGTCCGGAAAATCGGCGGCAGAAGACATCAGTCTTCACCAAGGTAGCGCACAGCACTGCAGCTGTGCGCCATTGCTCCTCATACACACTTCACACTCCGGTCACTGAGGGTGCAGGCGCTGGGGGGGGGCGCCCTGAGCAGCAATAAAAACACCTTGGCTGGCAAATATATCACAATATATAGCCCCAGAGGCTATATATGTGATAAATACCCCTGCCAGAATCCATAAAAAAGTGGGAGAAAAGTCTGCGAAAAAGGGGCGGAGCTATCTCCCTCAGCACACTGGCGCCATTTTCTCTTCACAGTGCAGCTGGAAGACAGCTCCCCAGGCTCTCCCCTGTAGTTTGCAGGCTCAAAGGGTTAAAAAGAGAGGGGGTGGCACTAAATTTAGGCGCAATATTGTATATACAAGCAGCTATTGGGAAAAATTCACTCAATATAGTGTTAATCCCTAAATTATATAGCGCTCTGGTGTGTGCTGGCATACTCTCTCTCTGTCTCCCCAAAGGGCTGTGTGGGGTCCTGTCCTCAGTCAGAGCATTCCCTGTGTGTGTGCGGTGTGTCGGTACGGCTGTGTCGACACGTTTGATGAAAAGGCTTATGTGGTGGCAGAGCAGATGCCAATAAATGTGATGTCGCCCCCTGTGGGGCCGACACCAGAGTGGATGGATAGGTGGAAGGTATAAACCGACAGTGTCAACTCCTTACATAAAAGGCTGGATGACGTAACAGCTGTGGGACAGCCGGCTTCTCAGCCCGCGCCTGCCCAGGCGTCTCAAAGGCCATCAGGGGCTCAAAAACGCCCGCTCCCTCAGATGGCAGACACAGATGTCGACACGGAGTCTGACTCCAGTGTCGACGAGGTTGAGACATATACACAATCCACTAGGAACATCCGTTACATGATCCCGGCAATAAAAAATGTGTTACACATTTCTGACATTAACCCAAGTACCACTAAAAAAGGGTTTTATGTTTGGGGAGAAAAAGCAGGCAGTGTTTGGTTCCCCCATCAAATGAGTGAATGAAGTGTGAAAAAGCGTGGGTTCCCCCGATAAGAAACTGGTAATTTCTAAAAAGTTACTGATGGCGTACCCTTTCCCACCAGAGGATAAGTTACGCTGGGAGATATCCCCTAGGGTGGATAAGGCGCTCACACGTTTGTCAAAAAAGGTGGCACTGCCGTCTTAGGATACGGCCACTTTGAAGGTACCTGCTGATAAAAAGCAGGAGGCTATCCTGAAGTCTGTATTTACACACTCAGGTACTAGACTGAGACCTGCAGATAGTGCTGCTGCAGCGTGGTCTGTGACCCTGTCAAACAGGGATACTATTTTGCGAACATAAGAGCATATTAAAGACGTCGTCTTATATATGAGGGATGCACAGAGGGATATGTTGCCGGCTGGCATCCAGAATTAATGCAATGTCCATTCTGTCAGGAGGGTATTAGAGACCCGACACTGGACAGGTGATGCTGACTTTAAAAGGCACATAGAGCCTTATAAGGGTGAGGAATTGTTTGGGGATGGTCTCTGGGACCTCGTATCCACAGCAACAGCTGGGAAGAAAAAATTTTACCTCAGGTTTCCTCACAGCCTAAGAAAGCACTGTATTATCAGGTACAGTCCTTTCGGCTTCAGAAAAGCAAGCGGGTCAAAGGCGCTTCCTTTCTGCACAGAGACGAGGGAAGAGGGGAAAAGCTGCACCAGTCAGCCAGTTCCCAGAATCAAAATTCTTCCCCCGCTTCCTCTGAGTCCACCGCATGACGCGGGGGCTCCACAGGCATAGCCAGGTACGGTGGGGGGCCGCCTCAAAAATTTCAGCGATCAGTGGGCTCGCTCACAGGTGGATCCCTGGATCCTTCAAGTAGTATCTCAGGGGTACAAGCTGGAATTCGAGGCGTCTCCCCCCCGCCGTTTCCTCAAATCTGCCTTGCCGACAACTCCCTCAGGCAGGGAGGCTGTGCTAGAGGCAATTCACAAGCTGTATTCCCAGCAGGTGATAGTCAAGGTGCCCCTACTTCAACAAGGACGGGGTTACTATTCCACACTGTTTGTGGTACCGAAACCGGACGGTTCGGTGAGACCCATTTTAAATTTGAAATCCTTGAACACATACATAAAAAAATTCAAGTTCAAGATGGAATCGCTCAGGGCGGTTATTGCAAGCCTGGAGGAGGGGGATTACATGGTATCCCTGGACATCAAGGATGCTTACCTACATGTCCCCATTTACCATCCTCACCAGGAGTACCTCAGATTTGTGGTACAGGATTGCCATTACCAATTCCAAACACTGCCGTTTGGACTGTCCACGGCACCGAGGGTCTTTACCAAGGTAATGGCAGAAATGATGATACTCCTTCGAAAAAAGGGAGTTTTAATTATCCCGTACTTGGACGATCTCCTTATAAAGGCGAGGTCCAAGGAGCAGTTGTTGGTCGAAGTAGCACTATCTCGGGAAGTGCTACAACAGCACGGATGGATTCTATACATTCCAAAGTCACAGCTGGTTCCTACCACACGCCTACTGTTCCTGGGGATGGTTCTGGACACAGAACAGAAAAAAGTGTTTCTCCCGCAGGAGAAAGCCAAGGAGCTGTCATCTCTAGTCAGAGACCTCCTGAAACCAAAACAGGTATCGGTGCATCACTGCACACGAGTCCTGGGAAAAATGGTAGCTTCTTACGAAGCAAAATTCCATTCGGCAGGTTCCATGCAAGAACCTTTCAGTGGGACCTCTTGGACAAGTGGTCGGGATCGCATCTTCAGATGCATCGGCTGATAACCCTGTCTCCAAGGACCAGGGTATCTCTACTGTGGTGGCTGCAGAGTGCTCATCTTCAAGAGGGCCGCAGATTCGGCAGACAGGACTGGGTCCTGGTAACCACGGATGCCAGCCTTCGAGGCTGGGGGGCAGTCACACAGGGAAGAAATTTCCAAGGACTTTGGTCAAGTCAGGAGTCGTCCCTACACATAAATATTCTGGAACTGAGGGCCATTTACAATGCCCTAAGTCTGGCAAGGCCTCTGCTTCAAAACCAGCCGGTACTGATCCAATCAGACAACATCACGGCAGTCGCCCATGTAAACCGACAGGGCGGCACAAGAAGCAGGATGGCGATGGCAGAAGCCACAAGGATTCTCCGATGGGCGGAAAATCACGTCTTAGCACTGTCAGCAGTGTTCATTCCGGGAGTGGACAACTGGGAAGCAGACTTCCTCAGCAAACACGACCTACACCCGGGAGAGTGGGGACTTCATCCAGAAGTCTTCCAACTGTTGGTAAACCGTTGGGAAAGGCCACAGGTGGACATGAGGGCGTCCCGCCTAAACAAAAAACTAGATATTGCGCCAGGTCAAGGGACCCTCAGGCAATAGCTGTGGACGCTCTAGTGACACCGTGGGTGTACCAGTCGGTTTATGTATTCCCTCCTCTGCCTCTCATACCAAAGGTACTGAGAATAATAAGAAAACGAGGAGTAAGAACGATACCCATGGCCTCTACCGCTCAGACAGGATCTGCTACAGCAGGGGCCCTGTCTGTTCCAAGACTTACCGCGGCTGCGTTTGACGGCATGGCGGTTGAATTCCGGATCCTAAAGGAAAAGGGCATTCCGGAGGAAGTCATTCCTACGCTGATAAAAGCCAGGAAAGAAGTAACCGCAAACCATTATCACCGTATTTGGCGAAAATATGTTGCGTGGTGTGAGGCCAGGAAGGCCCCAACAGAGGAATTTCAGCTGGGTCGTTTTCTGCACTTCCTACAGTCAGGAGTGACTATGGGCCTAAACTTGGGTTCCATTAAGGTCCAGATTTCGGCTCTGTCGATTTTCTTCCAGAAAGAACTGGCTTCACTGCCTGGAGTTCAGACATTTGTAAAGGGAGTGCTACATATTCAGCCCCCTTTTGTGCCTCCTGTGGCACCTTGGGATCTCAACGTGGTGTTGAGTTTCCTAAAATCACATTGGTTTGAGCCACTTAAAACTGTGGATTTGAAATATCTCACGTGGAAAGTGGTCATGTTATTGGCCTTGGCTTTGGCCAGGCGTGTGTCAGAATGGGCGGCTTTGTCATGTAAAAGCCCTTATCTGATTTTCCATATGGATAGGGCAGAATTGAGGACTCGTCCCCAGTTTCTCCCTAAGGTGGTATCAGCTTTTCACTTGAACCAACCTATTGTAGTGCCTGCGGCTACTAGGGACTTGGAAGATTCCAAGTTACTCGACGTAGTCAGGGCCTTAAAAATGTATATTTCCAGGACGGCTGGAGTCAGGAAAACTGACTCGCTTTTTATCCTGTAGGCACCCAACAAAATAGGTGCTCCTGCTTCTAAGCAGACTATTGCTCGCTGAATTTGTAACACAATTCAGCTGGAGCATACTGTGGCTGGATTGCCGCATCCTAAATCAGTAAAAGCCCATTCCACATGGAAAGTGGGCTCATCTTGGGCGGCTGCCCGAGGGGTCTCGGCTTTACAACTTTGCCGAGCTGCAACTTGGTCAGGGGCCAACACGTTTGCTAAATTCTACAAATTTGATACCCTGGCTGAGGAGGACCTTGAGTTCTCTCATTCGGTGCTGCAGAGTCATCCGCACTCTCCCGCCCGTTTGGGAGCTTTGGTATAATCCCCATGGTCCTTACGGAGTTCCCAGCATCCACTAGGACGTCAGAGAAAATAAGATTTTACTCACCGGTAAATCTATTTCTCGTAGTCCGTAGTGGATGCTGGGCGCCCATCCCAAGTGCGGATTGTCTGCAATACTTGTATGTAGTTATTGCCTAACTAAGGGTTATTGTTGAGCCATCTGTTGAGAGGCTCAGTTATATTTCATACTGTTAACTGGGTATAGTATCACGAGTTATACGGTGTGATTGGTGTGGCTGGTATGAGTCTTACCCGGGATTCAAAATCCTTCCTTTTTGTGTCAGCTCTTCCGGGCACAGTATCCTAACTGAGGTCTGGAGGAGGGTCATGGTGGGAGGAGCCAGTGCACACCAGATAGTACCTAATCTTTCTTTTAGAGTGCCCAGTCTCCTGCGGAGCCCGTCTATTCCCCATGGTCGTTACGGAGTTCCCAGCATCCACTACGGACTACGAGAAATAGATTTACCGGTGAGTAAAGTCTTATTTTTTTCTCTGTTCAGTGATTTACATTATGTAGATCTGTATGCAATATGGCAGCTGTAACTATGAGGGAAATAGTTGGAAGGAGCTAATTAACTTTGGCATTTTCTGGCGTATTTATGTAATGTAAGATAATGTGCTGCCTAAATGTAATAGCCTGTGGGCCTAATTCAGACCTGATCGCTAAGGTGCGTTTTTTGCATACCTGCAATCAAGTAGTCGCCGTCTACAGGGGGAGGGGAAAATCGCTGTGCAGGGGTGCGATCACATGTGCAGGAGAGGTGCACAGACCAGGACTTACTCTTCTAGTGCGATGATCAGGGCCGGAGCTGACGTCAGAAACCCTCCCTTCAAACGCCTGGTGCCTCCTGCGTTTCTCCGGACACTCCTTAAAAAACGGTCAGTTGCCACCCACAAACGGCCTCTTCCTGTCAGTCACCTTGCAATCAATCGCTTTTCCCACACTATCCCGTCGCTGCCCGCCGATCCCCATCACTACGGACTGACGCGCCTACGCATTGCGGTGCATATGCATGCGCAGTTTAGACCTGATCGCAGGCTGTATGAAAACGTGTGTGCGAGTCTGCCCATTTTTATTATTTTTATTTTTTTAATAAGCAATCATTTGCAAGGCAAAAGCAACCTGGTTTTGCCTTGTAAATGATCGCTGCTTTAAAAAAATGGCCAGACGTGCACAAAGTCCCGCACCTCAACTCAAGGCTATTGCATTTAGCCCAGACTGTCTTTATCTTGGCTCTAAAGAGCGGAAGGAAAGAAAGAACTTTTAGTGTTATTCTTCACACCCATGGTGTTCTTGGACTTTGGGGGTAATTCAGACCTGATCGCTACGGTGCGTTTTTTGCATCCCTGCGATCAGGTAGTCGCCGCCCACAGGGGGAGGGCATGTGGTGTGTGCAGGTGTGTGATCGCTTGCGATGGAGAGCTGCACAAACTCTGCACTGCCCAGGACTTACTCAGCCGCTGCGATGATTAAGGTCGGAGCTGACGTCAGAAAACCTCCTTGAAAACGGCTGGTCACTCCTTCGTTTTCCCGGACATTCCTACAAAACGGTCAGTTGCCACCCACAAACGCCTTCGTCCTGTCAATCTCTTTACGATCACCCGTGCGATCGCTTTTTTTGCACCATCCCATCGCTATGCACCGATGACAAGTGCAGTCGTCCGACGGTCTGAATCGGCCCCTAAACCCTTTCATGAATGAATTATGATAAAGTGTTTCTGTTTTTTTAAATGTTTTTTTATTAGTCTGTTGGGCTTATAAAAACACTTTTTTTTTTTTAAACTATAAAACTTAAGGAAGTTCTATACATGTCCGCTTATGCGGACAACAAGTATCTGCAACATAAAAAATTGTCCTATTGTCATGAAATAGTGGGGCAGATGTATTAACCTGGAGAAGGCATAAGGAAGTGATAAACCAGTGATATGTGCAAGGTGATAAAGGCACCAGCCAATCCGTTCCAATATGTAAATTGACAGCTAGGATCTGATTGGCTGGTGCCTTTATCACCTTGCAGATATCACTGGTTTATCACTTCCTTATGCCTTCCCCAGGTTAATACATCTGCCCCAGTGTTTGAACCGTGAAAGGTTTTTTTTTTTTTTTTTGCAAAAAAGTAAGGTAAAATGAAAAAACAAATTTCTTCTTCGGGGGCCATGGTCTTTACAGGTAATGTTTTCTTGGTGCTTATGTTTTTTCCACAAACAGTATGAAACTTTATATTGGACAATGGCCCTCATTCCGAGTTGATCGCTCGCAAGGCGAATTTAGCAGAGTTGCTCACGCTAAGCCTACGCCTACTGGGAGTGTATCTTAGCTTCTTAAAATTGCGACCGATGTATTCGCAATATTGCGATTACAAACTACTTAGCAGTTTCAGAGTAGCTTCAGACTTACTCGGCATCTGCGTTCAGTTCAGTGCTTGTCGTTCCTGGTTTGACGTCATAAACACACCCAGCGTTCGCCCAGACACTCCCCCGTTTCTCCGGCCACTCCTGCGTTTTTTCCGGAAACGGTAGCGTTTTTATCCACACGCCCATAAAACGGCCTGTTTCCGCCCAGTAACACCCATTTCCTGTCAATCACACTACGTTCGCCAGAGCGAAGAAAAAGCCGTGAGTAAAAATACTATCTTCATTGTAAAATTACTTGGCGCAGTCGCAGTGCGAATATTGCGCATGCGTACTAAGCGGAATTTCACTGCGATGCGAAGAAAATTACCGAGCGAACGACTCGGAATGAGGGCCAATGTCCACTGAAGTAGACATATGATTTTACATAAACTGGGAAAAAAATATATTGCGTATCTGAGCAAAACATCTACCATATTATGCCCTGAACGTTACTTTCTTTGAATCTATTTATTTTACCTGCACTGCTATCTTTGCGTAACCAGATTTTACATAAATCCCTGAAGTGCTTGGTGCTTGTGAACTTTTCTCCTCCCATTTTATTTTGACCTTATTGATTTTGTAGGAATTAAAAACTACCACTACATGGCATACCTTCAAAAAGAAGACACAATGCACTAGTGATGTTAAAAGATAAAGTTTGTAGGAGATAATAACTTAAAAACAGCTGTCCACTCTTGTGGCCTCTATGCATGAAAGGATTAAACACTGCGCTCCACATTTCACATTGCAGGTTTTTCTGTCTTTGAACTGGTGTACACTATTGTGCTCACTGGACTGAACAGAGCCTCCCTTAGTGTAAGACGAGGGCATAGATGTGCACACAGTCAAAGTCTTTCTAAATCTTAAGGTCCGTAAACACGGCACAATGTCTCACTGAACGACAGATCCTGCCCGGCAGCAGGGGGGAGGGGGCAGCAGATGCGGGGGAGGGAGCGGGGGTCATGCTGCCGCATCGCTAACAACAGCCCCAGATCTTCTTGCATGTTCAAAAGATCTGGACCTGACGTTAGCAACCCGCAGGTGCGCGCATCGGTATCGGGCATACACTGGGAACGATGTACACGATGTACACGATGTGTTATTCCAAATGATCGGGAACGCCCACATCATGGCTCTAATCGTTCCGGGTGTACCCACCTTAACTGCTTGTCCTGTAATCAGCTGTGAAATCCACGTTTTGCTTCGTGTTTCAATAACCTTTTTTTCATTTGTCTATATATGAAATTTTTAGATTAAACTTTAAATGTTTTTATTTTGTTGATTCTATTGTTGCTAACAATTCGCTTTATTGTATAAAAACAGTAACAAATTTAGATGGTTTAATAATACCTATTACACTTGACAGCGCTCCTGGTATATATTTATTCAACAAATTAATTAGTCCGCGTGGCATTGAACATTGGGCCTAATTCAGACTTGATCGTAGCCGTGCAAAATTTTGCACGGCTACAATCAGTCACACAGACATAAGCGGGGACACCCAGCATAGCGCTAGTCCGCCCCGCATGTCTGGCTCTGCCCCGCCGCACATGTACAAAAGCATCGTACAGCGGTGATGCTTTTGTACTTGACGAGTAGCTTCCTACCAGCACAGCTCCTGCGCTCTGGCAGGGAGCTACTCGTCGCTGTCCGGGTCGCATCGGCTGCGTGTGACGTCACGCAGCTGCCGCGGCCCGCCCCTCTGCACGGTCCTGCATGCCTGCGTTGGTCTGAATTAGGCTCATTGGGGGTCATTCCGAGTTGTTCGCTCGTTGCCAATTTTCGCAACGGAGCGATTAAGGCAAAAATGCGCATGCGCTCGGTATGCAGCGCGCATGCGCTAAGTATTTTAGCACAAAACTTAGTAGATTTACTCACGTCCGAACGAAGAATTTTTATCGTTGAAGTGATCGGAGTGTGATTGACAGGAAGTGGGTATTTCTGGGCGGAAACTGACCGTTTTCTGGGAGTGTGCGGAAAAACGCAGGCGTGCCAGGATAAAACGCAGGAGTGTCTGGAGAAACAGGGGAGTGGCTGGCTGAACGCAGGGCGTGTTTGTGATGTCAAACCATGAATGAAATGAGCTGAGCTGATCGCAGTGTAGGAGTAACTCTGGAGCTACTCAGAAACTGCTAAGAATTATTTATTCGCAATTCTGCTACTCTTTCGTTCGCAATTCTGCTATGCTAAGATACACTCCCAGAGGGCGGCGGCCTAGCGTGTGCAATGCTGCTAAAAGCAGCTAGAGAGCGGATAACTCGGAATGAGGGCCCTTGTGTTTAAACATTTTGCTTTGTAAAAGAAAATATTCTTCTGGTTTAATTTTCTAAAGTGTTTGTTGTTTGTTGTCAGTGCACTGTAAGTACTTTTAGAATAAGATTGCATAATTCTATACGGTAGATATCTCACCTTTTACGCCACACCAAGTTATTGTGCCTTGCTGTCTGTTAGCGCCCACACTGTATTGCACGTTGTGTGACATTAGACACATAGGGGCTGATGATGCTGAGTAGGTAGAATCTCTGTGCATGGATGCTAACAGCATGTTTTAATATACAGAGCAGGTGCGGATTTACACATATTTGCGGATCTCCATCCTATTCTGAAGCGGATGAATCTTTTCAGGGCCTATGGGGCAGGTGCCAATACCAATGACTAGTTGCAGCTATGGGCGGAAAACAGTGGGTAAGGAGGCTTTCCCCTTGAAGGCCTGCAGATTCTCGCATTAACTCTCTGGAAACTCCTATTAGCATAAGGTAGTAAATCCAGCTTCCGCGC
Organism: Pseudophryne corroboree; assembly: GCF_028390025.1. NCBI lineage: Eukaryota > Metazoa > Chordata > Amphibia > Anura > Myobatrachidae > Pseudophryne > Pseudophryne corroboree. The sequence continues at coordinate 163,215,446 of NC_086447.1, read as the reverse complement.
CATCACACAAACACAGCCGGTGTGTTTCTGGCTCAGCGTCGGCCCCATCCTCTGCTGTTTATGGGTCTAGATACATATGATTTGGACGGTATCTAATTACATCCACATTTCTTGTTTCCATATTTCAGTTGCTTCAGCTGATTGCAAAGTCTCAACTCACATCACTGAGTGGTGCAGCCCAGAGGAATTATTTTAACATATTGGAAACAATTGTTGGAAAAGGTAATGGGTTTGGGATTAATGTTGTGAATGTGGAATAATATTGGTATTTCTATATACGTAACAGGGCCTGGCGATAAACAAAACAAAGTGCTGCTTTCTTACAGTGCTCAGTATATCTCTTTTATATATTTTTTTCATTCAAAGGGGGTTGTTGCCTAAATAAAAGTATGTAGTGATGTAGTAGTAGTTGCCCACTCATGTATTTACATCCACCTACCGCTACATGGCTTCAGCTGTATTGTCCAAGCTATGAACAGGTGGCAGGGCCCCCAAGACATCATACTGCCCGCGGTGATAGAGAAGGTGGCATGCCGTAGGCACTTTCAAATCAATTCCTTGAAAAGGTTGCGCACACAGAGGGGGATGTTGCTCCACCTCCATGGCTGACTCGGGCACCTATCGCCACTATCTGCACCCTTGACAGGCGGGTGGGTTATCTAACCATAGTTTATTCTGCAGCTAGTTGTAGTGGCTTTATTACTGCAGCTGCACTGTTAGCAGGCCGCCAGAACCGCTACTGTATCGTCATGTACTACCTGCCAGCAGTACATCATTTGAGTCCTTGCTTTAGGTGGGGAACTTCTTTAATTAGAAGAATCTTCTTTAATTAGAAATAAACAGATACTTGGCTGCATTGGGAGAGGAATCAACAGCAGAAAGAAAGAAGTAATAATGCCACTGTATAGGCCATTGGTACGGCCTCATCTAGAATACTGTATTCAGTTCTGGAGGCCATATCTTCAAAAGGATATTAATACATTAGAGACTGTACAAAGGAGGGCAACTAAAATGGTGCATGGCCTACATCACAAAACATACCCAGAAAGACTAAGAAATCTCAATATGTATAGTTTTGAGCAGAGAAGGGAAAGGGGGGCATGATAGAAACTTTCAAATATATCAAAGTTCAGGAGGGAAACATTCTCCAAATGAAGAGAAGTAATAGGACATGAGGACATGCACTGAGACTGAAGGGGGGGAGGTTCAGGGGAAATTTGAGGAAAAATTACTTCACAGGAAGGGTAGTGGACAAGTGGAATAGCCTCCCAGCAGAGGTGGTAGAGGCTAAGACAGTAGAGCAATTTAAACATGCATGGGATAGACATAAAGATATCCTTACAAAGAAATAAGGATCAAATAAGTTTTGAGATAAAAATATGGTTATAAAAAGGGCAGACTGGATGGGCCAAGTGGTTCTTATCTGCCGTCAAATTCTATGCAAAAAAATTAAACAAAAGTACTTTCAATATTTTATTCACAAGACATCCAGTGAGTAATGAGCAAACTCCATTGCTTACAGCACAGCTCTGTCCACCCGTAAGATTAGGCACTAAGAAACCCCACTTCCCAACTAGTAGAACATCGGGGTTCAAGTGACCGAAAGGTGCGTTAACCTCCTCCTGCAAATTACACTTCCACAGCCATTCAGAATTGTTGCTGTAAGAGCACGGGGAGGTGAGGTGATCATGCCTCCCAGCTGGTGAGCCACAGGTTTCCTTAGCATGAAAAACATAACTGCACTGTGCTTTAAGTTCAGATTTGGCAAAGTCCTTCAACTTCATATATTTTTATTGTGTCAGTTCTGGAAGATCAATACAACCCGCGTTTAATACGAGAGCTTCTTCATGACCTAAGTTCCACCCTGTGCATCCTCATTCGGGAGGTTGGCAAATCTGTACTGGTCGGAAATATCGACACCTGGATCTGTCGCTTAGAAACCATTCTTTCATGGCAGCAACAACTTATGGACCTTCAAATGAATCCGGTATGCTCCACTTCAGCATCCCTTTTATCTGTTACCATCCTTTAGAAAAGTTCTCGCCTTTCCTAATGACCTTCTGTTTCAAAATTATATTTTCTAGCAACTCGGCGATGGCCTTACCCTGTGTGATTTACCAATGCACATGCAGAGCAATATATTGTACAGGTTTTCTGATGCCTGGGACATAATCAACCTGGGCCAAGCAACACCGACGTTGCATGTTCTCAGTGAAGACCGCCATCTCTGGAAAGAGCTCTGCAAATATCATTTTACTGAGAAAATGGTAAGTGTTTTACTGTAAAACGGAATCTTTCTTTTGTGTCTTATAATATAAATATGCTGTTATGTGGCATTGCTTGACGAGCTAGTCATGGAAACACATACAAGACAGCTGGCTGGCCACCTGAAACAATGGCACAGGAAAATCGGACAGTTGTATGCATGTTCTTTCTTACTAGCTCGCCTGCCAATTACATGGCGGTGCTGCAGCCAGTGCGGTGTGAAAGCTTGGGTTAAGTTGGCAGTGGATACTTGCTCCAGGTGTGTCAAACATTAAATTAGATCATTCTTGCCCTCAAAACCATAGAAAAGTGTAGGAGAAAATGGGGAAATCTGCCTGTACCCCAAGAAAAGCCAAACTAAGGTAGGGAAACAGTTGAGAGTCTATTAGTGGTCATAATATAAAGAGTTGGGGTAAATACATTGGGTCAAATGGCTGTTATATGCATGTTTCTAAAAATGTAAAAAAAAGATAAGTGCTCAAATTAATTTAAAATGGGTACATAAAAAATAGGTATAAATCATATTTTTAGGTCATCTTGAACCACTTTCAAACTCCCTCACCCCCCCCCCCCCAAAAAAAAAAAAAAATAAGGAAAAGGAAAAAAAAATACTCCCACCTACAAACTGAAAACATGTGTCCCACATATAAAGTACCCCAATATACCTGTCCCATACCTTGTACCCAATTTCCATCACTAGGCATTTTGACAATTATGAATAATTAAAAATGTCTAAGTGTTTAATTAGCTATTCACGGGGGTGTCCCAGGGGTTCTGAACCAGAGATTTTCCCCAAGCTTTTCACCTGCTCAAAGATGGTGAAGTGAAATTCACAGTAAATCCCATGAATATGTAATTTAATCCCCCCCCCCCCCCCCAAAAAAAAAAAAAAAATGTGATAGCTGCAAGTGCAAAGATTTAAGCAATTTACCCCAAGATTTAAAGTGTCAAATTTCTTTTCAAGGCAGTAGCAGGCTGGCTTTCCCTTTAGAAAAACAACGGCCTCTTTACTTCTCCACATTCTCCACAAATGGTAGCCTATTACGCTTTGGGCACCAGGTCGTACAGCAATATCATTGTGCTAGGAAATACAATCCATATAGACTAGGGTTGCTATAATATCCCATTAATCAGGGTCACATATGAATAACGCAGGTTTTTTGGCTGAATAAAACCAGGTGAAAGGCCGACATTGATGTCAACCAGCCACAGAACCTGTATAATTAATTTGTCCTGATTTAAGGGATATTATAGCAACCCTGATCTACACTTCTCCGTAGAACTTGATTGGAGATCACTGGATGAATCGTAATACGCTGTATGAGCTGCATTAAATAAAGAACAGGACACAGAATTATCCAGCTCCAGGCATTAAGCAAAGCATTTACCAAGGGCTTCCTTTTCCCATTTGTTACTGAAGAGCTTGTTCTAGTAATGGTAGTCAGGGCTATAACTAGGTGTGTTGCACATAGCGCTGCAGGCTAGGGGGGCGCAGTTGGCGGCACTTGTCAGTTATCTGTTTTAATTACTTAAACTTGCATCTTCCCCCCCTTTTTGAAGGCCAGCATCTCCTGACCGCCCCTGTCTCTTACCCTGACCCCTTCTGTCACTAATACCTATACAACATTCATGAACAGGATGCAGTCAATTTACCGACAATCAAAATCCCGATGGTCAAAATACCGACAACCATTGACCGACAGTCAAAATTCCGACAAAGTCAAAATACCGACGTAAAATACAGACATTTATAATATCGACAAGTCAAAAAGTCGACATTAGTTTTTCATGATTTTTTTTAATTGAACCGACTTGTTCATACTTTACCATCCCAGTGGACCTGGATGGGGAATATAATAGTGTACGAGAAGACGCGGTACACTTATATATGGTACCCATGTCGTCATACACATAAAAACCTTGTGTCGGCTTTTTGACCTGTCGACATTTTAAATGTCGGGATTTTGACCTTGTCTGTATTTTAAATGTCGGGATTTTGACCAATGGCGGGATTTTGATAGTCGGTCAATTGCTGTGGGGATTTTGACCGTCAGGATTTTTATTGGAGGTATTTCATACTGATCCCTCATGAACACTTGAGATTTCTTTGTTGTTCAGTCACACTGTCCTTTATTACATCTCAAGTACATACCCGGAATGCAAACCCATTGCCTGTAGCATTGCGGTCAGACAATCTATTCATTGAGTTATCTGCCCTTGCACAGAAAGGTAGATAATTCTAAACTAGAAAATTCAAAAGTATTTGAAGCTTACCTTGTACTTTATGAAACAAATTATCAGCATTTCGGCTGAGCAAATCTATGTAGTATGTGGCTGCAAGAGATTGGATGTGTGGCTGCACACTACATAGATCTGCTCATTTTACAATGATGATTATTTTTTTTACAAAGTACCAGAAGCTTCATATGGTGTTCATAGTTTTTATGCAGGATTAAATAGCTCAATGATTAGGGTGTTTGATTAGAATCCAACAGGTTATAGGGTTGAATCCTGGGTTGGCAGTATCAGGGGCGTATCTAGCCATTGGCCAGAATGGCACTCGCCAGAGGCGCCAGCTGAGGAGGGGCACCACCCGTGGCCAAGGGGCAGATTCACTATGCCCCTGTGTCCCCCACCTGCAGGGATGCCCGGCAACGACCACAGAAGGCAGCAGCGACAGCCACTGTTCTTCTCGCCAGGGTTCGGCACCACTCCGCAGTCCTCACTACAATCAGGTAACTCTGCAAAACTACAGCTCCCAGCAGCCATTGCTGCTGTGAGCTCCTGGCAGCAATAGCTGCTGGGAGCTGTAGTTTTGCAGAGTTACTTGATTGTAGTGCGGACTGCGGAGCAACGCCGGACCCCAGCACCAAGAACAGTGGCTGCTGCTGCTGCCTTCTGTGATTTCTGCCGGGCATCCCTGCGGGTGAGTAACTGCCCTCGCAGGGGTGACGATGACAACACAGGTGCCTCCTCTATAAAGAGAAATGTTATATATAGGGTCCTCGCTGGACCCAGGCAAGAAGAACAGTGGCTGCCGCTGCTGCCTTCTGTGATTTTTGTTGGGCATCCCTACGGGTGAGGAACTGCCCTGGCAGGGGTGACGACGACAACACAGGTGCCTCCTCTATCTATCTATATTGATGGTTTCGGCACTCACGGGTCTTCCTGTTTATGTTAGAGATGAACGCTGTGCATCACAAAAAGGGAAAAATCCCTCCAGCTGTGTTGATATTACTCCATTTGTGGCCAAGCGCTGAACGGGATCCGCTTGGCCGGGAGGGGGATTTGTGTGCACATGGATCCTGTTCTGCTGGATTCTGCAGAACAGAATCCGGCCAGTGACACACGGGATTTCAGTGGAACACAGTGCGGCATAGCTGCACTGTTTGAACACATACATTGAAATGTATGTGTTCTCTTGGAAATTCCGCCATCCGAATCAGGTTGAAGCCGCCGGCGGCGGAACCGCCGCACATGTGTGTATCAAGAAACATGTGTGAGTGCCGGTCATGAAATAAGCATTATAATTACCTTAAGTACAGAAGGGGAAAGCCCGCCAAAACCGAGAGAGTGGGAAAGTGGGTGTCCAGCCAGTCCCCATCTAATGACTGCACTACTGTGTTGCATAATGTGTATAATGGGTACTACTATGTAGCATAGGGGTATATGCAATTGCGGTCGAATTGCCGCAAATGTCGAAAAACGGGGCATTTTCGACAAAAAAAACCTGTCGAATTGGATTCGACAATGCAATACAGTACTTTTCGTCAAAATACCTGCCGTTTCAGATTTGACTTTTTTCAAATCGACATTTTCAAAATTCAACATGTCTGCAATGTTCTAAATGCGGCTTTTCGACAAAAGTATATTCAATTGAAGAATGTCGATTCGACAACAGTGCTTTTCGACAGTAATTTCGTCAATTTCATTCCGCCTCACTTTGCTGGCGAGAGCTGATTAAAAATTTTGAAAACATATATTTTTTTTAGCTTTTTGGATTGATAATAGCATGTCTATTTATATTTGAAGGGATTATCTACTTGGTTTGTCAATTTTTGACCCACAAGTATTATTTAATAGATTTTTAAAAAGAATATTTTTTTCTTCACTCTGCTGAGGGGAATGTACCCATGATTCAACAGTTTTACCCAGGATACACTTCTGCAAAGCCACTCCAGTATTGGACCAGTTTACCCCACTCTACCATGGACGTCCTACTTGTGATGTGGACCTGAACCACCGCCATGTTAGAGTCACTCTTTCAGGTGAGATGTATTGGCCAAAACTCTATCTTGTCTGAGTAACCTGTGTATATGCGCAGTGTTGCTGGGACCTTTTGTTCTTTCCCAGGGTGGAGGAAACGCTCTCAGATTACCTCCTTATTCTCTTTACAGAGGTCTTGCGGAGTATCCTTCCCGATTTGCAGGAACCAGCCTGGATTTGAAGGGACACGACAGTTCCCCTGCTGTACCATGGGCAACCTAGTTGTGATGTGGACCTGAACCTCCGCCATGTAGCAGACACCCCCCCTCAGGTGAGATGTATTGCCCAAAACTCCCTCTTGTCCAAGTAACCCAGGCATGTCCCAACTGCGGCCCTCCGGCATTTGCAAAACTGCATATCCAATCATGCCCTGACACAGCAATGCTTACGCTGTGTCAGGGCATGCTTGGATGTGTAGTTTCTCAAGTGCTGGAGGGTTGCATTTGGGACAAAGGACGATGTAACCTGTTTGTTTGCAAATGTTGCTTGTACCTTGTCTTTGGATGACACCATACTCTTCTCTTCCACAGGTCTTGCGGAGTATCCTTCCCAAGGTGCAGGAACCAGCGTGGATGAAGTGACAGGACAGTTCCCGTGCTGTACCATGGGCGACATACTTGTGATGTGGACCTGAACCTCCGCCATGTAGCAGACACCCCCCCTCAGGTGAGATGTATTGCCCAAAACTCCCTCTTGTCTAAGTAACCCAGGCATGTCCCAACTGCGGCCCTCCGGCATTTGCAAAACTGCATATCCAATCATGCCCGGACACAGCAATGCTTACGCTGTGTCAGGGCATGCTTGGATGTGTAGTTTCTCAAGTGCTGGAGGGTTGCATTTGGGACAAAGGCCGATGTAACCTGCTTGTTTCCAAGTGTTGCTTGTACCTTGTCTTTGGATGACACAATACTATTCTCTTCCACAGGTCTTGCGGAGTATCCTTCCCGATTTGCAGGAAACAGCATGGATGTCAAGGGACACGACAGTTCCCCTGCTGTACCATGGGCGACCTACCACAATACCACTGCATCTCTGAAATGCCATATTTTACATTTTATTTACTAATAATTTAAAGAAAAACCACACAAAACTTCTAATTTTAAAAATTTATTGAAGAATTAAAATTGTATTTTATTTTGGATTAAAAAATAAAATGTAATAAAACAAAAAAAGTAGTGTTTGTTCTTCTTTACATTCTTTTCTTGTGTAGAGATCTGTGAAAAAAAAAAATTCCATATTCAGTAAAGACACTAATGATGTCATGTTCATTCCTTTCCCAAGAACATTTGTGGAACCACACAGTCCAGCATGACCCATTGCTGGACTGTGTTGTTCCCCAGGGTCAGACAAATATAAAACAATAGTAAGAGAAAAAAAACTAATGGGAGGGGGAGAAAGGGAAACATGAAAAACATAAAGAGTAAATAATAAAACAATACGACCGGGCTTATGGTGGTTGTTGTCCGTCCGGATCCTCTTCTTCCTCCTGATGTGGCGTCGATGCCCTGGGCGGCTGTGGAGTGCGTTGAATTGGCCTCGGTGGCCATGCTGGTGTAGATGATGCGGCCGGTGTTGTTGGTGGAGGCATCTGGTAGGTGGGATACATCCATGTATATCCTTGGTACAGCTGTGACCGTCCATACCAGGATGGTGGAGGAGGAAGGGCAGGAGGCGTCCGTGTGGCTTGTGATGGCGGATGTGGTGGTTCACCAGCGTGTTGATGAGCTGGCTCTGGGAGCTTATCGTACATCATCTGCAGCGTGGTTGCGATGATCTGGTGGCTGGCTGCCGAATGTCGTTGGCTCTCCGACATGTTGTCAATGCTGTGTGCCAGGCATGATGTGTTATCCACCAGCCGGTTGATGGATGTGACCAGAACTTGAAGGATGTCCATATTCTCCCTGTGATCTTCTCGTCTGGTCTTTTGCGTTTCTGCCGTGCTGTCGGCAAGAGCCTTTTGCATTTCAACCAAACCGTTTGCCATCTTCTCCATTGTCTTCTCAATGGCGTCCAGTCTGGTTTCAACGACATTCGTGTAATTATCCTGGCGGGCAGTCATCTCTGCTGCCAGGGTGTGTACCCTCTGAACATTTGAGGGATCCTGCCCTTCCTGTACGTCTGCCACCAATTGCATTTGTGAAGCTGAAAAGAAAATTAGAAATTAGTATGCACAGTCATACATTTGTTTGAAGGTTCACAATTTGATAATTACACAGGGATGTAGAAACAGCAGGCTGCTGCACTTCCACCACGTCGTCCGACGAATCCTGCAAGAGATCCGGCCTGAAGTAGAAACCAATCCCCGACGCAAGACCGCTGCTGGTCCGTGGCACCGCTGTTTGCAAAAGAAAATAAATAAAATAAAGTCCATAAACTATACAAAAATGGCGACCCCCCCCTCCCCCCCACACCCCAAAAAAACCACCCAAAAATAAAAACCTTCTCCATCCGGTGGTGCCGCTGCTCCAGGAGCTTCACTTGTCCTCAATTCTGAAGACTTTTCAAGGGTATGGCTGGATACGTCTGAACGGCTGTCTTCAAACCCAAGAAAAGTCTCGTCCGTTAACCCTGTTGACTCAAACAGTTTGGGTGATGGTAGTGTCTTGTTGAGGCTCTTCGGTCACAGTCCCAGAGCTCCTGGAGAGATGACGAGCTGGTGATGGCCTGCGCGCAGGAGATGTACTTTGGCGCCCAGCTGGTAGTGTGGTCGCCGACGGTGTCGTTCTGCGCGCTGATGTCTGGCGCGTAGGTGATGGTCTGCGCGCTGACGATGTCTGGCGCGCAGGTGACTTTCTGCGCGCTGATGACGTCTGGCGCGCAGGTGACTTTCTGCACGCTGCCGATGTGTGGTGCGCAGGTGATGATCTGCGCGCTGCTTATGCTTGCTGCGCAGGTGACGGTCCGCGCGCTGCTGCCGATGCCTGCTGCGCAGGTGATGGTCCGCGCGCTGCAGATGTCCTGTGCACAGGTGATGTCCTCTAGGCAGGCGTGTCTGGGGAAAAAGAACAAACACATTAGCAAATAAAAAATAAATAAAAAAAGATTTAGTACAACTCATCTGAATGTATTCTTACCATCAGGCCTCCTTTTGGACTGCTTGTCTCCCGCCGTCTTCTGTCTTCTGGGCGGTTCTTCCTCCTCGGGAAAGCCAGCAGGACGGCTGGAGTCCACACCTCCGCAAAGTCCTTGGACCATGACAGGGTTCATGCGTCTTTTAATAACGTTCTCCCAGGGTAGCCATTTCAGATTGAGAGCCGGACCACCTCCCGTAGCTGTCTCATGTCGGCGCTGAATCCCCATATTCTTCTTGATCTGTCTGCGGCAATCACTGTACCGCTTCATGCAGTTTCTGGTGCTCCGGCGGTTTCTAGATACTGCAGTGACTTGTCTCGCGATGGCATCCCAGATGTTTCGCTTGGTCTTAGCTGCTGTGGTCTGTGCCCTTGGTCCATGCAGAATGTCGTAGGACCTGTCGACGCCATCCACTAGGGCACAGTTTTCCGCCTCAGTGTATCTGGGTCCACGCAGCTTCTTCTGTCCTGCGTCTTCACCAGAGGCTTCCTCCTCCGACTGAACCTCTGGCTGGCTTTTTGCCTTTAAGGATAAAAAAACCATGCAATTAATATGATCGGTATGTACCTGTGAGTGTGTCAGTATCCCTGGCAGTGCGCAAAGATACCTGTAGGTGTGCATGGCAGTGCGCAAACTAGGGTGTGTCAAGTTGGATGCTATTGTGTCTGCAGGTGTTGTCAGTATTTACCTTTCTAGGCCTTTTCTTTTTCTTTTGCTTCTCCCTTTGGTCCCTTGACAACCGCGGCTGGTCACTGCATGCCTGGTCGGTCGTATCCTCCTCCTGGGTCGGCTCCCACTTCTCATTGCTGTGCAGGGAAAATTCTTCTGAGGGGGGGGGGGGTCGGGGCCGCTTGTCCCTGGACATCTCTGTTGTAAAAATAAAAATAATTTTTACAAATTTAACACACATTACATAATTACATGCAACCACTCGTCATGCTGCTGGGACCCCAGTGCTCAAGCAGGACCAAACACACACAAAAAAAAATTTTGAAAAATTGAAAAAAACCTCAGCCAAACGAGCCTAAACCCCCGTACAAGCATCCCTGCACATGCTGGAGGTCAACCAGTGCTAAAAAAAGGAGCAAAAAAACATTTTTTGGAAACAAACGACAGCACATGTCATGGATGATACCGACACGCTCAAAAGTCACCCCAAACAAGCCAAAACGTACCTCCAGCATGTGCAGGGATGCATCAGTGCTAAAATAGGACCAAAAAAACATGTTTTGGAAACAAACGACAGCACATGTCGACCACATGGATGATACCGACACGCTCAAAAGTCACCCCAAACAAGCCAAAAAGCATCCCTGCACATGCTGGAGGTACACCAATGCAAAAGCATGACCCAGAAAACATTTTATGAAAAAAAAAAACTTGAAAAACTACCCTCAAACACAAAACTCTAAAAAAAACAACAACATGCAGCGATACAAGCAGGACCTGTAGCAATCCAAACAGGACCTATATACACATACCTGCACACATATACATACCCTAAACACCCCAAAGCAACGCCACATGTACACCTCATGGCACCCCCCTTCCCACCACCCAAACATTACATACGGCTCTCATACCTCATCCAAAACAGTAGCCAAGCACTCAGAACAACACCCATACACTACACAAACACATACATGCAACGCCAGACCACATGTGGTACTTACCTACAAATGTAGAAATCGCTCCAAAAACGACACTCCTCCGGGGTAACAGGTATCCTGTCCATCTTGGATTAAAGCCTGCTGGGTGTACAAACGATACCACAGCAAAAAACAACCAATTTGCCAGCTCTGCACCTCCACACACCTCTCTGCAGGTTCACAAAATGGCTGCTGAGCACGCAGCAAACAAGCCCTATATAGGGCTCCAAACGGCGGGAAGTCGAATCCAGGACGCCCACTACTCGACGATTGGTCCGTTATTCGACAAGGGGAGTGTCGAATCCATTATGAATTCATGGTCCCGGGTGGAGGGTTTCGGCTGTCGAGTAGTGTTGAATCCTAAAACGGTCGAAAAAAAGGCGCAATTCGTCCGGAATTGCATATACCAAATAATGTGAATAAGGGGCTCTATTGTGTGGTCTAATGTATATAAGGGGTACTATTGCCTAGCATAATGTGAATAATGGACATTATTGTGCGGTGTAATGTGAGTAAGGGACACTACTGTGTGGTGTAATATGAATTAAGGGTACTATTGTGTGGCCACACCCCTTTTTTTTGGCACACGCGACTTCCATATTTCAACTATTGGGGAGGGCGCCAGTCCCTTAATTTACCAGGGGTGCTCGGACCTCTAGATGCACCCGTGGGCAGTATATTGAAATGTGCTACAGGTTGAGTATCCCTTATCCAAAATGCTTGGGACCAGAGGTATTTTGGATATCGGATTTTTCCGTATTTTGGAATAATTGCATACCATAATGAGATATCATGGTGATGGGACCTAAATCTAAGCACAGAATGCATTTATGTTTCATATACATCTTATACACACAGCCTGAAGGTCATTTTAGCCAATATTTTTTGTAACTTTGTGCATTGAACAAAGTGTATCTACATTCACACAATTCATGTATGTTTCATATACACCTTATACACACAGCCTGAAGGTCATTTAATACAATGTTTTTAATAACTGTGTGTATTAAACAAAGATTGTGTACATTGAGCCATCAAAAAACAAAGGTTTCACTATCTCACTCTCACTCAAAAAAGTCCGTATTTCGGAATATTTGGATATGGGATACTCAACCTGTATTTAATACAGGGTATTGTAACTGAATAATAACGAGCTCTCAAGTTACTGTTAGTGCATGAATGCGGTATAAAGAGGATTTGTGTACAAATCCATTTTCTTGCAGTGGTCTATAAATGTGTGTGTATTATTTATATATAATTGTGGGAAGGGGCATTATAGCATGGGCTCAATCTTGTCATGCCCCTTCCCCACAATGCATGCTTCTTATGTCCCTATTGGAGAAATAGAGGGGGGGGGGGGGTTGGTGTTGCACCAATCCCCTCTCTGGCACAGGGCACCATAAAGTCTAGTTACGGCTCTGGGCATTAACATAGTGATCATTCTGCATGTTCATCTAGAGTGACCATATTCTCCCTTTAATCTGGGACGCTCATGGATTACACAGATTCCGTGGCTGATTAATACCATCTGAAATGTAGGTTTGAAGTCAGCCAGCCACAGAACCTGTGTAATTCATGAGTGTCACGGATAAAAGGGATAATATGGACACTCTAGTAAAGTTCATATGACCACGTCAGATGTAAGTCCACTCCTGGTTCTCAGAATGCCCACTTCAATATGTCATGATCCATTTTCTGACAACACCTGTTATGAAACAGATGTAAAAAATGTTGTGTTCAGAATCATTGTGATAGATCAACAGCCTGGAAGGAAACAAGAATCCAAACAATGGAAGCACAAGAGTTCTTCACTGGTAGTGTTAATATGTAACTAACTGCTGGGTCATTGGAGAACCCTATACTTATAACTTGCAGAGTTGACAGGAGGCCGTGAAGGAGAAATGCTGTCGGAATCTGACTAATGAGGTCCTGCTTTTTCATGACCGTGTCACTCTTTAATTTACTTACTCTTTTAACTAATCAGATTCCACTTAATATTTATCTAGCTGCTTCTAGAAGATTGTAATTAGAATCTGACTCACACCATAGTAAATATACACCATAGAGCCTACAGTCCAAACACTGCTCTCAGCGATTCTTTTATGCTACCAAAAGCTGTAGGAAAATTGTAGTCTGCAGTTTGCAATCAGCAGTGTAAGAACCCATCCTGTTTTCTCATGTCTTCTTTCCACATTGTAGCAATTGTCCTAACTTCGGTGGTCATTCCGAGTTGATCGCAGCCAGCAACTTTTTGCTGCTGCTGCGATCAACTAGTCCAAGCCTATGGGGGAGTGTATTTTATATTAGCAGGGCTGCGATCGCTTGTGCAGCCCTGCTAAGCTAAAAGAATTTCAAGCAGAACAAGACCAGCCCTATACCTACTTACCCTGTGCGATGGATCCAGCGATGATGGGCTTAGCTTTGACGTCACTCCTCCGCCCTCCGTTCTGCTGGACACGCCTACGTTATACTCGCCACTCCCCGAAAACGGCTCCAAACGCTCCAGATCCGCCCAGCCACGCCTCCTTCCTGTTAATCTTCTCTGCGGTCGGCTCTGCGACCGCTTCCTTTGTAAGTCGCGACGTAATGGTCGCCGGGCAACGTCACGCACAAACATTGCGCACGCTGCGCATTCCGCACCCGTTTGCACTGCAACAATAAACCACAGCGTGCGAACGGAACGGAATGACCCCCTTCATTACTTAATTGGTAGCAAGGTTACTTATCCAGTGCCCCATGCAGATCATTGTGTCAGTGACTGCTTTGTGTGAGGAAGGGCTTAACCCCCTGCGATTCAGATGGGGACTTCACCCTTCCATCACACCTGCTGATGCTGTGCCACTACTGTGCTGCTGTGACTACTTAGGTGCCAGAGTGTTTATTTACCAATGTGTTAACATTTCACTTGAAACTTCCCCTCTACGATATAAATAGCATATTCCATAATTTTCAGCATGGCTTTTATCATTTACATGTGACTTAATTCACTGTTTCTGTTTGCCTGTATCTTTATTAGCTTTTATTATTTCTTTATATCTAGTTTCGGAAGCATCTGATCTTGACAGAAAATGGTCACGTTGACTGGAAATTAATGTTCTTCACACTACAAAAGTACTATCCAAAAAGGGAACAGTATGGAGACACATTGCACTTCTGCCGTCATTGCAGCGTTCTGTTTTGGAAGGTAAAACGTTTGTACAATGTTATTTATTACATTCAACTAACTAAAGCTTGTTTTACACATCTACTGCTCTATATACATTGTATCCAGTAACCTACACACGCTGTGATGAACAAATCGCCAAAAGAATCACTTCAGTTATCTAACTGTATTTGGGTGGAAGTATTTGTGTGGGATACGGTCATTAGGTCGACACCACTTAGGTTGACAGTCATTAGGTTGACCACTGTTGGTCGACATGCATTAGGTCGACAGGGTCACTAGGTCGACAGTTCAGAAGCTCGACATGAGTTGTTGTTGTTTTTTTATCCAATTTTTTTACTTTTTCATACTTTACGATCCACGTGTACTACAATTAAATTGTGATGAGCGTAGCGAGGCACTTTGCCCGAGCATGCGAGGGGACACGGTGCACTAATTGGAGTTCCCCGTCACTTTACGAAGAAAACTACACCACAAAAAGTAAAAAAAACTAATGTCAACCTTTTGACCTGTCCACCTAGTACATGTTGACCTAATGACCATGTTGACCTAGTGACCCTGTCGACCAATCGTGGTCGACCTAATAACTGTCGACCCAACGGCCCATACCCATTGGTGTACAGTGCCGACCTTGTACTATTATGGGATTGTAGCCTACAGAACTATCATGACTCTTGCAATCCATAGTTTGTTTTCTAAAGGTAATTAATTACCTGTGTTAAATGGTGACTATTTGTTATAAAAGGTTAGAATAAAATCGGGATCCAATATGTGCAAACAGCCTGTGAATCATTTTAGGAACCAGTAGCTCATTAGTAGTTGGCTGCCTATAGAACTCTAGCAGGTACAGTATGTTACAGGGATCTTTTTGTCATGGGTTATGGATCAATTGGTCGACCTGGATTAGGTTGACCACTATTGGTCGACGTGGACATGTTCAATATGGGGAAAAAGGTTGACACAGGGCAGGTCGGCATGATATTTTTTACTGTTTTTGGTGTTGTTTTTTGCGAAATGTGACCAGGAAGCCCAGTTAATGCACCCCGTCCTCTTGCATGGCGAGCGAGCGGCAAGGTGTCTCGATCCTGTGCCCTTGGCACAGGTTACTATTCCCAATCGTAGTCCACGTGGATGGTAAAGTATGAAAAAGGAAATAAAAAAAACAAATTGTAAAAAAGCCATGTCGACCTTCCTCTTATTGTTAAAGGGAGCCTTTTGGCTTTCTGCACAGAAAGTAAGTTACTGTTGAGCCGATACATTATGTGAGGATGGTGTTTAGTCTTGTATAAGCAATCTAAATGCGGTTGGTACTCTACTGCTGTATATTCTCCATGCACTCGATTACATTGTGCTTTATGTTTGTTACTATATTGTACAAGCTTGAGATGTTTTACTTCTACAATTAAGGTCAGTGGAATATGAAAATTCTTATTCTTGTTCTACTGTCTGTTTTATTCCTTTGTAAAGGATTGCCAGCTTGCCCTTTTATTTAAGGTATTTGGTGCATGCTTTACATGAACATTCAGTCACCTGTATGATCACTCACAATGCAGTGTGTTTTATTGCTGGGGTGTTTGGTTCTGTGTCTCCATTATTCCCCATAATGCTTGCTTCCAGTCTCGCTTGCATTCTGCTGTGAATTCAGTACAGATAACATTTTACATTGTATGTGTGTGCCAAGTGTCATATGGTTCATTCAGATGGCTAGAAACTGGATTTCCCATTGACAGTCAACCTGTTATAGGTATCACTGACTGGGGAATGGATCACGCAGCACAAACATGCCTCCATCCCACTCTGTAATCTATAGGCTTGCATTGATCCATGTCCAGAAGTCACTACACGAAACGTAAAGCAGTAAAATCCCGAGTGTTGTGGATGCCATTTTAATAAGTTGTGTTCAAAGAGTATAGAATATAAATGTCCATTAGTAAAGGGCAGTCCTAATAAATTGTGCAGCAAACTATGATCACATTGCATCAAATACCCTCATCCAGTGCCAGATTAAAGTCCACATGGGCCTGGAGCTGAAACTGATGAATGGCCTATTGTGTGCCACCACAGAGAGTGTGACCAGTGCTGTGGTGTGTGTCTAGTGATATGGGGGGATGGGTCTCCTGTGCTGTGGGGCGGCATCCAGGGTTGTAAAGTCATTCCAGTGCAAGTTAGAATTTGGAGCTCAGGTGGTCTTCTATGTTCGTATTGGCCTACAGTATGTCCTTATGTGCTCCCCTATGTCCGTATGTGCCTATGTCCATATGTGCCTACAATATGCCTATATGTGCCTCTCTATGTCTTTATGTGCCTATATCTGTATGTGCCTATGTTTATGTTTGTTCATCTATGGGTTGTGTACGGGATCCCAACTGTCAGAATCCCGACACTTCTTGGTAAGTAAATTAAACCTACCTCTTACCCTCTCCCTACCCCTAACTCTCCCCTCATGCAGCTGATAAAGCTGATTAATTTACCATTATAATATTCACTATATGTGGGTAAGAGACTCAGTATGCAATTGGCGTATGGGGTACCGTAAGGGTACGCACTTAGCGTAGCAGACGCTTGGCCGTGGTCGAGACGCACGAGCGGCACGCTCGCTCACGGCTTAACGCTTGGTGTCGAGCATGCTATAGGCGGCCGGCTACCGTAATGCTACGCTACTAGCGTAGCAGACGCTGTGACCACGAACAGAACACAAGCGGCGCAGGCGCTCACGGGATGACACTCGGTAAACCTTGTATGCAACACACTGAAAGATTGAACTTGTACTGTAAACCTTACTACTGAAATACTGTAGCGATATAACCTTGTTAATATAAAAGCTGTTTGAGCGGTTGAGACGCTGCGATTACCCTCAGCAATGTAATAAACACACAATACCTTGCTAAGGCTCCAAAACCTTTACTAACAAGCTTTTAGTTATATCAAAAGGGGAAACACAGTTAACATTTCATACACTACAGGCTAACATTAAAATCTAACAGAATAACTACACATGAATATATAATAGCGACACAATCGCAAACACAAATATATAGACTAAGAATAAATGGCTAACATTACACGGGTAACAAAGTGGCCACAGAGAAACATACCATACGGGGAACACTCGCTAGCGCAACCGGATCCAGTCCTCCAATTATCAGAGATAAATTTTGAAGAGAGAGAGTACTGGCCGGTCTGGGGACAGTGACCCTTATATACACAACATACAGTGCACTACAAAGGGCCCTACAATCTTATTGTTCATTGGACACAGGAATGTCTCTCCGCATTATAACAAAAGGTCATAGGTGGATTTGAACAGGTGGGCTGTGACTATTACAAACTGCTCAGGTGGGAGGGAATCTCAGGATTCCCGTCGCATGGATAATGAACCGCAAATATAGTAAATGTCCAGAAACTACTAATAGGCATAACTATACGCAGGAGCGATTAATCTTTACCTAACCAACACCGGATTGTTACTAATAAAATACTCTTCGGTTAGGTACCAGACACCACTGCTCAACCTTTGTCAGACCCTTTGTATCATGAAAAGAGGGATTCCCAAGTCCATGAACCAGTTACATCAAACAAACTTACAGTTATTATTAAGGGGAACATTACCTATAAAACTTACTATATGGATTTATTATGTAACGATTGAGTCGCCCGCTAGACGCACGCAAACTCTACCGTAAATGCACATACCATGCGCTCGAGCGCACGCCCGTGGAGGCGCCGTCACGCAACTGCGAATATGCACACGCACGGGAGAGAAGGTGTACGTGCAGCGGGCAAGCGCATGAGGTGAATATGTGGCAACGTGTAGCATGATATTTTTCTGACTTTGACAGTCCACCCTTTGGCAGTCATCAATAACTGCCACTTCCTAAAACAGTTCAAAAAAAGAAAAATATATGTCATCATGTAAATACCTTTTTATGATTGGGTAAAGGGAGGAGAGGAGAAGGTGGGAAAAAGGTATGACCTAGTGAGATAGTAGAAGCATGTGTGTATGAATCCATGTTTGAGGGGTCATGTATCATCGTGCCGTACGTGTTTTAAATCAAGCTTCGAGGTATTGCGAAGTATACATTTGAATCCTTCTTATCCCGTATTAAGGGTCTGTGGATGGGCTGTCAAACTTTACCGAGCTCTTTTCGTTTTTTCTTTGCAACAAATGGGGGAGCACATTTAGTTGATGATACATGAATGGGGGGATATGTGAGTGCTGATATCTGTGTCTATATTCCCTATCGACTATGTTTGTCATTACCTGAAGGTTGTAGAAATGAAGATAAGAAGCAATTATTATAAATGCAGTCATAAACTATGTGAGTTTAGTATGCATTTGCTGATTGAGGTCTTGTCTTGTGTCTTGTCTTGATGTACATGTTGACTGATGTCTCTCGAGGCTTTTGCTATAAATGGCGACAAAAGTGCTTCCATTGTCCAGAAAATTACAGTGACTAAAGTATTTGGGCTTTCGTAAAAATTTTAAGTCACTAGGGATATTGGGGGTCTGTGGTATAGTCCATCAATGGTCTGTATAAAAGAGGTTGTCAAATTCTTCTTCCTTGTACCTTGGAGGAAAACAAAGGAGAAACGGGTGAAAGAAACGGACCGTGGAATCACATTTTCATCACAACATTGTCTCTATCGTTGGGTCATAAATCAAATTGGTTGTTGTTATTGTTATTATAGTGCCTTCGCTCCTCAAACTCATCACTCTGGTATTACCTTTACACTCCGTTAAAATCCGAACGCATCTAAATATCAAACCAACCAATATGACGGCACCCAGAATACACAAGAGAAATTTTCCTACATCCATAATAATACCTTGGGCCCATTCTCCTAAACCAGAGAACCAATTTTGTGGGTTCAACCATGACACCCAACTGGTCAGCTCATTACCCACAGCAGCGAGAGTGAGATTGTGTTTCCTTCGGGACTCCCACTTTAATTGCAAAATGTCATCCATCTTTTGGTCTGTGACCTCGACCGGGTCCTCAGTGCTGTTTGTAATGTACGTGCAGCACTTTATTCCATACTGAGTTGCTAGGGTGACACAATACCCGCCTGTCACAGCTGTGAGATAATTCAGAATCATCCTATGCTGAATCAGCTCTGTTTTGTAGGCTTGTAACTCTCTCCCAGTATACCTGAACGTGTCGTCATACATTTCAGTGATATTGTCTAATAAATTTGCAAGCGCAGATATATACCTAAAGTTTATCACTCCCCTGGCAGTACGAGTGATATCCATCGCGAGAAGGAATTGAATCCCGGTGGATTCATGGATCAGATCAGAGGCATGATGCTCTGTCTTCTCCATCAGGTGCCTTTTAACGACGTGCTCGTAATGAGTGTGAGTATAAGGAGCTTGGGCACCACGGTGAATATCTTTCATTTTACTATAGGATACAGTCATTACTTCAGGCAGTACTTTTCCAATATAACATAATCCTTCTGAGTTTGGGGCAAGCCACTTATACGCCTTCCTCCCGCATATGAAATATGCATCATCGGGGAGAACATATGGGACGGAGTATGACATTACCATGTTACAAATTTTCCATGTGAAATCTCCTAACCCTAATTCTCCCATCTGTTTAGTACACGTATCTGTTTGTACGACATGTGCACAGTATCCTGGTGATACTTCTCCAACTCGCATGGTCCTACTTCCTAAAGTGTACCTATACCGGAAAAATCTTCCATGGTCGTCTATCTGGCGTATAAGCTCTGTGTCTATGGGCATTCTGTCGGCTCTATGTGAAAATGTCATGGTTTGATTACTCCATGACACTTCCCAATTTCCCGGCTTTCGGGGATTGGAAATGTTAAAGCACACTAAGGATCTATCCACATGGTATTGGTGGAGCTTCAAACTAGGAGGACTAGAGATATTAAACCTCTTGTCCACCGGCCTCCCACCACTTAACTCAAGTACCTCTCCTACAGTTAAAGGGAATGGTACTAGCCCTGATTTGCTATGACCTTGAGGTACTTGAGAGCATACCCAACAGTCTGTCTTATTTAACACTTTACCCACTAATGAGTGATAGTCACCCAATGGATGCCGGTCCATGTTGATATTAAAACTGGACTGACATTTCTTGATGCACCCATCCTCAACTATGTTATCACAATGCCTACAGATGCAGTTTTCTTCAGCTAACAATCCTTCACAATTCCTTCTATTGTCAATGCTACCAGATCGTTTTCTGATACTCGCCTTTACTCAGTGATTATGTTGTTCTTGGAAATTTACGCCTCCATCCTGGTCATCAGAACCCATTCCAGATCCTTTCTCGACCTCCATGGTACTCTCACCGAAACAGACTGCTCTGGTCAACATCATGGTCAACAGGAAAATCCGTATCACAGTCTCTTGGGGCAAGTCCATCTTAGAGGAGTAAAAGGAGAAAAATAAGAAGGGGGGAAGGGAAATAGGAGGGAGGTGGGAACTGGAGAAAATAACAAATGGGAAAAAGAAATTTGACTCGACAAACGCCTTCGGTCTTATTATTCTCAGCGCTCAGATGTCGTCTCAATCCTCCCTGAACAGACACTCTAGTGATACAACCTCTACCGTCTGTTCTTTATCATGGGACCTCTCTGGGTCAGCAACCTTTTTACAATGAGACGAATGGACCCAAGTCTCCCTCTCGGCAACCTTCAATGCAGTTGTGCTGGTCAATAAGACTTGATATGGTCCTTCCCATCTGTCAATAAGGCAACCTGAGCGTAGAAAATTCCGTATCATTACATAATCCCCAGGTTCAATGTCATGACAATTACTGTCTAGCAAATCAGGAATCACCAACTTTAGATTATCATTCTGATTCCTCAATTGCTTGCTCATCTTAACCAAGTACTTTACGGTTACTTCATTGTTACATTTCAAATCATCCTAGGGGTTAATCATAACATGGGGTTGTCGGCCAAACAGAATTTCAAAAGGAGACAGATTAAGAGGGGACCTGGGAGTGGTTCTGATGCTGTATAATACGATTGGCAAAGCTTCAGGCCATAACAGTCCTGTTTCAGTCATTACCTTGCTCAATTTATTTTTAATAATGCTGTTTACTCTTTCCACCTTCGCACTCGCCTGGGGGCGGTACGGAGTGTGCAGCTTACTATTAATTCCCATCAACTTACACATTGTTTGAAAGACTTCACCTGTAAAATGGGTACCCCTATCACTCTCAATGATTCTAGGGATACCGTACCTACACACAAATTCCTGCACAATTTTCTTTGCAGTGAACACAGCGGTATTTGTGGCCGCTGGAAATGCTTCGACCCAATTTGAGAACACATCAATACAGACCAATTCATACTTTAAATTTCTACAAGGTGGCAATTGTATGAAATCAATCTGTATTACCTGGAAAGGGCCATCTGTCGGAGGGATATGGGATGGCTCTGTCGGTATTGCCTTTCCAATATTCTTCCTCAAGCAGGTGAGACATGTCATCGCTCTTTTACCCGCATGAGGAGAAAATCCTGGGGCGCACCAATAAGCTCTTACCAACTTACACATTCCTTCTTTGCCTAGATGAGTCAGCCCATGTGCCGCTTCCGCTAGACTTGGAAGGTATGCTCTGGGTGCCACTGGCTTACCCTGTCCATCTGTCCAGAGTCCTGAGGACTCCTGGCCATATCCTTTTGACTTCCAAACTGCCTTTTCCTGTGGGGAACACAAATTTTGCATTTCACACAATTTCTGTGTGTTGACAGTATTGAATACCATCAGTTGTGTGATGTCTGTCTGTCTGGGGGTACCGGTTGCTGATTTAGCAGCTTCGTCTGCTCGGCTGTTACCAAGTGATACCGGGTCTTGGCTATATGTGTGTGCTTTACACTTGATAACAGCCACTCTGTCGGGTTCCTGTATCGCTGTTAGAAGTCTTTTGATGTGGGCTGCATGCGCTATGGGTGTGCCAGCTGCCGTCATGAAATTTCTGAGGCGCCATAGGGCTCTGAAATCATGGACTACTCCGAAGGCGTACCTAGAATCTGTGTAGATATTGGCTGACTTGCCCTTAGCCAATTCACATGCTCTGGTTAGGGCAACCAGTTCAGCAACTTATGCTGAGTGTGGTGGGCCTAGCGGTTCTGCTTCTATGGTACTTTGGTCATTTACGACTGCGTATCCAGTACACAAGTCTCCCGAGTCCGTCTGTCTGTGACAACTACCGTCAGTGTAGAAAGTAAAATCTACATCTTCCAGTGGGTTGTCACTGATGTCAGGCCTTGCCGTGAAATTTTGGGTAAAATATTCCATACAATCATGCGTGTCATCCCCTGTACTAAATCCTCCTTCACCATCACTCTCATCCTCCACCCTTTGTGGCTGTCCAGGCACACCTGGAAGATATGTTGCAGGATTTAGTGCACTGCATCTTTTTATAGTAATGTTTACCGGGGCCATTAATGCCAATTCTCACCTTGTAAACCGTGCTGATGAGACGTGTCTGGTTTGGGCAGAATTCAGCAAGGCTGACACTGCATGTGGTGTATGAATTGTGAGGTTGTGTCCTAGCACTACATCTTCGCTTTTCGTAACTAGCAATGCTATTGCTGCAACACTTCGCAAGCATGTGGGGAGGGATCGCGCTACCGTATCTAGCTGAGCGCTATAGTAGGCTACCGGCCTGCTGGCATCACCATGCTTCTGGGTTAAAACACCTGCTGCGCACCCAGCACTCTCTGTTCCGTACAGCTCAAAGGGTTTCCCATAATCTGGCATACCTAATGCTGGTGCCTGCGTTAGGCACTGTTTAAGTCTCTCAAATGCCATCTCAGATTCGTCTGTGTGCGAAATCCGATCAGGTTTGCTTGATGAGACCATCTCCTGCAAAGATAAGGCTAGTATGGAAAAACCTTGGATCCAGTTACGGCAATACCCACACATTCCTAAAAACGTTCTGATCTGTTGCTGGGTTTGTGGCAGGGTCATGTCACGAATTGCTTGAATTCTATCAGCGGTGAGGTGTCTCAGTCCTGGTGTCAAACAGTGTCCCAAATACTTCACCCTGGTCTGGCATAATTGTAACTTGTCCTTGGAAACCTTGTGTCCTGTGTCTGAAAGATGAAACAGGAGTTGTTTCGTATCTTTCAGGGACGCTTCCAGTGAATCTGAACACAGCAGTAAATCATCCACATACTGTATCAATATTGATCCACTCTCTGGTTGGAAAGACTGTAAACAATCATGCAGGGCCTGTGAGAAGATACTTGGACTATCTATGAAACCTTGTGGTAAGCGAGTCCATGTGTATTGAGCTCCTCTGTATGTAAATGCAAATAAGTATTGACTGTCAGGGTGCAGAGGTACCGAGAAGAAAGCGGAGCAGAGGTCAATCACAGTGAAAAATTTGGCAGTGGGAGGGATTTGCATAAGGATAACAGCTGGATTTGGCACTACAGGGAATTGACTCTCAACTATTTTGTTGATCCCCCTTAGATCCTGCACTAATCTGTAACCCCTCCCCCCACTCTTTTTAACAGGGAAGATGGGACTATTGGCAGTGCTGGACGTCCTTACCAGAATGCCCTGTTGTAGCAAGCGCTCTATTACAGGGTAAACTCCTAACTCCACCTCTGGCTTCAGAGGGTATTGTGGGATTTTTGGAGCTATCCTACCACCTTTTACTTGCACAACTACTGGGGCTACATTTGCCATCAATCCAGTGTCTTGTCCGTCCTTGGTCCAAAGTGACTCCGGTATTTGGGAAGTAATTTCTTCTAGAGATGAGCAGATTCGGTTTTACTCGGTTCTCAAAACCGACCCTTATTGGCTATCCAAAACACGTGACATCCGTGAGCTAATTAGATGCCGTTTTGAGAACCGAGTAAAACCGAACCCGATCATCTCTAATTTCTTCTACCTTGGACTGACACCTATTTACAATAACAGAGTGTGACATTAATCTTGTTGGGGAGTCTAGCATATCTTGCGCTTCCTGAGCGTGGTTTTCGGGTATGTCCAAGAACACACCTTCAGGAGTACAATATATGACGCATCCCATTTTGCACAGTAAATCTCTCCCTAGGAGATTAGTCGGAGCCGATGCAGCCAGCAGAAAAGAATGTTTGGTATGCAAAGGCCCTATCGTAACCTGTGCTGGTTTGCTTAAAGGATATTGTCGTACTACTCCTGTTACTCCCATGGCTGGAATTGTTTTACCAGTGGTTCTCATGCCCATGGTCGAATTTATTACTGACTTGGCCGCCCCCGTATCTACAAGGAAATTTAGAGATTTACCAGCTACATCAATTGTGACCTCGGGTTCACTTCCAAGGCTCACAATTAATTTCACAGGCTGCAGATTACAGGTGTGGCCCCACCCCTATGGTGCATGGTGACCTCCCTGCATTGCACTGGCAGCTATTACCTGTGAAGGGGGTAAATGGGTATTATCAGAGACTTGCCAGTCTCTTTTTGGGGGATACCTTCTTGTTTCCCCTGCGTGTGGCTCATAACTCCGTCTCTGCGGTCCTTGATCCCAATTTCGTATGTCATGTCGTTGTCTAGGGTTTTTATATGCATTGTGTGAGTTATTTGCATTGTGTGAGTTATTTGTGCAGTTACGTGCAAAATGTCCTTCCCTGTTACAATTGTAACATTTTACCATATACGGCTTACCACCAGGGGTCTGTGATTTAGACTGAGGCGGCCTTGTTGTAAGGGCTTGGATACTTATAGCCATCCGTTTATCACTCTGTGACTCCCTGCGTCTTGTGATGTTCCTGTCGGGCCCAACAGCAGTATCTCTTAAGGCGGCCACCGACATACCTCTCCAGTTAGGTTGAGTGGTTTGTACCCTACTCCTTAATACCTCCTTTAAACCGTCCATCAAGACGGACACCGCTACCTCTCTATGGTGTATATTTGCCTCAATGTCCCAGAATATTTAGCCATTTCCTCCAGTGCCCGGTGGAAATAGTCATGGGCAGTTTCCCCTTCCATTTGTTTGATGGAGAAAATTTTATTCCATTTTACCACAGCTGGGAAGTATACTCCCAACTGCAGATTGATTCTGGTTACATTGTCTTGATTATATTCATCCGTAAGGGGTACCTCTTCGTCTAATTTACAGTCAGCTATAAATTTCACAGGGTCAATACTAGAGGGCAGGCATGCCCGCAGTAGTGTCCGCCAATCTTTGTTGTTAGGTTCAGTGGAGTTACCCAGGTCCTTTATGAACCTCTGACATGCGGCTAAATCTTTTCTGGGATCAGGAAATTCAGACAAAATTGTTCTTAATTCTGCTCGGGACCAAGGACAGTGCATTGCAATATTCCTGATGGGTGTGACCCCATTTGTGTCGGTCTTCCCATTGGGGACCGCTATCACTCTAACAGGATTAAGATTAATTACTTCACTCTGGGTTGATTCTACGGTGTGTGGTGCAACAGTTTCAGCATATTGTACAGTGCCGTACTTACCTTTTGACACAACCTCACCTGTCCCTGAACTATGGGCCTTTGATACCACTCTTACTGGTTGGGCGGTGCCCACTGGAGTATCGTTTATGGTGGCCGCTAGAGAGAGAGCTGAAATCGTAGTGGGCTCATCTTCCTGGTCGCATTCCTGGGGGAAGTTTAAAATGGGATACAACTTGCATGAGTTAGCGTTAGTATCAACATTTGCATTAACTTTAATTTTATTCTTATCACTACTACATTGGTTAAGTGCACCCTTATCGTACACCCGCATGCCATTCTCTGCAGCCACTTTGTCCCCTACTATATACGGTGGTGGTGCCGTTGCTATCAGACTTCTACCAGGATTTGGATTTGCTTTCTGAGCTAATTCCTGTTGTATTTCACTTTCCTGTTGCCATATCTGTAAACAATCGTAATGTATAATCCTCTGCTTTGCAGATTTTATTAGACCTATCCTTTTTCTTAGGTTTTGCAATACCTCAGGGTTCAACTGCCTACCCGGGGAAACTGCTCCCCATCATCCTCTGTCATTCGTTCCCATTCTTTGCATAATACCTGTGTGTGTGATCCGTATTTTTCACACATTATATACCGTGCTGACCCTTTGGGCCAACCAATACCAACGTGAACCCTTGTTGGACGTCCCTTCTTTGAGCAACTGGCCCCCATCGTTTGCAGATATTGCTGTCTCAGCGAATTCTTACAAACAAACCAAATTGCCCGCGGTAAGGCGACGGTGAAAGTTCAACCAGTGCCTTCACTCACTTTACGCCCCAATTGGCCAATACAAGTTCCAGCAATGTGCCCACCACTGGACGTACCCAATTCGTAGGATCTTTTTGTAACCTCTATTTACTGGGGCGCGTGGGAGTATGCTACCCTCCCCAGTAAGTATTGGTTGTTGGAGATTTCCTGAGTGAACAGCGAAACTCCCTTAAAATAACAAAAACCTACACAAATCACGTTAGAATGTACAAATAGCGTTTATGACCCCACAATAAAAATTTTTTTATGGGTATCAAGGTAACAAACTAATGCACACAATTACGCGTGCGGTACAGTCGCACTGCGCATAAGTAACTTAATATTTATACGCTTTACGACCAACGGAATCGGTTGTTTAGGCTGCGAAACCTTCAGCCGGAGCTCAACTTGACTATATGGGTGCTACGCAAAACCCCTCGGGCTGCGCTTAAACCTTTGCAGTCCTTTTGTCTGCGGATACTACTTGCTCCTTTTACCTTATATAATGTTAACGCGGGCAAGCCAGTCCCACGCCACCAAGTGTCCACTCACCTGATGTGGTCTCCGACGGGATCCCGATTTCTGGGTTCACAAAGTAATACCTTTATTTCCACACTCACTCCTATTCACTCATATGCAAACTGATCTTTCTGTACAGAAATTCCTTTCATACAGGCAGTAGTCCAATCCCTGGGTTTTGCAATAGAAAAAGGTTCTCTTTTAACTAAACTTTTTTTTTTTAAACTGAACAAACCTGTGGTATTATCAGGTGGCTATACTATACCGCCCGCACTAAAACAAGGTTATTGTGTGATTTGAGTCTCGGTGGGCGTATCCGTACGCTCCGTTGCTTAAACACGCCATGTGCGTATGCCTTTGCGTCACGTACGTGATCTCGCACGTTGTCCGAGACACGTATGCACAAGATTCAGATATGCCCACAGCGACGCAACTAACACGTTTCTATAAATGTAAACGATGTTCAACTGTAATTGCTTACCGTACACCACACAGTATCTGCTATGCTGTGTGCGTGTCCTTTACAATTATTCCCTTAAAAATTATCCTTTATAATCTCAACTAAATAGCACCAGATTTCCTCAGCACGTGTCTAATAATCAATTCTAATGGCAACAAGGGAGTGAGATGCAACAATGCAGGTGTGTGCGTGCGTGCGTGCGTGTGTGCATACGCAAAACAGAAATAAACAGTTTTAAAAGATAATAGCGTATTGTTCTTACCTTCCGGTTCCGAATTCCACCCCAGCACTCCTACAGCGTAGCGTAACAGACGCTTACCTAGTCAGCACCACTGTATCCCTCACCACCAATACGGATACGAAAGGATACTGCTTTCCCGCCCTTTGCTGACAGATAAAGTCTGTTTGCACTAGTGTGGATATGTGGAGGACGGACGAGGCCCCAATTGATAAAGCTGATTAATTTACCATTATAATATTCACTATATGTGGGTAAGAGACTCAGTAGGCAATTGGCCTATGGGGTACCGTAAGGGTACGCACTTAGCGTAGCAGACGCTTGGCCGTGGTCGAGACGCACGAGCGGCACGCTCACTCACAGCTTAACGCTTGGTGTCGAGCACGCTATAGGCGGCCGGCTACCGTAATGCTAAGCTACTAGCGTAGCAGACGCTGTGACCACGAACGGAACACAAGCGGCGCAGACGCTCACGGGATGACACTCAGTAAACCTTGTATGCAACACACTGAAAGATTGAACTTATACTGTAAACCTTACTACTGAAATACTGTAGCGATATAACGCTGTTTAACCTTGTTAATATAAAAGCTGTTTGAGCGGTTGAGACGCTGCGATTACCCTCAGCAATGTAATAAACACACGATACCTTGCTAAGGCTCCAAAACCTTTACTAACAAGCTTTTAGTTATATCAAAAGGGGAAACACAGTTAACATTTCATACACTACAGGCTAACATTAAAATCTAACAGAATAACTACACATGAATATATAATAGCGACACAATCGCAAACACAAATACATAGACTAAGAATGAATGGCTAACATTACACGGGTAACAAAGTGGCCACAGAGAAACATACCATACGGGGAACACTCGCTAGCGCAACCGGATCCAGTCCTCGAATTGTCAGAGATAAATGTTGAAGAGAGAGAGTACTGGCCGGTCTGGGGACAGTGACCCTTATATACACAACATGCAGTGTACTACAAAGGGCCCTACAATCTTATTGTTCATTGGACACAGGAATGTCTCTCCGCATTATAACAAAAGGTCATAGGTGGATTTGAACAGGTGGGCTGTGACTATTACAAACTGCTCAGGTGGGAGGGAATCTCAGGATTCCCGCCGCATGGATAATGAACCGCAAATATAGTAAATGTCCAGAAACTACTAATAGGCATAACTATACGCAGGAGCGATTAATCTTTACCTAACCAACACCGGATTGTTACTAATAAAATACTCTTCGGTTAGGTACCAGACACCACTGCTCAACCTTTGTCAGACCCTTTGTATCATGTAAAGAGGGATTCCCAAGTCCATGAACCAGTTACATCAAACAAACTTACAGTTATTATTAAGGGGAACATTACCTATAAAACTTACTATATGGATTTATTATGTAACGATTGAGTTGCCCGCTAGACGCACGCAAACTCTACCGTAAATGCACATACCATGCGCTCGAGCGCACGCCCGTGGAGGCGCCGTCACGCAACTGCGAATATGCGCACGGACGGGAGAGAAGGTGTACGTGCAGCGGGCAAGCGCATGAGGTGAATATATGGCAACGTGTAGCATGATATTTTTCCGACTTTGACACAGCCTAATCCTACCCCTCCCCTAACCTTCCGCAGTTTTATTCAAACCTCCCCTTCCCAGAGCCTAACCCTAACCATCACCCTAGTACCTAACCCTAATCTCTCCTCCCGCAGCATAACCCTAACCTTTCCTGGCATACTTGCGTTTGGTAAAGGGGGGAGAGAGAGAGAGAGAGAAAGGGGGGTGAGAGAATGGGTGGTAGAGAAAGATGTAAAGGTAGGTGAGAGAGTGGGAGATATAGGAAGAGAGAGAGAGTGGAGAGAGAAAAATAAAAGGGGGTGAGAGAGAGGGGTAGAGAGAGAAATGTGGGAAAGAGAAGAAGAAGATAAAGTGGGTGAAAGAGAAGGGAGAGAGAAAGAAAGGGAAGAGAGAGAGAAAGGAGAGGGAGTGAGAAAGGGGGGATAGAGAAAGATAAAGCGGGTTAGAGAGGGAAAGAGAGAGAAAGGGTAAGAGAAAGAGGTGAGAGAGAGGAGGCGAGACAAAGGGGGAAGAGAGTAAGAAAGGGAGAAATGAAGGAGAAAAAGAGAAGAGGGAGAGAATGGGAACAGAGAAGGGGAAGACAGAGAAAGATACAGAAGGGATAGATAGGTGGTAGACAGAGGGCGGGATGTATTAAAATACATTGCCGCCCCTCGCATCAATGCAACATATGCAATTAACATCACAGTGCGGTGACAGAGGCCCCTATGATGCCTGTCAGAAGGTGTGCGGGGGGGGTCTCTGTGGGTCCGTCACGTCCCAGCCCCGGGAGGTGATGTGTGCTGGGAGTCCCTGGGTGGGGGATTGTGGAGCACAGCTGCCTGGACACAGGTGAGGGGGATGTGGCGCTGGGTGCAGCTCTGAGCGGCAGGTGCGAAAGAAGCCCTTAGGCTTCTATAGGATATCACCATAAAAAGATGGCGATAGCCTCAGCGGCGAAAAACTGGAGGCCGTGTCTTAGTACATATGAAAATGTGGTAAATCCCCCTGAAAACGGGGGTTTTACTGCATTTTCCCTTTAATACATCTTGCCCAGAGAGAGTGAAGAAGAGAATGGAAGAAAGTGAAAGGGGAAGAGAGAGGGAGAGAGATGGGCGATCAAGAGGAGAGAAAGAGAAGGTGGAAGAAACGGACAGAGAAGAGGGAAGAAACAGAGAGAGAAGTGGGAGACAGACAGAAGGGGAGACACCGAGAGCGGGGTGGGGGGTAGAGAGAGAGAAGAGAGGAAATACAGAGAGAGACAGAAGGGTTGAGACAGAGAGAAAGTGAAAGGGGAGATAGAGAGAAAAAAGGTAAGAGAAAGGGGAAGACAGATAGAGATAGAGTGAAGGGGGTGACAGAGAGGGGGTAGAGAGAGAGAAAGGGGTAATAGGGGGAGAGAGAAAGGGGAGAGAAGGGGGAGACAGTGAGAGAGGGGGAGGGGTGAGAGGAGAGATGAGATATAAAGGAGGAAGAGAGAGTCAAAGGTGAGAGAGAAGTGGGGAGACAGACAGAGAAAGGGGAGGCAGTGATGGAAAAGGGGGGGTGAAACCAAGGACGAGAGAGAGAGAAGGGGGAGAATAGTGAGAGTGAAAGAGGGGGGAAATAGGGAGCGGGGGAGAGGAGGGAGAGTGAGAGAAAAAGCGGGAGAGAGGGGGAGGAAAGACGAGGGGAAGTGTCTGGAATGCCTCCTTCTGTTTTGTTTCACTTTCAGCCCGCGGCCCCGTTGGAGTGTATGTGGGCACTAGGTGGGGTGGTGGGGGGTTAGGGAGTGAGTAGATGGGGCTGTGGACGGTCACTGATGGTGACAGAAAACATTTTTTTCTGCAGCGGGGTACACTGGGTTTCTACGGGGATAACATTGGGATGTAGAGTTGGATCTTGATCCAAGGCACCAACAGGCTAAAATCTTTGACTGTTCCCAGGATGCTTAGCGCCGCCTCCTCTATAACCCTGCCTCCGTGCACAGGAGCTCAGTTTGTAAGTTGGTGCCTGCAGTGCAGGCAGCTAACAGGGAGGGCTGCGCTGAGCAGCCCTGAAAAGAGCTTTTATGAAGACAGAAGACTTCAAGGGCCGCAGCATAGGCGCTTAAAAGTGCTATATGTCATTTTGACATATCATGCTGCGGCTTCCTCACCTCCCCCAGCGGCGCTGTATACTCCCGCACCCTGGTTGCCGGGTACTTACAGCGGAGGGCTTCGGTTCTTCGCCTAGGGCACACACACCTACCGCTGCTCTCCAGATCGCATGGCCGCATTCAGGGAGTAGGTAAGAGGGTCCCCAAGGCGGGACCCGCTGGAAATCACGATCCGGGGCGGTCTTTAGAAGATGGGCCGCGCACGCTGACGTGGATACTGTGGCCGCACATGGATCCCACTCAGGGCCGGTTGGAGCGCTTGCAGCGCCCCAGGCAGGCAATGGGGGCATGGCTTCATACAGGGGGCATGGTCAGTTACGCCCCCTGTACACTATGAGCGCCGCTGAAATGATGTGCGGTGCGCGATGACGTCATCGCGCACCGTACAGCAAGGTCCTTTCCACAAAGGGAAACTAGACGCTATGCGTCTAGTTCCCTTCGTGGAGAGGACCTTTGCTGTGCAGTGCGCGATGACGTCATCGCACACCGCACAGTAAAGGTCCTCTCCATGAAGGGAAACTAGACGCTACGCGTCTAGTTCCCTTCATAGCGGGGGGCAGCGGGACAGACCGGGCAGCGGGGGGGCACAGCAGCAGCGGATCTTGCCGTGGTGCGGCGCCCTCCGGAAGGCGGCGCCCTGGGCAAAAGTCCTGCTTACCCGTGGCAAGATCCGCTACTGATCCCACTAGACCACCAGGGCAAGGGCACAGGTCTGATTCACTAAAAATCCATTTTACTAAGGCCCGCAGTACCCGGTGGTGAAGTCCAGCAAGGGGATAAGGCTCTCACCTGTAGCTTCTCCCCCAGCCCCAGGCGCCATTTACTGCTAATGTTCCCACCTGGAGCTGCTTCTCTCTGCCTCCCTCACACCCTGTCAGCGTTTGGGCGCCATTACACACATGCTGAGCTGACTTTGGAACTGCTGGGCACTGTCTCTTCTGTAAAGCCGCCTGCATCATCTGCGCTGTGCATTTACAGGACACTTAAGTATTCTACATGTCTTTAGACAGTGTTAGTTAAGAACAAGTGCATACAGTCAGGGTTATTTAGTACAAGTACCCTGTGATATACATCCAGTCTTTACTGTGCATTGTTATATCTCTATTTCTATATATCTTTACTTAGTAGTGCAGTTACTTAGTATTGCTAGTTCAGTGCAGTTTTATTGTTAATTGTGATCATTTCTGCATTGTACATATGACTGTGTGTGTGCTAATAGCTGCTGTGTGATTTCCATTCCGTGTATCTCACATATATTGCTATCCCTATATTCTGTACCCTGAAGGGGGCTATGTGCATCAGGGTTCTCATATAATATAATGTTTCACAGGATATACTATTTTGGTATTATTCTCTGTGTATTACAGTCACCATATACCTCTTAAATCCTCCGTGTGTGCTCTGAGTTCAGTTACACTATACAAGGGGATTTTTGCCAGTTACCTTGTCTGTTTATATTGTACTATTTTGCCCTACGGTTACGCTTTCATATAATGTCAGCTAAACAGGGTGATAATTCTATGGCTGACCCTGCGTCCTGCAGTGCTAATGCTATAGATGTCTCTGAGGAAAATATTGCAGCTGAGAGTTCAGGTACTGGGGGTTTTATACCCCTCAGTCAGTCTACTTCAACGGGGGCAGATTACATTCTCTAATTTACTGACTACGCTAGTTACCAGACTTGTGCCCCCTATAGGACCTCTAGTGCCATTACAGCCACATATTGTCCCGGCTGTTAATGTGTCATGGGCGGATACTCTGTCCTCTTAGTTACAGCAGTTAAATCAGTCTTTGGCTAAACAAAATCCTAACCCTCGCCCGCCTAAGACCAAGGGGTCTTCTAAGCAGGCCATTACTTCCTCACAATCCACTCATGTTTCAGACACTTCATCTGATGAAGATGGCGCATATACTGACCCCTCAGACACTGATGCAGATGCTTCTGACGGGGAGTCAACGACACAGGTGGATGTTCCTGACCTCTTGGAGGCTATCAGGCTGATTCTTCAAATTGATGATGACGAAGAACCCCCAGCTACCTATAAGAAACCAGATAAGTTCAAGCGTCTGTTATGAACCACAAGCATTCCTGTTCACTTTCTGTTCATGTATTCTATGTTATAGTTCTGTTGCAGGCCAGGATTTCCATTGTATTGGTTTAGAAGACTCTTTTTGGCCTCCGGTGGTGAGTCTGTGTTACTGCAGCCTGTTTCTATGTGTTTAGTCTCACCTGTTAGATATTTGATCATTATGTGGTGAGTCTCTGTACTGCAGTCTGGCTCTTGTCTGTGTACATCACCTGCCTGTATTTTGGCTTTCTCTAACGTCCTAAGTGGATGCTGGGGACTCCGTAAGGACCATGGGGAATAGCGGCTCCGCAGGAGACTGGGCACATCTAAAGAAAGCTTTAGGACTATCTGGTGTGCACTGGCTCCTCCCCCTATGACCCTCCTCCAAGCCTCAGTTAGATCTCTGTGCCCGAACGAGAAGGGTGCACACTAGGGGCTCTCCTGAGCTTCTTAGTGAAAGTTTTAGATTAGGTTTTTTATTTTCAGTGAGACCTGCTGGCAACAGGCTCACTGCATCGAGGGACTAAGGGGAGAAGAAGCGAACTCACCTGCGTGCAGAGTGGATTGGGCTTCTTAGGCTACTGGACATTAGCTCCAGAGGGACGATCACAGGCCCAGCTTGGATGGGTCCCAGAGCCGCGCCGCCGGCCCCCTTACAGAGCCAGAAGGCAGAAGAGGTCCGGAAAATCGGCGGCAGAAGACGTCCTGTCTTCAACAAGGTAGCGCACAGCACTGCAGCTGTGCGCCATTGCTCTCAGCACACTTCACACTTCGGTCACTGAGGGTGCAGGGCGCTGGGGGGGGGGCGCCCTGAGACGCAATAAAAACACCTTGGATGGCAAAAAATGCATCACATATAGCTCCTGGGCTATATGGATGCATTTAACCCCTGCCAGAATCCATAAAAAAGCAGGAGAAAAGTCCGCGAAAAAGGGGCGGAGCCTATCTCCTCAGCACACTGGCGCCATTTTCCCTCACAGCTCCGTTGGAGGGAAGCTCCCCTGGCTCTCCCCTGCAGTCACTACACTACAGAAAGGGTTAAAAAAGAGAGGGGGGCACTAATTAGGCGCAGTATTAACTATACAGCAGCTATAAGGGGAAAAACACTTATATAAGGTTATCCCTGTATTTATATAGCGCTCTGGTGTGTGCTGGCAAACTCTCCCTCTGTCTCCCCAAAGGGCTAGTGGGGTCCTGTCCTCTATCAGAGCATTCCCTGTGTGTGTGCTGTATGTCGGTACTTTTGTGTCGACAGGTATGAGGAGAAAAATGATGTGGAGACGGAGCAGATTGCCTGTAATAGTGATGTCAACCCCTAGGGGGTCGACACCTGAGTGGATGAACTGTTGGAAGGAATTACGTGACAGTGTCAGCTCTGTATAAAAGACAGTGGTTGACATGAGACAGCCGGCTACTCAGCTTGTGCCTGTCCAGACGTCTCATAGGCCGTCAGGGGCTCTAAAGCTCCCGTTACCTCAGATGGCAGATATAGACGCCGACACGGATACTGACTCCAGTGTCGACGGTGAAGAGACGAATGTGACTTCCAGTAGGGCCACACGTTACATGATTGAGGCAATGAAAAATGTTTTACACATTTCTGATAATACGAGTACCACCAAAAAAAGGGGTATTATGTTCGGTGAGGAAAAACTACCTGTAGTTTTCCTGAATCTGAGAAATTAAATGAGGTGTGTGATGATGCGTGGGTTTCCCCCGATAACAACTGATAATTTCTAAAATGTTATTGGCATTATATCCTTTCCCGCCAGAGGTTAGGGTGCGTTGGGAAACACCCCCTAGGGTGGATAAAGAGCTCACACGCTTGTAAGGGCTCTACCTTCGCCTGAGATGGCCGCCCTTAAGGATCCTGCTGATAGAAAGCAGGAGGGTATCCTAAAAGGTATTTACACACATACTGGTGTTCTACTGCGACCAGCAATCGCCTCAGCCTGGATGTGCAGTGCTGGGTTGGCGTGGTCGGATTCCCTGACTGAAAATATTGATACCCTAGATAGGGACAGTATATTTTTGCCTATAGAGCATTTAAAAGATACATTTCTATATATGCGTGATGCACAGCGGAATATTTGCCGACTGGCATCAAGTCTAAGCGCGTTGTCCATTTCTACCAGTAGAGGGTTATGGACACGTCAGTGGTCAGGTGATGCGTATTCCAAACGGCATTTGGAAGTATTGCTTTATTAAGGGAGGAGTTATTTGGGGTCGGTCTTTCAGACCTGGTGGCCACGGCAACAGCTGGGAATTCCACGTTTGTACCCCAGGTCGCCTCTCAACATGAGAAGACGCCGTATTATCAGGCGCAGTCTTTTCGTGGACAAGGGGGCAAAAGGTTCCTCATTTCTGCCCCGTGACAGAGGGAGAGGAAAAAGGCTGCAGAAATCAGCCAGTTCCCAGGAACAGAAACCCTCTCCCGCCTCTGCCAAGCCCTCAGTATACGCTGGGGCTTTACAAGCAGAATCAGGCACGGTGGGGGGCCCGTCTCAATGAATTTCAGCGCGCAGTGGGCTCACTCGCAAGTAGACCCCTGGATCCTTCAGGTGATATCTCAGGGGTACAAATTAGAATTCGAGACGTCTCCCCCTCGCCGTTTCCTAAAGTCGGCTTTACCGATGTCACCTTCTGACAGGGAGACAGTTTTGGAAGCCATTCACAAGCTGTATTCCCAGCAGGTGATAATCAAGATACCCCTCCTGCAAGGAACGGGGTATTATTCCACACTGTTGTGGTACCGAAGCCGGACGGCTCGGTGAGACCGATTCTAAATCTAAAATCTTTGAACACTTACGTACAGAGGTTCAAATTCAAGATTGAGTCACTCAGAGCAGTGATTGCGAACCTGGAAGAAGGGGACTACATGATGTCTCGGGACATCAAGGATGCTTACCTTCATGTCAAAATTTACCCTTCTCACCAAGGGTACCTCAGGTTTATGGTACAGAACTGTCACTATCAGTTCAGACGCTGCCGTATGGATGGTACACGGCACCCCGGGTCTTTACCAAGGTAATGGCCGAAATGATGATATTCCTTCGAAGGAAGTGAATTTTAGTTATCCCTTACTTGGACAATTCCCTGATAAGGGTAAGATCCAGGGAACAGTTGGAGGTCGGTGTAGCACTATCTCAGGTAGTGTGGCGGCAGCACGATTGGATTCTCAATATTCCAAAATCGCACCTGGTTCCGACGACGTGTCTTCTGTTCCTAGGGATGATCCTGGACACAGTCCAGAAAAAGGTGTTTCTCCCGGAGAAGAAAGCCAGGGAGTTATCCGAGCTAGTCAGGAACATCCTAAAACCGAGCCAAGTCTCAGTGCATCAATGCACAAGGGTTCTGGGTAAAATGGTGGCTTCCTACGAAGCAATCCCATTCGGCAGATTCCACACAAGAACTTTCCAGTGGGACCTGCTGGACAAATGGTCCGGGTCGCATCTTCAGATGCATCAGCGGATAACCCTGTCACCAAGGACAAGGGTGTCCCTCCTGTGGTGGTTGCAGAGTGCTCATCTTCTAGAGGGCCGCAGATTAGGCATTCAGGACTGGGTCCGGGTGACCACGGATGCCAGCCTGCGAGGCTGGGGAGCAGTCACACGGGGAAGGAATATCCAGGGCTTATGGTCAAGCCTGGAGACATCACTTCACATAAATATCCTGAAGCTAAGGGACATTTACAATGCTCTAAGCTTAGCAAGACCTCTGCTTCAAGGTCAGCCGGTGTTGATCCAGTCGGACAACATCACGGCAGTCACCCACGTAAACAGACAGGGTGGCACAAGAAGCAGGAGGGCAATGGCAGAAGCTGCAAGGATTCTTCGCTGGGCGGAAAATCATGTGATAGCACTGTCAGCAGTATTCATTCCGGGAGTGGACAACTGGGAAGCAGACTTCCTCAGCACGACCTCCACCCGGGAGAGTGGGGACTTCACCCAGAAGTCTTCCACATGATTAAAAACTCGACAGGTATTGCGCCAGGTCCAGGGACCCTCAGGCAATAAGCTGTAGACGCTCTGGTTACACCGTGGGTGTAGACAAACAATTTGGAAGCTGCTCAATCATACCTGGAGATAATTATATATCAGGTGCTGGAAGGGGGAGGGGTCATAGACAGACAAACAAAGAGGAGGAAGGGGGGTGCAAATCCCCACCCCCAAATTCCCTTCCGCACACTGAAAATTACCTGTAACCATCCCTGAATCTATCTGGTAATAAAATTCAGAGAATTTGTCACAAATGTTTGCAAACACATGTTTAAGCTGCTGGCCACTTCACGGCTTCTCTGATACAGCAGTCCTAACTACTTAATAGCAGTGCCCACATTGGGCCATGTAATTTGTCACAGTACGCCTCATGATAAAGGTCAATACTAAAACATTTCCAGACAGAGAGCTAACTTACCAGGGAGCCACCCCCAGGATCTCCCATTGGCACTACAAGGAACAGCATGCCTTCCAAATGCTGCTCCCATTCAATGCCTCATGCTCACAAGCAGACAAACAATTTGGAAGCTGCTCAATCATACCTGGAGATAATTATATATCAGGTGCTGGAAGGGGGAGGGGTCATAGACAGACAAACAAAGAGGAGGAAGGGGGGTGCAAATCCCCACCCCCAAATTCCCTGGGCACTGCTATTAAGTAGTTAGGACTGCTGTATCAGAGAAGCCGTGAAGTGGCCAGCAGCTTAAACATGTGTTTGCAAACATTTGTGACAAATTCTCTGAATTTTATTACCAGATAGATTCAGGGATGGTTACAGGTAATTTTCAGTGTGCGGAAGGGAATTTGGGGGTGGGGATTTGCACCCCCCTTCCTCCTCTTTGTTTGTCTGTCTATGACCCCTCCCCCTTCCAGCACCTGATATATAATTATCTCCAGGTATGATTGAGCAGCTTCCAAATTGTTTGTCTGCTTGTGAGCATGAGGCATTGAATGGGAGCAGCATTTGGAAGGCATGCTGTTCCTTGTAGTGCCAATGGGAGATCCTGGGGGTGGCTCCCTGGTAAGTTAGCTCTCTGTCTGGAAATGTTTTAGTATTGACCTTTATCATGAGGCGTACTGTGACAAATTACATGGCCCAATGTGGGCACTGCTAGTAAGTAGTTAGGACTGCTGTATCAGAGAAGCCGTGAAGTGGCCAGCAGCTTAAACATGTGTTTGCAAACATTTGTGACAAATTCTCTGAATTTTATTACCAGATAGATTCAGGGATGGTTACAGGTAATTTTCAGTGTGCGGAAGGGAATTTGGGGGTGAGGATTTGCACCCCCCTTCCTCCTCTTTGTTACACCGTGGGTGTACCAGTCAGGGTATGTGTTCCCTCCTCTGCCTCTCATACCCAAGGTACTGAGATTGATAAGATGGAGAGGAGTAAGCACTATATTCGTGGTTCCGGATTGGCCAAGAAGGACTTGGTAACCGGAACTTCAAGAGATGCTCACGGAGGATCCGTGGCCTCTACCTCTAAGAAGGGACCTGCTCCAGCAAGGACCCTGTTGTTCCAAGACTTACCGCGGCTGCGTTTGACGGCATTGCGGTTGAACGCCGGATCCTGAAGGAAAAAAGGCATTCCGGATGAAGTCATCCCTATCCTGATCAAAGCCAGGAAGGATGTAACCGCAAAAACATTATCACCGCAATTGGCGAAAATATGTTGCGTGGTGCGAGGCCAGTAAGGCCCGACGGAGGAAATTCAACTGGGTCGATTCCTACATTTCCTGCAGACAGGAGTGTCTATGGGCCTGAAATTGGGGTCCATTAAGGTTCAAATTTCGGCCCTGTCAATTTTCTTCCAAAAAGAACTAGCTTCAGTCCCTGAAGTTCAGACGTTTGTAAAAGGGGTACTGCATATACAGCCTCCTTTTGTGCCTCCAGTGGCACTTTGGGATCTCAATGTAGTTTTGGGTTCCAAAAGTCACATTGGTTTGAACCACTTAAATCTGTGGAGTTAAAATATCTCACATGGAAAGTGGTCATGCTGTTGGCCCTGGCCTGGGCCAGGCGCGTGTCAGAATTGGCGGCTTTATCCTGAAAAAGCCCTTATCTGATTTTCCATTCGGACAGGGCGGAATTGAGGACTCGTCCTCAGTTTCTCCCCAAGGTGGTTTCAGCGTTTCACCTGAACCAACCTATTGGTGGTGCCTGCGGCTACTAGGGACTTGGAGGCCTCCAAGTTGCTAGACGTTGTCAGTGCCCTGAAAATATATGTTTCCAGGACGGCCGGAGTCAGGAAATCTGACTCGCTGTTTATCCTGTATGCACCCAACAAGCTGGGTGCTCCTGCTTCTAAGCAGACTATTGCTCGTTGGATTTGTAGTACAATTCAGCTTGCACATTCTGTGGCAGGCCTGCCACAGCCAAAAATCTGTAAATGCCCACTCCACAAGGAAGGTGGGCTCATCTTGGGCGGCTGCCCGAGGGGTCTCGGCTTTACAACTTTGCCGAGCAGCTACTTGGTCAGGAGCAAATACGTTTGTAAAATTCTACAAAATTGATATCCTGGCTGAGGAGGACCTGGAGTTCTCTCATTTGGTGCTGCAGAGTCATCCGCACTCTCCCGCCCGTTTGGGAGCTTTGGTATAATCCCCATGGTCCTTACGGAGTCCCCAGCATCCACTTAGGACGTTAGAGAAAATAAGAATTTACTTACCGATAATTCTATTTCTCATAGTCCGTAGTGGATGCTGGGCGCCCATCCCAAGTGCGGATTGTCTGCAATACTTGTACATAGTTATTGTTACAAAAATCGGGTTATTATTGTTGTGAGCCATCTTTCAGAGGCTCCTCTGTTATCATGCTGTTAACTGGGTTCAGATCACAGGTTATACGGTGTGATTGGTGTGGCTGGTATGAGTCTTACCCGGGATTCAAAATCCTTCCTTATTGTGTACGCTCGTCCGGGCACAGTATCCTAACTGAGGCTTGGAG
The DNA here is from genome assembly GCF_028390025.1 of Pseudophryne corroboree. NCBI lineage: Eukaryota > Metazoa > Chordata > Amphibia > Anura > Myobatrachidae > Pseudophryne > Pseudophryne corroboree. The sequence continues at coordinate 163,174,907 of NC_086447.1, read as the reverse complement.
GAGGGTCATAGGGGGAGGAGCCAGTGCACACCAGATAGTCCTAAAGCTTTCTTTAGATGTGCCCAGTCTCCTGTGGAGCCGCTATTCCCCATGGTCCTTACGGAGTCCCCAGCATCCACTACGGACTATGAGAAATAGAATTATCGGTAAGTAAATTCTTATTATTACAGTGTGCCTGGCCTCCAGCCATCCTGATTGGGGCTTGTTCCCTTATTACCCAGCTAGCTCTGCTGTTCTGAGTTGGTGATAGACGTTCTGTTAATATACCTGTATGTTCCTGTGGAGTTTGTATCCAGTGTCCGGAGTATTCCAGATTGCAGCCAGTGTGTTCCTGAGTCCTGTGTCACGGTGTCTGGAGCTTGGTCCTGGGAATCTGTTCCAGCCTTCTGGTCCAGTGATCCTGAACCTTCAGCCCTAGGGTCCTGTTCCTTCAGCGTGTACCTTTACTGTTTGGCTGAAGTTTTATGTTCTTTATTTGTGTTTGCTTTGGTGTTTTTCTGCGGAGGTTTCCACTTTACGCTGTCCTCGACGGGATACGACAGGTGTCGTGTTTGGCGTCAGGACAGCATCGCCTTTGTTACGGTTTGTCTTGGCCGTGCCGCACATGCTTTTGTTACTGTTTGTTTTGGCGACCGCGCCGCACATACCTTAGTGGTAGTTTTCACTGCAGTAGCCTTCCCCTACCTCCTGTGTTTCCATTTAGTTAGAGGTTCCCCTTGTTCTCGCCACATCTCGGTTTACGCCTTGTCTCAGACTAAGACCGGGGGGCATGGGAGTTGGGCAGACCTAATCCGCCCTTCAAACGCAGCTGCCGTTGGCCCAAGCAAACATAGTCTCGCAGGTGTAGACTGACCACGTAGGCGAGACAATGGAGTCAGTTCTGTAGGGGTTGCTGCTGAACTCCTGTTCCTACCACAGCATCACGTTCCTGTACTTGGGGCTCATCTGTCCAGTCTCTAGAGTACCAAGTACAGGGAATGTAACAGCATCAGAAGGTAACTAAATTAGTTCTGCCCCATTCTGACCATTTAGTTTATAATACGTCAGGAATCCTGGGAGTATCCAGGACAGAAATTCTCCCTGTCTAAAAGGATGCTAGTTCATTATCCCCTTGCTGCAGAGTTAAGTAAAAATTGGGAAACGCCACCGCCGGTGGACTCACAAGTCGCGTGTCTGGTGGTCTCATCTGCTCTGCCTGTCACTACCGTCACCTCCCTGAAGGAACCGACGGATAAGCGTGTGGAGTGTTGCTTGAAATCTATTTACTCTCTTGCTAAAGCTGTGCATAGGCCTACTATTGCGGCCTCGTGGGATGCTAAAGCCATAGAGGTCTGGATTCAGGAAGTTGAAGCGGAACTACCGTCTAATTTTCCTGATAATGCTAGACAGTGTCTTTCATATATTGTTACAGCCTCTCATTATATTCAGCAGGCGGCATCTGATGCTGGTGTCCTGGCAGCCAAAGCATCTACTACGTATATTCTGGCTCCCCGGATCCTCTGGTTGCGGTCCTGGTCCGTAGATCTGGACTCTAAAAAGACCTTGGAGGTGATCCCTTTTAAGGGAAACATTCTTTTTGGGGACGACTTCAATAAGATGGTTGCTGATTTAGCATCTGCTAAGACTACATGTCTACCTAGTACTACTACATCGGCTCCGAAGGCTAAGAGTACTTCCCTTCGTTCCTTTCGACCTCCAGGTAAAGCAAAGGATCAGGCGTACCTGAAACAGGCTCGCGCTTCCAAATCCACTAAGCCCAAACCGAAACGTGCCTGGGCTGCCTGTCCGCCTGCTTCCAAAACAGACAAGCCTGCTGCATGACAGGGTGGGCCTCCCCCTAGGGGATCCCAGGGTGGGTGGCCGACTTCTACGGTTTGCTCAGGTATGGTTACAGACCACTTCAGATGCCTGGGTAAGGAAAGTCGTCGCTCACGAATAAGCCATCTCTTTCAAGGAACGTCCCCCTTGCCAGTTTTGCTCAACAAACATCCCTTCGGATTCGGTAAAAGCAAAAACTCTCCATCTGGTGGTGCAATCCCTCCTGGACACAGGAGTGATAGTGCCGGTGCCTCTGACTCAGAGAGGCAGGGGGTACTATTAAACGCTGTTGCTAGTTCCGAAACCGAATGGATCTTCCTGGCCCATTCTCAACCTCAAGTCTTTGTGAAAGTTTCTAAATTCTGTATGGAAACTCTTTGTTCTTTTGTTCTGGCTTTGGACACCAAGGACTATTTGGTATCCCTGGACATACAGGATGCTTAACTGCATATACCTATTACAGTCTCGCATCAGCAATACCTGTGGTTTGCTATTGACAACCTCCATTTTCAATTCCAGGCCTTACCTTTTGGCCTGACCATGGCTCCAAGGATTTTCACCAAGGTCATGGCGGTCATGACTGCTCTACTCCGCCGTCAGGGTATCAGGATCCTGCCGTATCTGGATGACTTGTTGATCCTGGCGAACTCTCCAGAGGTTCTCCTCTGTCATCTGGAACTGACGGTCCAATTCCTACAAGCCCACGGGTGGCTCATCAACTGGAAGAAATCTTCCCTGGTCCCTACTCAGAACATGGTGCACCTGGGAGCACTGTTGGACACCCACAACCAGCAGTTGTTTTTGTCTCCAGAGAAGGTCCTAAAACTTAAGGACAAGATAAGATGCTTCCTTTCTCGCCCATGTGTGTCAATACACTCGGCGATGCAAGTACTAGGCCTCATGGTGTCGGCTTTTGACATGGTGGAGTACACTCAATTTAATTCCCGCCCTCTGCAGAAGTTCATACTCTCCAAGTGGGACGGCCTATCTCACCGGATCAGGACTCGCATGATCTCCTTGACTCCGGAGGTCCGCCTGTCACTGACCTGGTGGCTACAGGACCAGCAACTGAGCAGGGGTCGTCCCTTCTGGATCTCAAACTGGGTCCTTCTGATGACGGATGCCAGTCTGCGGGGCTGGGGCGCGGTGTTGGAGCAACACTCTCTTCAGGGTCGGTGGACCAGAGAGGAATCTCTCCTCCCGATAAACATTCTGGAATTGCGGGCAGTGTTCAATGCGTTGACACTAGCCCTGCCTCTGGTACAAAACAGGCCTGTTCAAGTACAGTCAGACAACGCCACCACGTGGCGTACATAAATCATCAGGGCGGCACTCGAAGCTGCATGGCAATGATGGAAGTATCAAAAATCCTTCTTTGGGCGGAACGCCATCTGCCAGCCATATCGGCAGTGTTCATTCCGGGAGTCCTCAACTGGGAAGCGGACTTCCTCAGTCGTCAGGACATACACACCGGAGAGTGGAGTCTTCATCCGGAAGTCTTTCAACTCATAGTGGACAAGTGGGGCCTACCAGATGTAGACCTGATGGCGTCTTGACACAATCACAAGGTTCCTGTCTTCGGAGCAAGGACAAGGGTTCCTCAAGCAGTATTCGTGGACGCACTGGCAATTCCATGGAATTTTCGGCTGCCGTACGTGATCCCTCCGGTGTCACTTCTGCTCAGGATAAGAAGGAGGAATACTGCTTCTAATTGCTCCAGCGTTGCCCAGATGGCATTGGTTCTCAGAACTGCAGGGTCTCTCAATAGTGTCCTCTTCTACTTCCGCAGCGCCTAGACCTCCTCAGGGTGTTTTACGAATTCAACCTCCTTATTTCCCACCTGTGGCTCCTTGGGATCTGTCTGTTGTTCTGGACCTCTTACAAGAGTCTCCGTTTGAACCTCTTGAGTCTGTGGACCTTAAGTGGCTTTCACTTAAGGTCTTGTTTCTGCTGGCTATTGCCTCTGCTAGATGGGTTTCAGACTTGGGTGCCTTGTCCTGTCGGTCCCCCTTACTGATTTTTCACCATGACCGTGCGGTTTTTAGAACTCGCCCTGGTTATCTGCCTAAGGTGGTGTCATCTTTCCACCTTAACCAAGAGATTGTGGTTCTGGCCTTTACCTATCCAGGTTTATCCTAAAAAGAGCGGCCTTTGAATGTGGTACGGGCTCTCCATATTTATGTGAAGAGGACAGCTTCTCTAAGGAGATTTGATTCCCTCTTTGTCCTTTTTGGTTTTCACAAACGTGGCTGGCCTGCTAACATGCAGACCTTGGCCAGATGGATTAGAATGGTGATTGCACATGCTTATGTACAGGCTGGCCTTCCAGCTCCTGCTACCATTAAAACCCATTCTACTCGGTTTGTTGGACCTTCTTGAGCGCTCCGCGGTGGTGCAACCCTTGAACAATTGTGCAAGGCGGCTACGTGGTCCTCAGTGAACACGTTCATAAGGTTCTATGCCTTCGATACGTCCGCCTCCCAGTATGCCTCCTTTGGATGCTGGGTTCTTCTGCCCGCTACAGTGCGTCCCCTCCCATAAGGAACTGCTTTAGGACATCCCCGATGTTATCCCCGTGGAACCCCAGTGTACCCCACTGCAGATAAGGAGATTTATGTTAAGAACTTACCTTTGTTAAATCTTTCTGCGAGGTACGCTGGGTTCCACAGGGGGCCCACCCTGACGCACTTAGCTTCTTTGGGTTTGTATGGCATTAGCCGCTGATACCTTCTCCTGTCGTGAGAATGTAGTGTATGTGGCTACTAACGGTTGTCATCTCTTTTACCTGCATTGGACTGGTTAACAAAACTGAGCTCTGGTGCACGGAGGTGGGGTTATAGAGGAGGCGGCGCTAAGCATTCTGGGTACAGTCAAAGCTTTGAGCCTGTTGGTGCCTCGGATCAAGATCCAACTACACCCCCGATATTATCCCTGTGGAACCCAGTGTACCTCGCAGAAAGAGATTTAACAAAAGTAAGTTCTTACCATAAATCTCCTTTTTTCTTGCCACCAATGTCTGAGCACTGTCTGGGCCTATTTTCTATGGCGGCCTAAAGCTGCAGCTCCACCCGCCCCTTTGTTATTCCGTCACTGCCTAGGTGCAAACATGAGATTTAGTTGTGCAAGATGAGATGATTCTAAATAAATAAATGGGTAGAGAGGGCACTCGTCCTGGGCTATTCTGTGCATTGTGGGATGGTGCACAATGCATTTCTCCATGAAAAGCGCTTAATTTTATTGCAGCTCTGATGTGGGTTAGATTGGGCCTCATCCTATTATTTTAATGTTTGGCATTTTATTTATTGCACTTCTGTGGATAATCTTTAAAAGCACAATCTTTAAAAGAGTAGGTAAGTATGCACTGCTATATAAAATGGAAGTGGCACATTCAGTTTACTAATACCCCTCAGGTACTTGAAAGGGAGAGGTTAATTCTAAACAAGAATAATACACAAAACTGGTTTCCCCAGCACACCAAGGGGTATTGACAATAATATCTGAACACTGTATGGTAGATAATTCAGAGATATTAGTTACGTATATTTGCAAAGATATGGTTATGCCTCTAGGCCAGCGTCTCTGATACTAGAGGTCCCTAACACTGCATTATAACAGTACCCAATCTGGGCCATATAATGTTCTACTGTAAGGCCACATGATAATAGCACTTACAAAGATATAACTAAATTGAGAGCCAGGTTACCTGGAGTCACCCCTAGGTCCCCCAAATGGCACTACAAGAACCAGCATGCTCTCCAAATGCTGGCCCCATTTGTACCTCTCAGAACTACAATATAACATGGATGCTGCTCAGTCAGTTTAGTAATACCCCTTAGGTGCCTGAAAGGGAAGTGTTGTTCTAAGCAAGAAAAATACACAAAACAGGTTTCCCCAGCACATCAAGGGGTATTGGCAATAATATCTGAACACTGTATGGTAGATAATTCAGAGATATTAGTTACGTATATTTGCAAAGATATGGTTATGCCTCTAGGCCAGCGTCTCTGATACTGGAGGTCCCTAACACTGCATTATAACAGTACCCAATTTGGGCCATATAATGTTCTACTATAAGGCCACATGATAATAGCACTTACAAAGATATAACTAAATTGAGCGCCAGGTTACCTGGAGTCACCCCTAGGTCCTCCAAATGGCACTACAAGGACCAGCCTGCTCTCCAAATGCTGGCCCCATTTGTGCCTCTCAGAACTACAATATAACATGGAAGCTGCTCAATCAGTTTAGTAATACCCCTTAGGTGCCTGAAAGGGAAGGGTTGTTCTAAGCCAGGTTTTCCCAGCACACCAAGGGGTATTAGCAATATGATTTCAACACTACATGGTGGTAAATTATTCAGAGATCTTGGTAACATATATTTGCAAAGATATGGTTAAGCCTCCAGGCCAACGTCAAGGCTTCTCTGATACTGGAGGTTCCTGACAGTGCATGTATGCACTGCAGGCAGCAAGGTGATATGCTGATGGAGCAGCGAGGTAAAATACACTGCTGAGGTGCTGCAGGAGCATGTAAGAGGCACTGTTGATGTGAGGCTGGAGCAGAGTAGCAGCCAGATGGCCAAGCTGCAGGTGGGGGGTACGATTTCCTCATAATCCTTGCAATAGCTCAGGTGGAATTTGGTCCCCGTATCTATGTATGCACTGGTAGGAGCAGTACATGCTCAGGCATATAAATATTACAAATGCTACCCCGGCAATCAGGAGCCACTTCACCAATCCAGACACAAATTTCTGGACAAATCCACGTGTCTGACTCTGCTCCTGGGGTTGTACCTCATTCTGCTCCTCAGGGTGTTTCTCATTCTGCTCCTGGTGGTGTTCCTTATTCTGCTCCTGGGTGCGTACCTCATTCTGCTCCTGGTGGCGCCCATGATGATGATCTTGATAGCGCCCATGATGTCGCTCCGGATGGCACCCATGATGATGCTCTGGGTGCCGCACATAATGCCGTTGTTGATGGTGCTTATCCTGGGGATGTACTTTATGCCTCTCCATGAGATCTTCCTTGGCAGTATCGACAATAGAGGCTTGTCGCCACCCAGCTGGGAGAGGCCTGGCGTACAGCTCCCCAGGAATCAGGAGGCAAATAAATAAAATAATAAAAGAGGAACTCATGTTCCTTTGCAGACTCAAGTTCTAGTGAACAATAAGTCGCAGAAAAGAAGTCTTTGAGTATAAACTCGCAGATAAATAAACGCTGCTGCACTGACCGAAGTACTGTGAGCAATGACTGGCAGTGGAGCAGTGACATGGTTATATTGCTGTCCCAGTGCCTGTGATGTCACTAACGCATCACAAACACATGTGATGTCACTAACGCATTACAATCACCTTACAGACATTAACTATAGCTGTGCCAGGGAGCTATCCCTGACTGACTGGCTGGAGTCTGTAGGCCAGTATAGCTGCTGTATAAATTGAGAAGGATGCAGAGAACCTGGTTATTAATGAATGCTTTATTTTTTTGTATTTTAAAGATTTATATAAACATGAGTTTGATAAGACTAAGCAGTCTATAATAAACTTTATCAGCAGCAGAGAAGTTAAGGTGCCCACACACTAGGACGATATCATGATATGACGCATCGGGCTGACGTGGACCACATTCTGTGTAGTCCACTTAAAATTGCGATCAGAGGCGCGCTCCCGGGGGTCGTAAGCAGGGTTTTCAGATCTTACCTGCAGCAGGTAAGATCTGGCCCTGTCGCTTGCGATGATGTGCTTTAATGTTAGATCGCATGCGATCTAACTTTAGCAATTCGTGAGTGAGGTGACCTGGACTAACAATATCCTGAGACCAAGAGCTGCTGGCGGGGAGTTTAAGGAGTATTGCGTGCAACGGACTGAATGAGATACCTCTTCCTAGTGTATGGGCTCCTTTACATGGCCAAATAAACCAAATATTGGTGGCAGGTGTACAGAGGTTTTACTCATAATCAGTGTAAAATTTTATCGCTATTAGCTGCTGTATCATATATATATGATTAATACAGTTTTAGGGCTCTGAGGCGGATTAAAAGAATGTAAACATGAAGGACTTGTTATGTAGTGAGCAGGGACGTAACTAGAACTCCCTATAACAAAATTTTTAAGGGCCCCCCCAACCCAGGTCTCCACCAGAGTGGGTAAGGCATGAGTAGAGTGACAATGAAGTGGCCTGGTTAGTATGACAGTGTGAGTGGCTCCTGGTTAGTGTGATAGTGTGTATGGCCCCTGGTGAGTGTGACAATGTGTGAGTGGCCTGGCCAGTGTGTGACTCTTGGTCAGTGTGATAGTGTGTGAGTGGCCTGGTCAGTGTGACAGTGTGTATGGACCCTTGTGAGTGTGACAATGTGTGAGTGGCCTGGCCAGTGTGACAATGTGAGTGGCCCCTGGTCAGTGTGACAGTGTGTGAGGGTCCAGGTCATTGTGAGAGTGTGTGTGGCTCCAGAGCCGGTATGATGCATATGAGCTCCAGCAGCCATGACCTCAAATCCCCCCTCTACCCCAGCTGCTTACTGCAGACTGTAATATAGTTTATATGATGGATGGGCAGATGACCGTATGCAATAATATTTGAGTGGTTTTTTTTGCTATCACTGCCATTGGACATGATCATCAGTCATTGCTATCAACAGGCTGAAGCTTCAAGCTAATAAAATAATATTTATCTTACGTCCTAGTGGATGCTGGGGTCCACATCAGTACCATGGGGTATAGATTGGTCTCTTGGGAGCCATGGGCACTTTAAGAGTTTAATAGTGTGGGCTGGCTCCTCCCTCTATGCCCCTCCTACCAGACTCAGTTTAGAGAATGTGCCCGGTGAAGCCGGTCACAGCTAGGGAAACTCCTAGGCGTTTTTAGTTTTTTTTTATTTTATAAAAGAGTTAGGCACAGGGAGGCTTCTGGCAACAGCCTCCCTGCTTTGTGGGACTTAGGGGGGGGAGTAGGATCCAACCCTCTGAGGTTAATGGCCCCTATCTCTGCTGACAGGACACTGTCCTCCTGAGGGTGTCGATAGCAAGACCCCGAGGCGACCGCTCGCTCCCGCAGCACTGCCACCACCCCCGTAACAGAGTCATAAGACGCAGGTGGTGACTAGGGATCCGGTGAGAATGGCAGCATCAGGGTGGGAACGCAGCGGTACTATTGTGCGGCGCTGTGAGGGCCGCTCTGGGCCAGCACAATACCCTTACACTGGTCACAGAAGCTATCAGGGACACTGTACAGCTGCGAGCAAGCATTTCCTCAGGCCAGTATAATCTCTGGAAGTGCGGGGAGACTTGCCATTTTAGGGGGTGGAGCTGCTCAGAGCGGATCCAGCACTCACCAGCGCCATTTTCTCCCTCCAGTTCACAGCAACAGAGACGCTGACAGGGAGCGCTGACCCTCCACATAACTCCAGCTTTCCTGTGCGGTACCAGTGGGTTATAGAAGGGGGGAGAGTGTTTAGTCACATTATTGTACTGTGTAGTCTATTAAGGTTACTCAGTCAGCGCCAGGCTTTTATTCTATAACTGCTTACTGGGGCGCTGTGTGTGCTGGCTTCTGAACTCTGTCTCTCTCTGAAGGTACTTGCCAAACTGTGTCTGACATTTTCCTGCGTGCGTGTGTATGTTGTATATCTCACATTACTATGTCTAGGGACTCTGTATCTTGTTCTGCAGAGTATGTATCTTCTCCAGAAGAGTCTATTCCATGTACACAGGAATGCAATATACTGTCTCAACCTTCTGAATCCGGAGTCCAGTGGGTGGCTTCTGTTAAGGGAATGATATCCCAGATTTCATCTAGGATTGCTCATAATGAGACTGAAACACAGGTTTTGAAAAAATCTGTAGAGGTTTTGTCATATTCTGCTCCCAATACATCCTCAAAATCCCCTGGTATATGCCCAAAAAAGCATGCTCTTGACCAGATAATGCAAGTCAACACCTATACCAACTCTTGATAGGAAGATGGTGATGGAGATATATTGAGTGGGGGGTGGGATGGGGGGGGGGCATCCCATGCTAAGGGGGTGCAACTCATAATTGAGGCCATTCGGGATGTTTTACACATTGCGGACAAGGTACCTGAACAGGTAGAGGAGGCTTACTTTACAGACAATAAGAAAACCTCCCTTACCTTCTCTGCGTCCAAAGAATTAAACGCATTATATGAAAAATCCTGGGAAAACTCGGAGAAAAAATTCCAGATCCCAAAGAGAGTTCTTGTTGCTTTTCCTTTCCCTGAAGAGGATAAGAAAAAGTGGGAAAACCCCCCTATAGTAGACGCTTCTGTATTTAGATTGTCTAAAAAGGTGGTTTTACCTGTCCCTGGGTCTACTGCTTTGAAAGAATCGGCGGACCGCAAGATTGAGACTATGTTCAAATCCATATACACTGCTTCAGGCATGGCGCTAAGGCCCACTATTGCTTGTGCATGGATTTCTAAGGCCATAGTAAAGTGGTCAGGCACGTTACTAGAGGATTTAGATACTATGGATAGAAGTGACATTGAAACGTTTTTACGTCACATGCAGGATTCTGCAGGTTTCATGGTGGAGGCCATGAAGGACCTTGGTCATCTGAATGCATGGACATCTTCCATGGCTGTCTCGGCACGCAGGGGACTCTGGCTGCGCCAATGGTCTGCGGATGCGGAATCCAAGAAGAGTGTGGGGAACCTACCCTTCACAGGTCAGGCTCTGTTTGGGAAAGCTTTGGAAGCGTGGATTCCACGGCAATCGCGGGTAAGTCGACCTTTTTTCCCTCAGCCACTGTTTCCTCAAAATCCTCAGCATGACGGTGGACCTCCTTGCCTGGAGATCGGGCAGGTGGGAGCACGTCTGAGAAATTTCAGTCAGGTCTGCTTGTCATCAGGCCTGTACCCATGGGTACAAGATATTGTGTCCCAGGGGTACAGACTGGAGTTTCAAGATCTCCCACCTCACAGATTTTTCAAATCAGGCTTACCAGCTTTGCTGACAGAAAGGGCTATCCTACAGGAATCCATTCAAAAATTGGAAAAGACAAATGTCATTGTCCCAGTTCCACTTCATCTGGAAAACAAGGGTTACTACTCAAACCTCTTTGTGGTACCGAAACCGGACGGTTCGGTCATACCGATATTGAACATAACATCTTTAAACCTCTATTTGAGGGAATTAAAGTTCAAGATGGAGTCTTGAGAGCGGTGATCTCAGGTCTGGAGGAGGGGGAATTTCTGGTATCCCTGGATATCATGGATGCGTACCTCCACATTCCGATTTGGCCGCCTCACCAGGCTTATCTCAGATTTGCGCTGTTGGACTGTCACTATCAGTTCCATGCACTGCCATTTGGCCTATCCACGGCACCGAGGGTATTCACCAAGGTAATGGCAGAGATGATGCTACTCCTACACAAGCAGGGAGTGACCATAATTCCATATCTGGACAATCTGCTGATAAAAGCATCTTCCAGGGAGAAGTTGTTGCAGAACATTGCTCTCACAACTCGACTACTCCGGGATCATGGGTGGATCCTGAATCTTCTAAAGTCACATTTGGAGCCGATAGGGAGATTTTCTTTTCTATGGATGATCCTCAACACAGAAGTGCAGAGGGTGTTTCTACAGGTGGAAAAAGCGTTGGTGATGCAATCAATGGTCCGGGATGTCTTGAAGCCTGCCAGGGTATCGGTTCATCAGTGCATTCGTCTTCTGGGGAAGATGGTTGCCTCCTATGAGGCTCTACAGTATGGAAGATTTCATGCACGGTCCTTCCAACTGGATCTCCTAGACAAGTGATCGGGATCGAACCTGCACACGCACCAGAGGATACGTCCGTCGCCGAAAGCCAGGATTTCACTCCGATGGTGGCTACAAATGCCTCACCTTCTCGAGAGCTGCAGGTTCGGGATTCAGAACTGGATCCTTCGAACCATGGATGCAAGTCTCAGAGGTTGGGACGCGGTCACCCAAGGTGAAAACTTCCAAGAAAAGTGGTCAAGTCTGGAATCCATCCTTCTGATAAACATTCTGGAACTAAGAGCCGTGTACAACGAACTTCGGCAGACGGCACATCTTATACAAGGTCATGCCATTCAGGTGCAGTCGGACAATGTAACCGACAAGGCGGAATGAAGAGCAGAGCAGCAATGTTAGAGGTAACAAAGATCCTCCTCTGGGCAGAAAGTCACGCGATGGCGCTGTTGGCGATCTTCATTCCGGGTGTGGACAACTGGGAAGCAGACTTCCTCAGCAGACACGATCTCCATCCAGGAGAGTGGAGCCTCCACCCCGAGGTGTTCGCAGAGGCGACAAGTCTTTGGGGCATACCACAAATCGACATGATGGCCTCTCACCTCAACAAGAAGCTTCGCAGGTACTGTTCCAGGTCGAGAGACCCACAGGCAGTGGCGGTGGGCGCACTGGTGACTCCGTGGTTCTTCCTGTCAGTGTATGTGTTCCCTCCTCTTCCACTCTTCCCAAGAATTCTCAAACTTCTAATTAGGACAAGTGTTAGGCGATCCTCATTGCTCTGGACTGGCCAAGACGAGCTTGGTATGCGGATCTTCTGGAGTTACTGCTGGAAGATCTGAGGCCTCTTCCTCTTCGAGAGGACCTTCTGCAACAGGAGCTGTTCGCTTAGCAAGACTTACCATGGCTGCGTTTGACGGCATGGAGGTTGAACGCCAGATCTTAGCTCGGAAAGGCATTCCAAACAAGGTTATTCCTACCTTGATCCAGGCTAGGAAAGGAGTAACGTCTAAACATTACCATCGCATTTGGAAAAAGTATGTCTTTGTGTGAATCCAAGAAGTTTCCTACGGTGGAGTTTGAACTTGGGCGGTTTCTCCTCTTCCTGCAAGCAGGTGTGGATGTGGGCCTACGTTTGTGCTCCATAAAAGTCCAGATTTCGTCCTTTTCCATTTTCTTCCAGAAACAATTGGCTTCCCTCTCTGAGGTTCAAACTTTCTTGAAAGGGGTCCTGCACATCCAGCCTTCCTGTGTGCTTCCTACGGCACCTTGGGATCTTAACATGGTGTTGCAGTTCCTGCAACCGGATTGGTTCGAGCCTTTACAGGAGGTTGAGGTCAAGTTTTTCACTTGGAAGGCGGTCACACTGTTGGCATTAGCATCTGCTAGACGTGTAGCTGAATTGGGAGCTTAGTCCTGCAAGAGCCCCTACTTAATTTTCCATGAAGATATAGCTAAACTCGGGACGCGTCAGCTGTTTCTTCCAAAGGTTGTGTCAGCTTTTCATATCAACCAACCTATTGTGGTGCCAGTGGCCACTGACTCGTCAATTTCCTCAAAGTCCTTGGATGTTGTGAGGGCTTTGCAGATTTTTGTGAAGAGATCTTCTCGTCCCAGAAAGTCGAACTCTCTGTTTGTCCTTTATGATCCCAACAAGATTGGGTATCCTGCTTCGAAGCAGGCGATTTCTCGCTGGATCGGGTTCACTATCCAGCATGCTTATTCTACGGCAGGATTGCCGTGTCCAAAATCTGTTAAGGCCCACTCTACTCGTAAGGTGGGTTCTTCCTGGGCGGCTGCCTGGGGGGTCTCGGCTTTACAGCTTTGCCGAGCGGCTACTTGGTCAGGGTCGACACATTTGCTAAGTTTTACAAGTTCGATACTTTGGCCTCGGAGAACCTTAAGTTTGGTCAATCAGTTCTACAGGAGCCTCCGCACTCTCCCTCCCGTAATGGGAGATTTGGTACATCCACATGGTACTAATGTGGACCCCAGCATCCTTTAGGGCGTAAGAGAAAATAGGATTTTAATTACCTACCGGTAAATCCTTTTCTCGTAGTCCGTAGAGGATACTGGGCGCCCACCCAGCGCTTCGTTTTCCTGCAGTAGTTACTTGGTTCAGTACTGCCTTGTTACTGGTTAAATACTGCATTGTTACTTGCTTAAGTACTGTTGTTCAGCTGTTGCTGATTTGTTCAAGCTGGTTTGCTTGGTTTGCCTTATGTGTGAGCTGGTGTGAATCTCACCACTATCTGTGTATTTCCTTCTCTCGAAGTATGTCGGTCTCCTCGGGCACAGTTTCTAGACTGAGTCTGGTACAAGGGGCATAGAGGGAGGAGCCAGCCCACACTGTTAAACTCTTAAAGTGCCCATGGCTCCCAAAGAACCCGTCTATACCCCATGGTACTAATGTGGACCCCAGCATCCTCTACGGACTACGAGAAAATATTTTATTGGTAATTAAAATCCTATTTTCACCTCAGTAGTTGCCCTTTGACAGTGTGTCGGCATGTGCCAGATTAAGGTCCCCATGGGCCTGGAGCTGAAATTTATGAAGGGCCTATTGTGTGTAATATATAGGGCCTGCATTCACGAGGAATGGCCGTGGCCACAGAATAGTAGCAATTCACATTACACCGCACAGTAGAGCCACTTATACATGTCACACCCCAGTAGAGCTGCTTATACACATCACACCCCAGTAGAACCGCTTGTACACGTCACACCCCAGTAGAGCTGCTTATACACGTTACACCACGGTAGAACCACTTATACACATTACAGCACAGTAGAGCCGCTTATAAACGTTACATCACAGTAGAACCACTTATACACATTACAGCACAGTAGAGCCGCTTATAAACGTTACACCTCAGTAGATCCGCTTGTACACGTTACACCACAGAGGAGCCGCTTATACATGTTACACCACAGTGCAACCGCTTATACACGTTACACCACAGAGGAGCCAGTTATACATGTTACACCACAGAGGAGCCGCTTATATAAATTACACCACTGTAGAGCCGCTTATACATGTTACATAGACTATATAGGGGGCACACTGACACACACATATGGTACAGGTCCCAGGGGCACACACACACATTGTACAGCAACCAGAGGCACACGGTCACACTGACACACACACACACACACACACACACACTGTAGAGTAGGAGCTGCCTCTGCCATGTTACATTTATAGATTGTAGGTCCAGCTCCCCCTCGTTAGTAGACGCTGCACTGTCTCCCTCCCCCTGTTCCCTGGCATCGGGGGAGGGCTGTGGAGGCAGAGCAGGCTCCCGGAAGGTGGATCAGGCAGTTACAGGTCTCCTCTGTGCTCTTATCAGAGGAGCCTGGCTGTTACTGTCCAGGTTGGCCAGGTGGTGCGGCAGAGAGAGTACCGATGACTTCAGCAGCGCCCTCACCCATCCAGTCATGTAGTCGCCGTATGTGTAGGGCCAGCCCTGCAGGTGGCTAATAACCACATATAAACACCTGCTCCTTGCAGCCACACATATAACAGAGTTGAGGGGTGTGAAACACTTTTCATACACATATATATATATATATATATATATATATATACTTCTCAAAAAAATAAAGGAAACACTTAAAAAACACAATGTAACTCCAAGTCAATCACACTTCTGTGAAATCAAACTGTCCACTTAGGAAGCAACACTGATTGACAATCAATTTCACATGCTGTTGTGCAAATGGAATAGACAACAGGTGGGAAGTATAGGCAATTAGCAGAACACCCCCAATAAAGGAGTTGTTCTGCAGGTGGTGACCACAGACCACTTCTCCGCTCCTATGCTTTCTGGCTGATGTTTTGGTCACTTTTGAAAGCTGGCGGTGCTTTCACTCTAGTGGTAGCATGAAACTGAGTCTACAACCCACACAAGTGGCTCAGGTAGTGCAGCTCATCCAGGATGGCACATCAGTGTGAGCTGTGGCAAGGTTTGCTGTGTCTGTCAGCGTAGTGTCCAGAGCATGGAGGCGCTACCAGGAGACAGGCCAGTACATGAGGAGACGTGGAGGAGGCCGTAGGAGGGCAACAACCCAGCAGCAGGACCGCTACCTCCGCCTTTGTGCAAGGAGAAACAGGAGGAGCACTGCCAGAGCCCTGCAAAATGACCTCCAGCAAGCCACAAATGTGCATGTGTCTACTCAAATGATCAGAAACAGACTCCATGAGGGTGGTATGAGGGCCCGATGTCCACAGGTGGGGGTTGTGCTTACAGCCCAACACTATCCAGGACATTTGGCATTTGCCAGAGAACACCAAGATTGTCAAATTCGCCACTGGCGCCCTGTGCTCTTCACAGATGAAAGCAGGTTCTCACTGAGCACATGTGACAGACGTGACAGAGTCTGGAGACGCCAAGGAGAACGTTCTGCTGCCTGCAACATCCTCCAACATGACCGGTTTGGCAGTGGGTCAGTAATGGTGTGGGATGGCATTTCTTTGGGGGGGCCGCACAGCCCTCAATGTGCTCGCCAGAGGTAGCCTGACTGCCATTAGGTACCGAGATGAGATCCTCAGACCCCTTGTGAGACCATATGCTGGTGCGGTTGGCCCTGGGTTCCTCCTAATGCAAGACAATGCAAGACCTCATGTGGCTGGAGTGTGTCAGCAGTTCCTGCAAGACGAAGGCATTGATGCTATGGACTGGCCCGCCCGTTCCCCAGACCTGAATCCAATTGAGCACATCTGGGATATCATGTCTCGCTCCATCCACCAACGCGACGTTGCACCACAGACTGTCCAGGAGTTGGCAGATACTTTAGTCCAGGTCTGGGAGGAGACCCCTCAGGAGACCACCCGCCACCTCATCAGGAGCATGCCCAGGCGTTGTAGGGAGGTCATACAGGCACGTGGAGGCCACACGCTACTGAGCCTCATTTTGACTTGTTTTAAGGACATTACATCAAAGTTGGATCAGCCTGTAGTGTGTTTTTCCACTTTAATTTTGAGTGTGCCTCCAAATCCAGACCTCCATGGGTTAATAAATTTGATTTCCATTGATAATTTTTGTATGATTTTGTTGTCGGCACATTCAACTATGTAAAGAACAAAGTATTTAATAAGAATATTTCATTAATTCAGATCTAGGATATTATTTTAGTGTTCCCTTTCATTTTTGGAGCAGTATGTATATATATATATATATATATATATATATATACTAGGTGCTTCATCGCGCCCTACGGGCGCTCTTCACACCGTCGCAAGGGGCTACGCCCCCTTAACCCTTGCATGCCTTTCTGGGGTTTAATATTTGTATTATATGGAGTATTACCTGCATTCCTTTGTTAGTGGTTAAATATTACACAATGAAAGGGCGTGCGATGGTGAAGGAGGCGCAGCCCCTTGCGACGGCGTGAACAGCACCTGCAGGGCACGATGTACAGAATGTAGCGGGTGCGGGGGGGACTGCGGATGGTGTCTGTAGATGCTGCGGGTGGAGGGGAGGCAGAAGTGGGGGTGGGGCCTGGATGGGGAAGGTTCGGGAGGTGCTGCGTGTGGGGGAGGGGCAGAGGAGTGGGGGATGCAGATGGGGGAGGGGTCCGGAGGCACTGCAGGTGGGGGAGGGGCAGGGGTGCCACGGGTGGGAGAGGGGCAGGTGTGGGGATGTTGTGGATGGGTGAAGGGTTCCGGAGGTGCTGTGGGATGGGAAGGGACGGGAGTGCCGGGGGTTGGGTAGGGGACAGCAGGCACCATGGGTAGGGGCAGGTACGGGTGTTGCGGCGGATGGGAAAGGAGGTCCGGAGGTGCTGCAGGTGGTGGAGGGGCAGGTGCGGGGGTGCCATTGGTGGGGGAGGGGTGGGTGTGGGGGGGACCGCGGATGGAGGAGGGTGTCTGCAGATGCTGCGGATGGAGGGGGGCAGGTGTGGGGGGAGACATATAAGGGGGGTGAATGGTGGAAGGGGCCTGGAGGTGCTGTGGGTGGTGAAGGGGTGGAGGAGTGGGAGCCACGGGTGGTGTAGGGGGTCTGGAGGCACAGCATGTGGGGGAGGGGTGAAGTGCCGCTTGTGGTGGAGGGGAAGGTGCGGAGGTGTGGTGCATTGGGGAGAGGTCTGGAGGCGCTGCGGGTACTGTACATGCCATAAAAGGTAGTTGGAGGGTATGCAGTAACAGGGCCAGGACAGGGGTGACAGGGTCAGAACAGGGGTGACGGTGCCAGGACAGGGGTGACGGTGCCAGGACAGGGGTGACAGGGCCAGGACAGAAATGATAGGGACAGGATAGGGGTGACAGGGCCAGGGTAGGGGCGGCAGGACCAGGACAGGGGTGACGGGGCCAGTATAGGGTTGACAGGGCAAGCACAGGGGTGACAGGGCCAGGATAGGGGTAACAGGGCTAGCATAAGGGTGACAGGGCCAGGATAAGGGTGAAAGGGCCAGGATAAGGGTGGCAGGGCAAGGCCAGGGGTGACAGGGACATGACAGAACACAGGGCACGGGAGAGATTGGTATTAGGGACAAAACAGTGGTGACAGACAGATGTGTCTTACCGGAGTCACTGCTGCTGGCTGCTGCTGTTCCACTCCAACCTGTTGGGACCTGCTGCTGCTGGAGACTTGGCATGGCTGACTCTCTCAGGCTGGAGTCCTGCTTTCTCTGCCCGTCCGCATCCCTCCCCCCCCCTCCTCAGTCACACACCGCAGACCTCGCGCAGCTGCCGGGCACTGTGGTAAGGTGAGACTGGAAATGACTGGTTAGCCCCCTGGAGATGCTGCGGCTGGAGGGAGGAGGGGGTCATAGCATGCACGTGGCGCGGACCTCACGGCTTCCGGGCACTGTGGTAAGGGGAGACTGGGAGTGACTGGTTAGCTCCCAGGAGACGCTGCGGCTGGAGGGAGGAGTGGGTCAGAGCCTGCAAGCAGCTCGGATTTCTGCAGTGCTACCCGCCAGCTAAAGTGTGTGAATGAGCTGGGCGCACTCTACTGCGGGTGGCAGCGCTGCAGCTAGCGGTGGGGTTGCCGGGGCTGGAGATAACAGAGGCAGTATGGAACCTGCACAGCGGCAGGTGCCCCACAAAACTGCAGCTAAGAAGCGTGGAGTGTACCAGAAAGTGACGCTCCTCTGCACCAGAGAGACCCTGCTGAGTATGCCGATGTGGGGGGTCAAGCACACAGTGAGCCGGTGCCCGTCTGTCTGTATGACATACCCCTCACACAACCCCATACCTCCCAAATGTCCAGATTTTCGCGGGACAGTCCCATTTTTTGAGGTCTGTCCCGCTGTCCCACCCGCGGGTCGCAGTGTCCGGCGGGGGGGGGGGGGGGGGGGGGCATTTGGAAAGCTCCTGTACTCGCTGTTCTGCTTAGCAGAGCAGCGGTGAATAGTGGAGACAGAGGGAGAGGGGGCATCAGGGGGTACGGATTAATGGGGGGGTTCCAGCAGCAGAGCCGGATTAAGGGGGGGGGGGCAGGGGATACGTACCGTTGGCCCCACAGTTTTAGGGGGCCCCCCGGCTGGAGTAGCTCTGTCCCAGCTCAGAAGCTCCCCCGTCCTGCCAGTAACAGCAGCAACATTGTGCTACAGTCAGCACACGCTGCTGCGTATTGGCAGGTCTGTGGTGTTGCAGGGAGGCAGCAGTCTCCCTGCTTTCTTCTCCCTGTGCGGGTGTGTAGGGGGAGCGACCACCTCCTCTGGATTTACCTCTAGCTGAGGGGCCAAAATACCATAAAAAAAAAATAAAATAAAAAATCCCGGAATTTGCATAATGGGGCGTGGCCTCGCGTCCCGCGATTAGGCCACGCCCCCAACCCACAGCAGGCACAGCAATGAGATAGGGCTCCCCTGTCACAAGTGCCCTGTGCCCCCCAGACTCATAATCAGCCCCTGGGGGCATGCCAGCAGCTCACAGAGCGCTGGGCATGCCCCCTCACTGACGAAAACGGGGGCCCTCCCGAGAAGCCACGCCCCCTTTTCGCCGAGTGTGTTTCCCTCCTTCTGCCTGGATAAAGCTCCTGCAGAAAGCTGGGAGGTCTGCACCCCTGCCTGTGACATGCCCAATGCCCATGCTATCTGCTTCTGCTCCTAGTCTCCTGTAGATTTGGCCAGATCTCTGTGACTCATTTGACTAACTCCGCCCACTGTTGTGACTCCGCCCAGCGTTAGCAAATGAATCACAAGGTCACAGAATAGGGCTATTATATAGGAGATATATATATATATAAAATTATAATATATATTTATATAAAAATACAGGTTGAGTATCCCATATCCAAATATTCTGAAATACTGAGTTTTTTGACTGAGAGTGAGTTAGTGAAACCTTTGTTTTCTGATGGCTCAATGTACACACACTTTGTTTAATGCACAAAGTTATTAAAAATATTGTCTAAAACCACCTTCAGGCTGTGTGTATATGGTGTATATGAAACATAAATGCATTCTGTGCTTAGACTTGGTTCCCATCACCATGATATCTCATTATGGTATGCAATTATTCCAAAATGCAGAAAAATCTGATATCCAAAACACTTCTGGTCCCAAGCATTTTGGATATGGGATACTCAACCTGTATCTATACATCAATTTTTGCTAGATGTTATTGATGGCTGTGTGCTTACTTTATATATATATATACACAAAAGAGAAGCGGCACTCACGGCTTGTTCAAATAAGACACAGCACCACAATGCACTATCAAAGTTTCAATTTAATGGGATTGTCTTCTGGATACAAACGCAAATTATTTTTGATTATTTGTGTTTGTATCCTGAAGACAATTCCATTGAATTGAAACGTTGATAGCGCATTGTGGTGCTATGTCTTATTTCAATAAGCCGTGAGTGCCGCTTCTCCTTTGTGTATGTTCATGCTGCCGAGCTGTTGAGGGCACTGAGCGTTAAGATACCGTGCATGCGAGTGCTGGTCCATTACTTCTTATCTATCTATCTATCTATCTATCTATCTAAATATATATATATATATATATATATATATATACAGGAACAGATGGGCGGCACTCAGAGCATATTAACAGGTTAAAGTGCAGTGACTTTATTGCCAATTCATTGGCAATAAAGTCACTGCACTTTAACCTGTTAATATGCTCTGAGTGCCGCCCATCTGTTCCTGTGTACTATCGGGTCGTGCTAAGGCTAAGGAAATTCTAAGACGGAACTGTGAGTGCCGGGTCATACTGTTTTCTTATATATATATATATATATATATATATATATATATTTATTTTATTTTTTGGAAAAAGGGGTGAGAAAGGCAGTCTATAGTGTAGTAAATGTTTAAAGCATATGTCTTTAAGGATATAATATTGGGGGTCATTCCGACCCGATCGCTTGCTGCCGTTGTTCACGGCGTAGCGATCGGGTCGGAACTGCACATGCCAAAGGTTGACATTCCCTAGCGATCGCCTCTGCCTGATTGACAGGCAGAGGCGATCGCTGGGCGGAAGGCGGTGGCGTTAAGCTGCCGTTTTGGGGGCGCGGTCCGGCCAATGCAGGCGTGGCCGGACCGTGCGGGGGTCGGGCCGCATCGGCTGCATGACGTCACACGCAGCCGCTGTGGCCAGGGGCAGCGACGAGCAACACCCGGCCAGCCGCAGGAGCCGCGCTGGCCAGGAGTTACTCTTCAAGTACAAAAGCATCGCCGCTGTGCGATGCTTTTGTACTTGTGTGTGGGGGGAAGGGGCGGACAGACATGCTGGGCGTCTCCCCGCATGTCTGGTAAGATGATCGTAGCTGCGCTAAATTTAGCACAGCTACGATCAACTCGGAATGACTCCCATTGTGTGTACCAAAAAGTGCTGGATTAAATGCTCGTAGATATGGTCTTTATTGGGGTCGTCAGTCACAGTGCGGTTATCAGCGAGCTTCAAGCGTGGAACCTCTCAGTATCTCAGTCAGGTACCCTCTTTGCTCACAGACTCCCAGATAATCCAATTAACCATTTCATGTAAAAAAAAAAGAATATTTCACTCCCATAGTGTAATATTAAAAAACACTGGAGTTTAATCTGATATAAAATAACTAATACAATTTATCTTACAGTAAGCCAAGCTGGCGTAGTGCTGGTACAGTGTAACAGATCCTCAACGCGTTTTGTCACTTAAAACCTGTGTTCACAGGCTGGAATTCATCAGGAGGTACAGGTCGTGCACATAGGAGCGCTATTTATAGGAGTATTAGCAATTAACAATGCCATCTATGGTGTTTCCGGTAATTTCCCGGATCCGCCATCTTTAGTGCTACCGCGCATACGCGGGATCAGCCAGGGATCGCAGTAACCATTATGTTATGGTTGTGCTTGCGTGGGTTTACCAAGAGATCGCGATAACGGCTGCATTCAGCCGTCCCTGCTATCACCGCGCATGCGCGTGGCGGAGTATAAAGACCGTGCAATTTATAATTGTTTCATAAAGCCTTCATAGATATTGATAGCTCTATTATGGAAACGCACCACACATTCATATATAAACACTTCTTTAAAACCACAAGTATACTTATTCATAATAATTAGAGTTACCGGCAGCCATTTTCTTGGAACCAATCTGAAATACATCTAAGCAGGCTTTTTGTGTTAACAGCGGCCATTTTGTTGTGGATAAAAACAAACTAAAAGTAATCTCAGCGATATTACTCCTAATAAAAATAATAATAATGAATGTCATTGATAAATTAGAATTCTCCCAAATAACTTCCTTTACAATAAATAATAAAAGTCTAAATAAATAAATAAAAAGGAATATGCACTAAAAATTCATGTATAACATATAAATAAGATATTTGTTTAAGATACAATTCATATATTGATAGTAGATTTTATAAGTTTCCAAAAAGAGTTAAAAACGCTGCATGTACAGAGATATTTACTAAAGAAAAAAGGGTATTAAAACACACCCCGGGAACTATAGACCAGTAAGTTTGACATCTATAGTGGGGAAAATACTGGAAGATATAATAAGGGATAGCATACTAGAGTACTTGGCTACCTCCAAGGTTATCACTAGGAATCAGCATGGATTTGTGAAGGGCAGGTCATGTCAAACTAACTTAATAAGCTTCTACGAGAAAGTGAGCGATAATATTGATCAGGGTCAAGCAGTGTATGTCATCTTTTTGGACTTTGACAAAGTTCCACAGTGGAGACTAATTCTCAGACTAAGAGAGCTTGGGGTAGGAAATACTATCTGTACTTGGGTGAGTAATTGGCTGTTTAATAGTGAACAGCGAGTGGGGGTTAATGGGATGTACTCTGAATGGGCTTCAGTACTCAGTGGAATACCGCAGGGCTCAGTACTCGGGCCATTTCTGTTTAACATATTCATTAATGACCTAGGAGAGGGACTGGAAAGCGCAGGGTCCATTTTCGCAGATGATACTAAACTATGTAGAGTAATTAATTCAGACAAGGATGTTGAGTCTCTACAGAATGACTTATCTAGACTTGAGGTCTGGGCGGATAAATGGATGAGGTTCAATATAAACAAATGTAAAGTTATGCACTTTGGGACTAAGCACAATCAGGCAGCCTATAAACTAAATGGGGAAAATGTAGGGATAATAGTAGTTGAAAAAGATTTGGGAGTGCTCATCGATAATAAACTTGGTAGCAGTACGCAATGTCAAAATGCAGCTACAAAAACTAATAAGGTGTTAGCATGCATAAAACGGGGTATGGAGGCAAGGGACGAGACTGTAATCCTGCCACTGTATAAATGATTGGTGCGGCCACACCTGGAATATTGTGTACAGTTCTGGGCACCTCACTATAAAAAAGATATATCTTGGAACTCGAAAGGGTTCAGAGGCGAGCCACTAAACTGGTTAAGGGGTTAGAGGCACTGGATTATGAGGATAGACTTAAAAGGTTAGATATGTTCACACTGGAAAAGAGGCGACTGAGAGGGGACATTATTAATATTTATAAATACACTAGCTGGAGTAGCCGGCGTTGCCCGGGATTTTAAGAATGTCTGTTTACAAAAATAAATGTAAATATTGGCCCTCATTCCGAGTTGTTCGCTCGCAAGCTGCTTTTAGCAGCTTTGCACACGCTTAGCCGCCGCCTACTGGGAGTGAATCTTAGCTTATCAAAATTGCAAACGAAAGATTAGCAGAATTGCGAATAGACACTTCTTAGCAGTTTCTGAGTAGCTCGACACTTACTCGGCATCTGCGATCAGTTCAGTCAGTTTCGTTCCTGGTTTGACGTCACAAACACACCCAGCGTTCGCCCAGACACTCCCCCGTTTCTCCAGCCACTCCCGCGTTTTTCCCAGAAACGGTAGCGTTTTTTCACACACTCCCATAAAACGGCCAGTTTCCGCCCAGAAACACCCACTTCCTGTCAATCACATTACGATCACCAGAACGAAGAAAAAACCTTGTAATGCCGTGAGTAAAATACCTAACTGCATAGCAAATTTGCTTGGCACAGTCGCACTGCGGACATTGCGCATTAGCGACTAATCGCTCCGTTGCGAAAAAAAATAAAGAGCGATCAACTCGGAATGACCACCATTAAACACACAGTATAAATAACATTGTAGATAGCTGAATACCTATGCTTTGCTACGGGATGACAATGGTAAATTAGAATGATAGTTGTTTGTTAATTTACATTGGTTGGAGATCTAGTATGTAGGCATATCTTGCTTCCCTAACGCTCTTTGTGTAGTGGCCAGACCCCTTTTTGTTCCCCCAAGAGGCCCTGCTCCTCCCACTATACAACTCTCAATCTGTGGCTTCCTGCTGCCTCCATTCCCCTCCTCACATCATGTCAGTGCCCCTGTGAAATTATCGTTTTTTTTCACAGTTTCTTATATGTATCTCCTGATATACTCTGTGCTGCTGGGGGACTGTGCTACTTCCACTATATAACTCTCAGTGTGTGGGTTTGTGCTACCTGCATTCCCCTCCTCACATCATGTCACTGGCCCTGTCACATGCAGCCCTGTCATCACTGACACTTCATGCATGTACTGATATAGTCTCTGCTGCTGACTCACCCCTAGGGGTGCTAGTGGTGTGTTACCCCCAAAGTGTTTGTTCCCAGAGTGTAAGTCATTTGTGTAGCAAGTTTGGTGTAAGTTGGTCCAGGCATTCCAGAGTTATGCCGTCTGCTGAAAAACTCTGTGCTGCTGCCTCACCACTAGGGGTGTCTTACCCCTCCAGTGTTTGTTCCCAGCCTGTAAGTCATATGTGTACCAAGTTTGTTGTAAATAGGTCCAGGCATTCGGGAGTTATGCTGTCTCCTGAAATGCTCTGTGCTGCTGGGCCACCCCTAGGGGTGCTAATGGTGTGTTACTCCCACAGTGTTTGTTCCCAGTGTGTAAGTCATTTGTGTAGCAAGTTTGGTGTAAATTGCTCCAGGCATTCCAGGGTTATGCTGTCTGCTGAAAAATTCTGTGCTGCTGCCTAACCCCTAGAGGTGCTAGGGGTTTCTTACCTCCACAGTGTTTGTTCCCAGATTGCAAGTCATATGTGTATGAAGTTTGTTGTAAATTGGTCCAGGCATTCGGGAGTTATGCTTTCTCCTGAAATACTCTGTGCTGCTGTTCCACCCCCTAGGGGTGTCTGATCCCCACAGCGTTTGTTCCCAGAGTATAAGTCATATGTGTTCCAAGTTTGCTGTAAATTGCTGCAGGCATTCCAGAGTTATGCTGTCTGCTGAAATACTCTGTGCTGCTGCATCACCCCAAAGGGTGTCTAACCCCCACAGAGTTTGTTCCCAGATTGTAAGTCAGATGTGTACCAAGTTTAGTGTAAATTGCTCCAGCCCTTCCACAGTTATGCTGTCTGCTGACATACTCAGTGCTGCTGTCCCACCCCTAGGGGTGCAAGGGGTGTCTCACTCCCACAGTGTTTGTTACCAGAGTGTAAGTCATATGTGTACCAAGTTTGTTGTAAATTTCTGCAGGCATTCCAGAGTTATGCTGTCTGCTGAAATACTCAGTGCTGCTGCGTCACCCTTAGGGGTGCTAGGGGTGTCTTACCCCCACAGTGTTTGTTCTCAGATTGTAAGGCATATGTGTACCAATGTTTGAGTACATTTCTCCAGCAATTTCGGAGTTATGCTGTCTCCTGATATGCTCTGTGCTGCTCTCTCCAACCCCTAGGGTGTTAGGGATATCTAATTTTTTTTAGTTGCCTCCGCCGTGTTTTAATACGCTTGTATGTCAAATCTCACGATTTTCGCTTGTAAACTGTGGATTTGTATAGAAATACAGACAGAAGCACAAATTTTCACTTTTATATAGTAGATTAAGGTACAATACAAGGATTTATCAAATGATGTGTTTATCAAAAAAACACTACATAGGACACGAGGACACCCCCTGAGGTTAGAAGAAAAAAAATTCCATACTCAACGGGGAAAAGGGTTCTTCACAGTAAGAAAAGTAAGGATTTGGAATTATCTGACAGAGAAGGTAGTAATGGTGGAATCAAATCAATAAGTTTAAAAATGGATTTGATAAATTCCTAGCGAAAAAAAATATCCAGGGATACAGCATTTAATTAATATAAAAATTATAATACAGGTTGAACTCGATGGACATTTGTCTTTTTTCAACAACTATGTAACTATGATGGTGTCAGTATATGTATAGACCCTCCTTAGTAAATATCTCTGTACATGCAGTGTTTTTAACTCTTTTTGGAAACTTATAAAATCTACTATCAGTATATTATATCTATGTTATACATTAATTTTTAGTGCATATTCCTTTTTATGTATTTATTTATACTTTTTTCTCTGACGTCCTAGTGGATGCTGGGAACTCCGTAAGGACCATGGGGAATAGCGGCTCCGCAGGAGACTGGGCACATCTAAAGAAAGCTTTATGATCACCTGGTGTGCACTGGCTCCTCCCCCTATGACCCTCCTCCAAGCCTCAGTTAGATTTCTGTGCCCGATGAGAAGGGTGCACACTAGGGGCTCTCCTGAGCTCTTTGTGAAAGTTTTAGTTTAATCTAAAATCTTTGAACACTTGCATACAGAGGTTCAAATTCAAAATTGAGTCACTCAGAGCAGTGATTGCAAACCTGGAAGAAGGGGACTACATGATGTCTCGGGACATCAAGGAGGCTTACCTTCATGTCAAAATTTACCCTTCTCACCAAGGGTATTTCAGGTTATGGTACAGAACTGTATCAGTTCGGACGCTGCCGTAGGGATGGTCCACGGCACCCCGGGTCTTTACTGAAGTAATGACCGAAATGATGATATTCCTTCGAAGGAAGGGAATTTTAGTTATCCTTTACTTGGACGATTCCCTGATAAGGGTAAGATCCAGGGAACAGTTGGAGATCGGTGTAGCACTATATCAGGTAGTGTTGCGGCAGCACGATTGGATTTTCAATATTCCAAAATCGCAGCTGGTTCCGACGACTTGTCTTCTGTTCCTAGGGATGATTCTGGACATAGTCCAGAAAGAAGGTGCTTCTCCCGGAGGAGAAAGCCAGGGAGTTATCCGAGCTAGTCAGGAACCTCCTAAAACCGAACCAAGTCTCAGTGCATCAATGCACAAGGGTTCTGGGTAAAAATGGTGGCTTCCTACGAAGCAATCCCATTCGGCAGATTCCACGCACAGTGGAACCTTCTGGACAAATGGTCCGGGTCGCATCTTCAGATGCTTCAGCGGATAACCCTGTCACCAGGGACAAGGGTATCCCTCCTGTGGTGGTTGCAGAGTGCTCATCTTCTAGAGGGCCGCAGATTCGGCATTCGGGACTGGGTCCTGGTGGCCACGGATGCCAGCCTGCGAGGCTGGGGAGCAGTCACACAGGGAAGGAATTTCCAGGGCTTATGGTCAAGCCTGGAGACATCTCTTCATATAAACATTCTGGAACTAAGGGCCATTTACAATGCCCTAAGTCAAGCGAAACCCCTGCTTCAGGGTCAGGCGGTATTGATCCAATCGGACAACATCACGTCAGTCGCCCACGTAAACAGACAGGGCGGCACGAGAAGCAGGAGGGCAATGGCAGAAGCTGCAAGGATTTTCGCTGGGCGGAAAATCATGTGATAGCACTGTCAGCAGTGTTCATTCCGGGAGTGGACAACTGGGAAGCAGACTTCCTCAGCAGACACGACCTTCACCCGGGAGAGTGGGGACTTCACCCAGAAGTCTTCCACCTGATTGTAAACCGTTGGGAAAAACAAAAGGTGGACATAATGGCGTCCCGTCTAAACAAAAAACTAGACAGATATTGCGCCAGGTCAAGGGACCCTCAGGCAATAGCGGTGGACGCTCTGGTAACACCGTGGGTGTACCAGTCAGTGTATGTGTTCCCTCCTCTGCCCTTCATACCAAAAGTACTGAGAATCATAAGAAGGAGAGGAGTAAGAACTATACTCGTGGTTCCGGATTGGCCAAGAAGGACTTGGTATCCGGAACTTCAAGAGATGCTCACGGACGAACCGTGGCCTCTACCTCTAAGAAAGGACCTACTCCAGCAAGGGCCTTGTCTGTTCCAAGACTTACCGCGGCTGCGTTTGACGGCATGGCGGTTGAACGCCGGATCCTGAAGATCCCTACCCTGGTCAAGGCCAGGAAAGACGTAACCGCAAAACATTATCACCGCATTTGGCGAAAATATGTTGCGTGGGGTGAGGCCAAGAAGGCCCCTACAGAGGAATTTCAACTGGGTCGTTTCCTCCATTTCCTGCAAACAGGACTGTCTATGGGCCTAAAATTCGGGTCCATTAAGGTTCAAATTTCGGCCCTGTCGATTTTCTTCCAAAAAGAACTGGCTTCAGTGCCTGAAGTTCAGACATTTGTAAAAGGGGTACTGCATATACAGTCTCCTTTTGTGCCTCCAGTGGCACCTTGGGGATCTCAATGTTGTGTTGAGTTTCCTAAAGTCACATTGGTTTGAACCACTCACCACTGTGGACTTAAAATATCTCACATGGAAGTGACGAGTTAGCCCTGGTTTCAGCCAGGCGGGTGTCAGAATTGGCGGCTTTATCATATAAAAGCCCTTACTTAATATTTCATTCTGAAAGGGCAGAATTGAGGACTCGTCCTCAAATTTTCTACCTAAGGTGGTTTCTGCATTTCACATGAACCAACCTATTGTGGTACCTGCGGCTACTAAGGACTTGGAGGATTCCAAGTTGCTTGACGTGGTCAGGACCCTGAAAATACATGTTTCCAGGACGGCTGGAGTCAGAAAATCTGACTCGCTGTTTATCCTGTATGCACCCAACAAACTGGGTGCTCCTGCTTCTAAGCAGACGATTGCTCGTTGGATTTGTAGTACAATTCAGCTTGCACATTCTGTGGCAGGCCTGCCACAGCCAAAAATCTTAAAATGCCCACTCCACAAGGAAGGTGGGCTCATCTTGGGCAGCTGCCCGAGGGGTCTCGGCTTTACAACTTTGCCGAGCAGTTACTTGGTCAGGAGCAAATACGTTTGTAAAATTCTACAAATTTGATATCTTGGCTGAGGAGGACCTGGAGTTCTCTCATTCGGTGCTGCAGAGTCATCCGCACTCTCCCGCCCGTTTGGGAGCTTTGGTATAATCCCCATGGTCCTTACGGAGTTCCCAGCATCCACTAGGACGTCAGAGAAAATAAGAATTTACTTACCGATAATTCTATTTCTCGTAGTCCGTAGTGGATGCTGGGCGCCCATCCCAAGTGCGGATTGTCTGCAATACTGGAACATAATTATTGTTACCAAAAAAATGTGGGTTATTGTTGTAGTGAGCCATCTTTTCTAGAGGCTCCTCTATTATCATGCTGTTAACTGGGTTCAGATCACAAGTTGTACAGTGTGATTGGTGTGGCTGGTATGAGTCTTACCCGGGATTCAAAATCCTTCCTTATTGTGTACGCTCGTCCGGGCACAGTATCCTAACTGAGGCTTGGAGGAGGGTCATAGGGGGAGGAGCCAGTGCACACCAGGTGATCCTAAAGCTTTCTTTAGATGTGCCCAGTCTCCTGCGGAGCCGCTATTCCCCATGGTCCTTACGGAGTTCCCAGCATCCACTACGGACTACGAGAAATAGAATTATCGGTAAGTAAATTCTTATTTTTATTTATTGTAAAGGAAGTTATTTGGGAGAATTCTAATTTATCAATGCCATTCATTATTATTATTTTTATTAGGTGTAATATCGCTGAGATGACTTTTAGTATGTTTTTATCCACAACAAAATGGCCGTTGTTAACACACAAAAAGCCTTAGATGTATTTCAGATTGGCTCCAAGAAAATGGCTGCCGGTAATTTTAATTATTATGAATAAGTATACTCGTGGTTTTAAAGAAGTGTTTATATATGAGTGTGTTGTGCATTTACATAAGAGTTATCAATATCTATGAAGGCTTTATGAAACAATTATAAATTGCAAATGTGGGACAGCCTTGGGATAGGAAGACAAGCAGCCGATTTTAGTATGGAGCACATGGGGTTCTATACAAAACTGTGATGGAGAAGGGGTCGGGAAGATTTATGATGGAGTGCAAGACTGAAATGTTGGGTGAGTCAGGAAGGAGCTGTAGCGGGAGGGGAATCGTAACCGCACCTGGAGGTTGAGAGGGCAAGGGCTATAGACGAGAGGGAATGGTGCCAGCCAGAGCAGGGGTGGAGACTGTTAAAACTAGTTTATGTATGTATATGTGTGTATGTATGTATATATATAGTCCCAGAAGAAAAGAAACCAGCACCTCCAAATTACTGCATAATAAAATCTTCATCAAAAAATAAGATCTTAAAAGCACCAGAGGCAAGAAACATTAGTAGAAGCACATGGGGTGTCAAAAAACTGCATAATATCATATCACCATTTCAACGTGGTAAGTAGTGCAAGCCTCCAGCAACAAACAAGTAGGTCGACAGCTGTTTCGGTGCTCAGAGGCACCTTCCTCATGGACTGTCCATGAGGAAGGTGCCTCTGAGCACCGAAACAGCTGTCGACCTACCTGTTTGTTGCTGGAGGCTTGCACTACTTACCACGTTGAAATGGTGATATGATATTATGCAGTTTTTTGACACCCCATGTGCTTCTACTAATGTTTCTTGCCTCTGGTGCTTTTAAGATCTTATTTTTTGATAAAGATTTTATTATGCAGTAATTTGGAGGTGCTGGTTTTTCTTTTCTTCTGGGACTATTGTAACATATTATGTATCCAGCACTCCTAACATGGACAATACTGTGTGCGGCAGGCTATACCACTAATCTATGTATATATATATATATATATATATATAAAAAAAGGGGGGGGGATAAGACCTTATCGCACTATATAATATGGAGAGCTGCACCTTAGGGAAAAATACCCCCTGTTAGATGGGATATGGTATTAGAAGAAATAGAGAAAAGATTTCCCCAGGGAGCTTGTTGTCCTTTGATATGTACAAGTTTACTAATACAATCTTAAAATTGAAGTTTTATTGTTATTTAAAAAATACAAATAGTAAAAACTGTTTGACAATTTGCCCAGATTGACAATAAGATATATTTGTACAAACACTGGTTGTATTGATATTATTCCATTCCAATCAAAAGACAGTAGATGTTCTTTCCTGAAGCAATGACAGAGACCCTGTCCTAACCCAACGCGTTTCGTCCTACGGACTTCATCAGGGGTATAATATGGTCAAAGGATCAAAATTTGGACAAACATCTTTCGTGTCTTCAAAGGCAATATAATAGTTTTTTTTTTTAAAAATTGGACCAGATTTCACCGTATGGGATATCGATTGGAATTAAATATGACTCATTTGGTGATTATCCACTAAGTAAGGCCTGGTTCAGGAAATTAATTTCAGACCATATTGGTCAAATCAAGCGCATGAAGCAGCTATTCACTGGATTTTAATCAAGTGGAGTTTTAAAAAAGAGCCATACTTTTGAGATGGTGCCTGTCTCCAGTCAGTAACACTCTGAGCTGCTTTAAAAAAAAAAAACTATTATATTGCCTTTGAAGACACGAAAGATGTTTGTCCAAATATTTGATCCTTTGACCATATTATACCCCTGATGAAGTCCGTAGGACGAAACGCGTTGGGTTAGTACAGGGTCTCTGTCATTGCTTCAGGAAAGAACATCTACTGTCTTTTGATTGGAATGGAATAATATCAATACAACCAGTGTTTGTACAAATATATCTTATTGTCAATCTGGGCAAATTGTCAAACAGTTTTTACTATTTGTATGTTTTAAATAACAATAAAACTTCAATTTTAAGATTGTATTAGTAAACTTGTACATATCAAAGGACAACAAGCTCCCTGGGGAAATCTTTTCTCTCTCTCTCTCTCTCTCTATATATATATATATATATATATATATATATATATATATATAATATTTCTCCAGCATGGTCCGCAGGCTATCCACAGGATAACATTGTTGGGATATGATGAAGCGACAGTGGATTTGCACCAATCGGTCAAAGCTTTTCAGCCTCTCAGCATGCATCAGGCCCGTTCATATATCCCCGCCTCCTGGCTCAGGCAAATCAGTTTTTTGTTTGGTGTGGCAGGAGCCTTACTGTGTTTTCTTGAGTGATCTTTCTAAAAAGCGTCTTATACATACCTTAGAAAGAGTTGCTCCAACAACTCTCCGCCGGGTCGTGACAATGCTTACCCATGAGTACAGTGCCGTTTTGGCGGGTTTTCAGCAAACGTTACCAGGCTGTGGCCGGAGCACAGCGAGAGGGTAATGCATCGGTTCCGCTTAGAAGGGGAATACGGACACAGCATCACTGTTTTGGGAGGAGACTACCAAACAGTTGCTGACGCGGCTGCCACCTCGGGTGCACCAGTGCTAGGCCTTAGGGATCATAGGCTCCAGGAATAGTATGAGGCCGCGATCCCTAGTGTTGATGTCAGGAGTGGGTAGTCAGATGCTCTCCTGGTCACCACTCCCCCCGGTTCATGACCAGTTTCCACCCGAGTCACCCACCATAAACTGTTTTCCCACTTCTGTCCGAGATGCTGTATACGAAGGGTGCCCAGTCGCAGCATAGGCGGCTGTGTGACTGGTGCGTCTGTGTTCACTATAGGTTCATGCAGCGGCAGTGTACACTAGTAGCATCTGGATCTATTTAGCGTTTGCAAACGTATTGATCGGTCCAGGAAGTGGGGTGAGTCTCCCTGTACCCCACTCTACTGAGTACGGGTAATACAGCACTAAGTCTCTATCTACCTTTTGAGTATGAATAGTTAGATAAGTGCCTGTTGCATATGAGTATGTATACTATTACTGTTGTTTCTTTCGCTGTGCGTCTGTATACGGTAGAACTTTTTAAACATGATTCAGTAATATATTCTCCTATATACTTGAAATGTATTTGTAGTTGATTATGTGCTCATATTACTTATTATACTAATGTATAACATGTGACTGACTGCTAGTGTGATTGCTAACTTTACTACATATTCTGTCAGTTTTTTTCTATTCTGATACTCAATGCTGGTGCATAGCAGTGTAGGGTCGGATTGTATGTCACTTTAAAAAGCGTAAAGTGATTACAGTCACAAATTGTGTAGTACATTGTGTAAGTATTGATTACTTATTATGTCTAAGAGGGGCAAAGGTGAGGAAGATGCACTCACAGCAACACCAATACCCGTGTCATGTTTGTCTAGCAAAGCTGGGTTAACCTCTCAGGATCTGGTTCAGGATGGTTTCTGTGCAAATTGTTTTAGCTTTCACAAGGTCTCTTGAAAAATATAAGGCAGATTCAGGTGCAGGTTGATCCCCCTTGGGCTTTGTTTGCACAAACATCCAGTATAGCTGATAGGTTACACGATTAACCCTTACGTGCAGCTTCCCACCTGCGGTTTATCACTTCCAGCAGCAGCCTCTCAAAAGAAACAGGCTGATAAGCCAGTGGTAAGTAAATCTTCATCCTCACAGGCTACACATGTTTCAGATGAGGATTCATCGGAGGATGAAAGATCAACAAACTCTGGTTCGGCATATGAAGAGAAGGAGTAAGGTCTCAGCTCAGTGGATATAGCCATTCTGTCCTTAGAGGAAGCAACCGAGCCTGTGTTAAAAACCAAGGCACCTGCGTCCCAAAACAGTTAAGACTGAGTTTCCTGGGTCAGGTTAGCTGACGGAAATCATGGAAGAAAGAGGCTTGGGTTACGCCCAGTAAGGCGTTTAGAATTCCTAGGAAATAGAATTCTAATTATCCCCTTCCAGCTGGGGATTGTTTAAAAAGGGAGGTGGAACCCAAAGTAGATACGTGTGTGATTCGATTAGTGTGAAAATCTATATTACCTCTGCCTTTAAAATCATTAAATGATGTCACGGATAGGAGAGTGGATGGTTTTTTAAAAACATTTTTTCCCTGTCTGGGCCAGTCATAAGACCAGCCATGGCTTCAGCTTGGATGGCAAAGGCATTGGCTGCCTGGGCTGATGCATTGGAAGGGGATCTTTCAATGGAATCTAGAGAGCAAAAATTCCATATTGCACATATAAGTTTGTCAGGGGTTTTACGCCAACCTGTTTCTAGTTCAGAAGCCAAATGGGTCATTCCAGCCCATTCTCAATCTCAAGGTGCTGAACAAATACATTTGGGTACCTCGGTTTCATATGGAAATGTTACGTTCCATCATTTTTGCCATGGAACCAGGGGATTATATGGTATCCCTAGATATACAGGATATACAGGATGCTTACCTAAATGTTCCTATAGCTCGGTCCCATCAGTGGTATCTCAGGTTTGCTATCCTTCAACAGCATTTTCAGTTACAGGCCCTACCTTTTGAGTTAGCCACAGCCCCCAGAGTATTTACCAAAATTATGGTGGTAATGGCAGCTTATCTCTGCCAGCAGGGTATAAGAATTTTTCCATACCTCAACAATCTTTTAATCCTGGCACAGTCGCAGCAATTGCTCCTGTGTAATCTGCAACAGACAATAACGTGTGTGCAGGAGCATGGGTGGCTGATAAATTGGGCAAAATCGTCTCTGTTTCCGTCACAACGGATGACTCACTTGGGGGCTCTACTGGATTCAAGCCTTCAGAGAGTAATTTTACCTCTGAACAAGATATCCAAAGTTCAGTCAAGGATTCAGGAGTTGCTACACAGTCATAAGGTTTCCATTCACGCAGCAATGCGTGTGATGGGATTGATGGTGTCAACATTCGACATGGTGGAGTATGAACAGTTCCACTTGAGGCCTCTGCAGCATCTGATTCTTACCAAATAGAATGGGTTGCATCAGATGATAAAAACGCAGATTATGGTCCTTACGATGGAAGTAAGAAGGTCATTAGCCTGGTGGCTACAAACATTCCATTTGGAAAAGGGGAGACCCTTTTGGATATCAAATTGCGAAATTCTGACAATGTATGTCAGTCTCCAGGGTTGGGGCGCAGTGTCAGGAAGGTTTTGTTTCCAGGGGCAATGAACCAAGGAAGAAGGTTGCCTGCCAATAAATATATTGGAACTTCGGGCCATATACATGG
This sequence comes from Pseudophryne corroboree, assembly GCF_028390025.1. Taxonomy (NCBI): domain Eukaryota; kingdom Metazoa; phylum Chordata; class Amphibia; order Anura; family Myobatrachidae; genus Pseudophryne; species Pseudophryne corroboree. The sequence goes on along the minus strand of NC_086447.1, from coordinate 163,139,936 downwards.
CACTGATTCAGGCAAAGGACATCCTTCGGGGAAAACCAATTCAGATCCGCTCAGACAATGCAACTGCAGTAGCGTACCTCAACCATCAAGGAGGAACTCACAGCCAAAAAAGCTATGAAGTCACACACAGCAGTGTCCGCAGTGTTCGTTCCGGGAGTCCTAAACTGGGAAGCGTATTTTCTCAGTCAACATGCTATTCAGGCAAGCAAATTGGCTCTACATTCGGAGGTCTTCCAGACCCTAGTCGACAGTTGGGGTTGCCAGAGATGGATCTCATGGCGTCCCGTTAAAACAACAAAGTTCTCGCATACGGGTCAAGAACAAAGGATCCCAGAGCGGTCTTTGTGGTTGCCCTGTCGGTGATAAGGGATTTTTATCTGGCCTATGTGTTTCCTCCAATCAACTTTTTACCCAGGGTGGTGAGAAAGATAAAGCAAGGAAAGGGTGCCATGATACTAATAGCTCCGGCTTGGCCCAGAAGGCATTGGTACACAGATCTGCAGAGAATGACGATGGATGCTCCATTCCTGCTCCCTCAACGTCCAGATCTACTGACGGAGGGTCCTTTTTACCACAGACATCTGGATTGACTGTCTTTGACAGCGTGGCTCTTGAGACCTCTATCCTGAAGTCAAGAGGATTCTCACAATAGGTAATTCAAACAATGCTCAGAGCAAGGAAACCTTCCTTAGCTTGAATTTATCACCAAATATGTCAAACCTATATTCATTGGTGCAGTGAACGGAAAATGGACACTAGGTATTTCAGAATTTCCAGGGTCTTAGCATTCCATCAGGCAGGAATGGATAAAGGTTTGAAGGTGGCTTCCTTGAGAGTGCAAGTGTCAGCATTGACTGTATGGTTCCAATAGAGAATATTGCCAATTTACAGGTTGTGCATACTTTTTTCCATGGAATGCTGCGCATTCAACCTCCTTTTGTTCCTCCTACAGTGCTTTGGGACTTAGGTCTAGTCTTAAAGGCCCTTCAAGTTGCCCCATTTGAACCACGTAATAAAGTGGATCTTAAATGGTTGACAGCTAAAGTTGTGTCTACTGGCCATGGCGTCAGCTAGAAGAGTGTCAGATTTAGGGGTATTGTCATGCTGTTCCCCATTCCTGATATTTTTTATCCAGATAAAGGAGTTCTCAGAACTAGATCTGGGTATCTTCCTAAGGTGGGGTCTAAATTCCACCTTAACGAAGAGATTGTAGTCCTGGCTTTCTAGGAACCAGGCCTTTCTGCGGGAGATGCATTGCTGGACGTGGTCTGTGCCTTAAGGATCTACGTGGATCGTACCAGTGCCATCAGAAAGACAGATTATCTCTTCATTCTCTACGGATTTCACAATAGTGGATGGCCTGCTGATAAGCAGACACTGGCAAGGTGGCTTCGGATGAAGATTTCAGCAGCATATTCTCAAGCTGATCTCCCTGTTTCGGCTAATGTCTCTGCTCACTCTACTCATAAGGTAGGTCCATCACAATGTGGTGCTTCAGCAGAACAGATATGTAAGGCAGCCACATGGTCTTCCATTAACACTTTATTAGATATTATGCCATGGATACCTTTGCGTCTCAGGATGCTGAATTCGGGCAAAGGATTCTCCTGTCCAATCAGGAGCGTCCCCACCACTAAATTGAATTGGGAAATCCCAATGTTATCCTGTGGATAACCTGTGGACCCTGCCGGAGAAATAAATCCAAAGGTTCCACAGGAATCCCACCCTGACGCACCTGATTTGAGGATCTTTTTACTCACTAACCTCTTCCTTCTTGTACGGAATGGTGTGCATGTGTGTTCTTATCGCCAGATTAGGGCTATCTATGATGCTACTGCCTAGAGCTTTGGTAATACAACTGATTTGCCTGAGCCAGGAGGTGGGGATATATGGACGGGCCCGTTGCATGCTGGGAGGCAAAAACCTTTGACCGATTGGTGCAAATCTGCTGTCGCTTCATCATATCCCATTGTTATCCTGTGGAACCTGTGGACTTAGGAGAAATACTGGTATCAATGGTAAGTTCGTACCATAACGTGTGTGTGTGTGTGTGTGTGTGTGTGTGTGTGTGTATATATATACACACACATACACACAATGTGCATAGATTTGTCAAAAAAAGATAAGCTAGGCCAGTGGTTCCCAAACTGGGGTGCCTCAGGACACTAGCAGGGGTGCCTTGGATTGGTGGCCCAGGACCAATTCAAGCTAGTTCTGGTCAAAGTAATAGACAAAACCAGTACTTTTGGCTGCCAATTATAAAATATGAGGACAAACAAGCAAATATTGTCCCACACCACACTAAAGAAACTAAGGATGACACATAAACATAAATTACTTATTGTGAAAAAATTCTTATACTCTTGGGCTCCATGATTCTAAAAAGTTTGGAAACCACTGAGCTAGGCAGCAATACGTTAATATAAATATATATATATATATATATATATATAAATATATATATATATATATATATATATATATATATATATAGTTGTAGCATGGACCGGCACTCCCACAATAAGTAAAATGGTGTGGCCTGGTGCCCTCTGGCATAAATGGATAAAGCGAAAGGCGATGAAGCAATCAGTGGCACTCAGGGTCTTATGTGATAATCAAGTGTATTAAAATCACTCCATGAATTCCAACGTTTCGGGCCACGCAAGTCCCTTTGTCAAGGTGAGTTACAACACCTTGACAAAGGGACTTGCGTGTCCCGAAACGTTGGAATTCATGGAGTGATTTTAATACACTTGATTATCACATAAGACCCTGAGTGCCGCTGATTGCTTCATCGCCTTTCGCTTTATATATATATATAGAGAGAGAGAGAGAGAGAGAGAGAGAGAGAGAGAGAGAGAGAGAGATATATATATATATATCTCCTATATAATAGCCCAGATCTGTGATTTTGTGATTCATTTGCTAACGCTGGGCGGAGTCACAACAGTGGGCGGAGTTAGTCAAATGAGTCACAGATCTGGCCAAATCTATAGGACACTAGGAGCAGCTGCAGAAGCAGATAGTATGGACATGGCACAGGCAGGGGCGCATACCTCCCAGCTTTCACACACACACACACACACACACACACACGGCGAAAAGGGGGCGTGGCTTCACGGGAGGGCCCCGTTTTCGTCAGTGAGGGGGCATGCCCAGCGCTCTGTGAGCTGCTGGCATGCCCCCAGGGGCTGATTATGAGTCTGGGGGGCACAGGGTACTTGAGACAGGGGAGCCCTATCTCATTGCTGTGCCTGCTGTGGGGTTGGGGGCGTGACCTAATCGCCCCGCTAGGCCACGCCCCCTTATGCAAATTCCGGGATTTATTTTTTTTATGGAATTTGGGCCCCTCAGCTAGGGGTAAATCCAGAGGAGGTGGTCGCTCCCCTCTACACACCCGCACAGGCAGAAGAAAGCAGGGAGACTCCTGCCTCCCTGCAACACCACAGACCTGCCAATACGCAGCAGCGTGTGCTGACTGTAGCACAATGCTGCCGCTGTTGCTGGGGGAGCTTCTGAGCTGGGACAGAGCTACTCGAGCCGGGGGGACCCCTAAAACTGTGGGGCCAACGGTACGTACCGCCTGCCCCCCCCCTTAATCCGGCTCTGCTGCTGGAACCCCCCCTTCATCCGTACCCCCTGATGCCCCCTCTCCCTCTGTCTCCACTATTCACCGCTGCTCTGCTAAGCAGAACAGCGAGTACAGGAGCTTTCCAACTGCCCCCCCCTCCCCACCGCAGGACACTGCGACCCGCGGGTGGGACAGCGGGACAGACCCAAAAAATGGGACTGTCCCGCAAAAATTGGGACATTTGGGAGGTATGGGGGTGTGTGAGGGGGTATGCCATACTTGACCCCCACATCAGCATACTCAGCAGGGTCTCTCTGGCGCGGAGGAGCGTCACTTTCTGGCACACTCCATGCTTCTTAGCTGTAGTTTTGTGGGTCACCAGCCGCTGTGCACTTTCCGTACTGCCTCTGTTATCTCCAGCCCCAGCAACCCCACCGCTAGCTGCAGCGCTGCCACCCGCAGTGAGGTGCGCCCAGCTCCTTCACACACTTTAGCCGGCGGGTAGCGCTGCAGAAGTCCGCGCTGCTTGCAGGCTCTGACCCCCTCCTCCCTCCAGCAGCAGCGTCTCCTGGGGGCTAACCAGTCACTCCCAGTCTCCCCTTACCACAGTGCCCAGCAGCCGTGAGGTCCGCGCCACGTGCATGCTATGACCCCCTCCTCCCTCCAGCCGCAGCATCTCCTGGGGGCTAACCAGTCACTCCCAGTCTCACCTTACCACAGTGCCCGGCAGCTGCGCGAGGTCTGCGGTGTGTGACTGAGGAGGGGGGGAGTGATGCGGACGGGCAGAGGAAGCAGGACTACAGCCCAAGAGAGTCAGCCATGCCAAGTCTCCACCAGCAGCAGATCCCAACAGGTTGGAGTGGAACAGCAGCAGCCAGCAGCAGTGACTCCGGTAAGACACATCTGTCTGTCACCACTGTTCTGTCCCTAATACCAATCTCTCCCGTGCCATGTGTTCTGTCATGTCCCTGTCACCCCTGGCCTTGACCTGCCACCCTTATCCTGGCCCTTTCACCCTTATCCTGGCCCTTTCACCCTTATCCTGGCCCTGTCACCCTTATGCTGGCCCTGCTACCCCTATCCTGGCCCTGTCACCCCTGTGCTTGCCCTGTCAACCCTATACTGGCCCTGTCACCCCTATCTTGGTCCTGCCGCCCCTACACTGACCCTGTCACCCCTATCCTGTCCCTGTCATTTCTGTCCTGGCCCCGTCGCCCGTGTCCTGGCCCCGTCACCCCTGTCCTGGCCCCGTCACCCCTGTTCTGACCCTGTCATCCCTGTCCTGGCCCAGTCAACCCTGTTCTGACCCTGTCACCCCTGTCCTGGCCCTGTTACTGCATACCCCCCTACTACCTTTTTGGCAGGTACAGTACCCGCAGCACCTCCAGACCTCTCCCCAATGCACCACACCTCCGCACCTTCCCCTCCACCACATGCGGCACTCCACCCCTCCCCCACATGCTGTGCCTCCAGACCCCCTACACCACCCGCGGCTCCCACTCCTCCGCCCCTTCACCACCCCCAGCAATCTCCAGGCCCCCTCCACCATTCACCCCCCTTATATGTCTCCCCCACACCTGCCCCCCTCCACCCGCAGCATCTGCAGACACCCTCCTCCATCCACGGTCCCCCCCTCACCCACCCCTCCCCCACCAATGGCCCCCCCGCACCTGCCCCTCCACCACCTACAGCACCTCCGGACCTCCTTCCCCATCCGCCGCTACACCCGTATCTGCCCCTCCCCTACCCATGGCGCCTGCGGACCCCTACCCCACCAGCGGCACTCCCGCCCCTTCCCATCACACAGCACCTCCGGAACCCTTCACCCATCTGCAACATCCCCACACCTGCCCCTCCCCCACCCATGGCACCCCTGCCCTTCCCCCACCTGCAGTGCCTCCGGACCCATCCCCCATCTGCATCCCCCACTCCTCTGCCCCTCCCCCACCCGCAGCACCTCCCAACCCTTCCCCATCCGGGCCCCACCCCCACTTCCGCCCCCCCTCCATCCGCAGCATCTACAGACACCATCCGCAGTACCCCCCGCACCCGCTACATTCTGTACATTGTGGCCTGCAGGTGCTGTTCACGCCGTCGCAAGGGGCTGCGCCTCCTTCACCATCGCACACCCTTTCATTGTGCAATATTTAACCACTAACAAAGGAATGCAGGTGATACTCCATATAACACAAATATTGAACCCCAGAAAGGCATGCAAGGGTTAAGGGGGCGTAGCCCCTTGCGACGGTGTGAAGAGCGCCCGTAGGGCGCGATGAAGCACCTAGTATATATATATATATATATATATATGTGCAAACATCCGGCACTAACTTCTGCTGTTGCTTAAAATAATCACTCCGGTGCCTTCCAGGGGTTCAGCGTCCCAGTATATGAAAGCGTGATGGCGGCACTCAGAGATTTGCAAAGTGCTTACAAAATGCTGTTTATTTCAACGTTTCGGGCTCCTGCCCGTCGTCAGGAACATACAAACAAAATTGTTGTATGTTCCTGACGACGGGCAGGAGCCCGAAACGTTGAAATAAACAGCATTTTGTAAGCACTTTGCAAATCTCTGAGTGCCGCCATCACGCTTTCATATATATATATATATATATAGATAGATAGATAGTAAATTAGTAATGTATAAATATATAATTAGTAACATCCTCAGTCAGTAACAGTGCATACCTATTACAGAGGCACTTCAGGACACTGACACCCCTTCTCTGATCAGCAGCTGCTGGGTAGCTCAGTCACAGCCATCAGAGCTACCTTCATGGAGCTGAGTCGGCTGCTGCACAGTGCACACTTGGACAGCAGTTCTACACAGTGGTGGTGCGGCATCTCAGCGCTTGTCATGTCATGAAGCTGCTGCGCTGGAGAGTCAGGTACTGTGCGGCACAGGGAGGCCTTTTGAAGCCTTCCGCTGCACCGCCATTAGCAAAATTATTAAGCGCGGGTTTTCACCCCCGGGCAGGAAAGTTGGGGAGAGGGGTTTGCTGCAGCCGCTGTAACATGAAGAAAACTATTCCTGTGTACAGCAGCGGATCTGATTCTCTGGGCCTATTTTGATGGGGCAACCTGGAGCTGAAGCCTAAAATAGATCATGCATTTATAGGTTTATAAAAAAAAAAAAAAAGTAATAAAAGTTCAAAGATTAGTGGTCCCAATAAATTGGGTACAAACTGGAAAAGATTGTGTTTATTGTAAAATGAGAGAATGAAATGAATATGCACAAGTAGCAGCAAATGCAGTTATCGACCAGGAGAGACTTTTTTAGAGCCATGCAAATGAGATGAGTTCAGCCTTTACAGGCATCAAACCAGTGATCCATAGCTATGAGGGCTGCAGTGCCGGACTTCAGAGGCTGGATAGACTGAGAGTACAGCCATCAGAGATGTGCCTTGCTTTTGATGTCAGAACCGTGAGTACTGACAGTAGTGCCGTCCTCAGATAACCTTAAGAGATGCAGTGAGATAAGTATCTGGGCCACGTCTATGGTTATAAAAGTGGAGTCTGATTGAAATTAGGCCATTACGTTTGCGTGAGAACCTAATCACAGTGCACGCACATCTAACCTAATGTGCACAATGAGCTCCAGTTCCCACTGCATACACCAGGCACATTAGGTGTGTTGCAGAGGCGGAACTACCGCCAGTGCAACCAGTGCGTTGCACTAGGGCCCGCCACTGTCCAGGGGCCCAAAAAACTGACTCATTACATGCCGTTGCGTGCTACAGGCAACCGCTGCCCGCAGCGCACAGCCGCCCGGAGAGGAGAGGAGCAGCGGTACGGGGGAAGGAGGAGGAGGGAGTTGGAGAAGGGAGCCGCAGCAGCGCTTTGTTACTGGTAGAGGCGCTGCTGCTGCTGCCCCTCTGCTTCACTATAGGCTGTCTTCCGAGAACAGCCTATAGTGAAGCAGAGGGGCAGCAGCGCCTCCACCAATAACACAGCGCTGCTGTAGCTCCCTCCTCCACCTCCCTCCTACTCCTCCTGCCCGGGAATCGTCAAGCTGCACCAAGGAGCCTGAGCCTCTTTCTTTCTGTCTCTTTCTTTCTTTTTCTTTCTTTCTTTCTTTCTTTCTTTCTTTCTTTCTTTCTTTCTTTCTTTCTTTCTTTCTTTCTTTCTTTCTTTCTTTCTTTCTTTCTTTCTTTCTTTCTTTCTTTCTTTCTTTCTTTCTTTCTTTTTCTTTCTTTCTTTCTTTCTTTCTTTCTTTCTTTCTTCTTTCTTTCTTTCTTTCTTTCTTTCTTTCTTTCTTTCTTTTTCTTTCTTTCTTTCTTTCTTTCTTTCTTTCTTTCTTTCTTTCTTTCTTTCTTTTTCTTTCTTTCTTTCTTTCTTTCTTTCTTTCTTTCTTTCTTTCTTTCTTTCTGTCTTTCTTGGGACTGCCTGACGCTATGTGTAAAAATGGGGAATCTGCCTGCCGCAATGTGTAAAAATGGGGAATCTGCCTGCCGCAATGTGTAAAAATGGGGAATCTGCCTGCCGCAATGTGTAAAAATGGGGAATCTGCCTGCCGCTATGTGTAAAAATGGGGAATCTACCTGCCGCTATGTGTAAAAATGGGGAATCTACCTGCCGCAATGTGTAAAAATGGGGAATCTACCTGCCGCAATGTGTAAAAATGGGGAATCTGCCTGCCGCAATGTGTAAAAATGGGGAATCTACCTGCCGCAATGTGTAAAAATGGGGAATCTGCCTGCCGCAATGTGTAAAAATGGGGAATCTGCCTGCCGCAATGTGTAAAAATGGGGAATCTGCCTGCCGCTATGTGTAAAAATGGGGAATCTACCTGCCGCTATGTGTAAAAATGGGGAATCTACCTGCCGCAATGTGTAAAAATGGGGAATCTGCCTGCCGCAATGTGTAAAAATGGGGAATCTGCCTGCCGCAATGTGTAAAAATGGGGAATCTACCTGCCGCAATGTGTAAAAATGGGGAATCTGCCTGCCACAATGTGTAAAAATGGGGAATCTGCCTGCCGTAATGTGTAAAAAGGGGGACGCTGTCTTCCGTAATGTGTAACAAGGGCACCCTGTCTGCCGTTATGTGTAAAAAGTGTACGCTGTCTGCCGTAATGTGTAAAAAGGGGACGCTGTCTGCCGTAATGTGTAAAAAGGGGGACGCTGTCTGCCGTTATGTGTAAAAAGTGTACGCTGTCTGACGCTGTGTGTAACAAGGGCACGCTGTCTGCCGTTGTGTGTAACAAGGGCACGCTGTCTGCCGTTGTGTGTAACAAGGGCACGCTGTCTGCCGTTGTGTGTAACAAGGGCACGCTGTCTGCCGTTGTGTGTAACAAGGGCACGCTGTCTGCCGTTATGTGTAAAAAGTGCACGCTGTCTGCCGTAATGTGTAAAAAGGGGGACGCTGTCTGCCGTAATGTGTAAAAAGAGGAATCTGTCCGCTGTAAGATATAAAAGGGTCTCTACCTGGTGTAGTGGCGCTACTGTGCGGCGCAATTTGAATAATGGAGACTACTGTGCACCGTTTTATGAATTGGTATTATTTTGTGGCCACACCCCTTCACCACGAAGCCACGTCACTATGTATTTTTGCGCCCACTGCCCCTGTTTTGCATGCAGGGGTGGGGCTCCGATGACGTTTCTTGCACACAGTGCTAAAATGTCTAGTTACGGCACTGTTGCTAGGTATCCATTTATCTGGCCCTTAGCAGGTCCCACTCACCAGATCCTCTCCAGGGGTGAGGGGGTGGACTTGGATGGGATTGGGGGGGGGGGGGGCAAAGCATTTTGCATGTTGTATGCGTGTTGCAGCAATGGTGCAGGAGAGGATTGGAGTGGGAATAATGATGGGGTAAGTATGCGGCGACAGAGTGGCTGAGGTGACCCGGCTTCTTTATCATATAAGGGGTGATGCAAGGTGAGTACTGTGCTAGTTTGTGTAGTGTATCTTGCGTGAGGCACAGGCTCAGAAAGCGAATGTACATGTATGTGTTATAGTAGGCCTACACACATCAGCTACTGGCAATCTAACATAGAATGCTGCTCATGGTAATGGCAGAACCATGTATGTACCCTGATAGGAGGCTGCAGGGCGGGAGCAGATAGACACACATTGCTATATATGTACAGCTGTGTGCATGGGCAGAAATATGGTATGTTTTCAGTTCCAGGTTCCCCATGGCAGATCCAATCTATCAATTGAATTTACAGATCATTACCAGTACTAGAATCACAGTATCTGGTTAGAACTCGTCACCTCATTGCTGAGGTCATTAAATGTAGTATTAGCTTGCACTGTACCCTCCGTTCCACGCTCTCTATGTACCCCATCTGTGTCACCCCTGTCTGTCTGCCCCTCCCCATTAGAATGTAAGCTCTCACGAGTATGGCCCTCTTCCCTCATGTGCTTATCCTTGTCTTACTTTAATAATCCTCAACTGCCCAAATCCCGCAGTTTTTGGCCACCTGGAACTTATCTCTGTCATTTACTGGTGTAGTTATGCTTAGTTACCCTGTACTTGTCCGATATTGTCTTCAACTGTAAGTCACTGTTTTACTGGTTTGATTATGTGCATATGTTCTCTGTAATTGGGCGCTGGCGCCATATAAATAAAGGATAATAATAATAACAACTGTGGAATTATCCTGTCTAATTAGTCTTTCTCTTGTCAGGACTCAGGACACCCCTGCACGGCTAATGATCCAGGCAGCTGTCTCATGCCGGTCTCTCCCCAGCACTTTATTGACCTCTTCAGATTCTGAGTACACATCATTGTTCCTCTGCTCGCTCTTGTTTTGTCGTAACGCACTCTTTTGTGTCTTCATGATTCAGAATTAGTTTGTGTTGTTTTTTTTTAAGGGACTCCTTCAATAGCTGTATAAATGTTTGTGGAAACTGCAGCTTTGCTGGATAATGGTACAGTTGGGAAAGACCAAATATTTTATTGTTTTTTATATAATTATTTAATTATTATTATTATTATACCTGTTTTATTGCTTCTAGTGTCCTCTGAATTCACGTTATAATTTGTGTATGAAAGTAGTAACAAAGGATTTGTACTGTAAATACAGGGTTTTACAAGCCTAATATTGCACACTTATTTGTCTTGCTCGTGCACTTTTTTTACTACCGGTTTTTCAGCGACAGTTGTATTTTTCAGGGTTACCTTTGGTTCCTAAAGGGGCCATTTATTTCCTTCCTCCTTAGTCCGTTTGTACAGGAACATTGCTATCTGCAGGTGGTCTCAGTCAGGATATGTAGCACTTTGACCCATCTCTGGCAGTTTCTTGGTGAGAAGTCATCACAACCCCAGGTAGTACCTCACTGATATGTTCCCTAAAATCTGGCATTAAAGATCTGTATGCCTTTATCCTACGCATTATTACTTCTCAGAATTCTACAGGAGCAGCGCTGTACAGGTAGCCGGTAACTGCCAACAGAAGCATCACTGACTCCTGATTTACTAATGGCCTCACTATTGATCAGTTGGAATCAGCCACTCAGAACATTTTAGGATAGTGGCCTCTTTGTGACTGGGAAATAGAGTCTCTACATGGGCTGGGCCGGTTGCAGCCCATCTTCTCTACTCTCTTGCTTATAAGTGTGAGGTCAACATACTGAGTATTTCATCCTCCAAGTCCTATGTAAGATTACAGTGTCCTGCGCTAAAATAAATCTAGAATCAGAACCAACATTAAGTTTAGACTAATATTTGCATGTTTAAAGAACTGCCTCCAACTACTTTTCTCCCACGTCCACAAATATACAGACTGATTCAGCAGTCCCACACGATTCTACCTGGTTGGGAGATTCATTCTATTAGAACTCTGAGCAAACTCAGTGCAAAAATGTTATATGGTTTATGTGCTTCAGGATCCTAAAATTTGAAACTGAAATTTGTTCCCACATGTGCTTTTTTCATTGAAAATAAAAACAAACTTTTTTTTCCTTCTTTTCAAACTTAAACACGTGTTTCCGTACCCTTTTGCTTAGGATTTGAAAAATCCCATGAGGGTATTTAATCACTATTCCCTGCAGAGACGTGAAGCAGAAGGTAGGGAAAAATGTGCGCAGTTAAAACCAGAGGTGCAGCCTAAATATGCGTGATACAGTGTACATCCAAAAAAACACTTAGAGCAATATATAGAAATGGAGAGACACGCATACACAAGGCGCTCAGAGGTTAAAATAGTACACCACAATAAGAGCTTTAAAATATATAATCACCCCACTATTTCCAGAGAGGGCAGGCTTGCAATCTAGACTCAGATTTTCTTAATTCCCCTTTCTCAATAGGAATCTAGAAAAACACAGACGTGACTACCTCCACATAACATGTGTTTGAGGTAGAACACAAAGAATGCAAAAGATAGTGTAATAGTCCTTTTATAGAGGGTAATCTTCTGAATAAATCAATGCACTTACAAACATATGTTAGTAAACAGCGTGTTTCATGATCCCATACGGCAAACTGCTTGTCATCCAGCTGAGGATATCTAGGCAGAGATCTGGATCGATGTATAGATCTAAGAAATAAATGCGACTACCTCCACATAGTATGTGTTTTGAGGTTTGAGGCACATAAAGAAGAGATAGTGCAATAATCCTTTTAACATGTAAAGAATTTAATACATAAATGCACTTACAGACAAACGTAGTTAAAACAGCATTTAAAACCAAGTTTCCACAAGGTGTCCAGCTTAGCAGATAGTAGCAGCCACCCTCTGATCCCAGTCTGAGATGGAAGATTAGACAGGTGAGTGATCCCTCGGTCCGGATAGGAGGGTCCACACAGAGAGTGGTTACCGCATGCAGCCGTCGGGTCCTTGTAGATCGAGTGTATGGAAGAGGAACACTTAACGCGTTTCTGACCTTGTAGTCCTTCGTCAGAAGTGTAAGTTCCTCTCCCATTAGAGCCTTACTTATACCTCCCCATACAACGAACACCTGTGTTTCATTGAGATGCCATCCGTTATTCGCGTCCTCTCACGCATGCGCCGTTGGATCCGGAAATTGCCCGTGCGTTCCACATCAGAACGGATGTCCATGGTGCGTTCCACCTCGGGCGGAAATACGTCACTTGCGTTCCATTTGCCCGGAAGTGCACTCCGTAGATCGTGAGCAGGAAAAAATGAAAGAATAGGTCCATTTGGATGGCGTTTCTCATATAGGTGTCCATAGATATAAAATCCAAAGATAGAGTCCATAATATAAAAGCAAAAACACAATAATACCAATAGTTAAAAACATATAATAACCATTAATATTGCATAGTAAAGTGACTGTTCAAAAAAAAGTGCCAAAAAGTGCAAATAGGAGAAAGAAGTGTATAAATATACGCATATTAAGTGAGGAAACATTTTAGTTCAAAATCCCCGTTGAGGCCCTTTGGTACAAGGGTCCTCAAACGGTGGATCCACCTCATTTCTGCCCTAGAAAGCTTATCCTCTAGACCCCTATTTCTCCATGATGGTAGTATTTGTTGTATTCCTATGAAATTCTTCAGATGGCATTCATTTGAACTATGAGAATTTTTAAAATGAGCCGAAACTGTATGGGTTTCAAGACCCTTACGTATATTGTATACGTGTTCGGCCATTCTCACTTTAAGGCACCTTGTAGTCTTCCCTACATAAAATAGGCCACAAGCACACTCCAAACAATAAATGACATTTTTGGAATGGCAAGTGATAAATTCACTGATTGGAAAGACCTGGTTGTTTACAGTAAAATTAACCTGTTTACGTTGTTTGTCCTTCACAGTTTTACACATTAGACAGTCTCCACATTTGTGGAAACCCTTGGTTCTAATGCTTTGTCGGATTTCTGGTTCTATGCTGCTTTTTACAAGGTGATCCTTCAAAGCTGGTGCCTTTCTGTATATGAAGGACGGTTTGTCCGGTATGTGTTGGCCCAGGACCGTATCCAACTTCAAGATTTTCCAATTCTTTTTGATAATTCGTTCAATGTCCCT